>NC_138971.1:125570000-125975000 GCF_055761805.1 Camellia sinensis | reverse complement strand
AGCAATGAAAACTGGTGCTGAAGAACTTCATAGTCAAATCTGCTTCAAAAATTATGACCCAGAGAGAGAGAGAGAGAGTACTTGTATAACCCAGCCAATAAACACCCATAATCCAAACTTTTTAACATAAAAAAGTAATCACAAAAGCAGATATTTCACAGATTCAGCCCAAAAGAACTGCTCAAAGTAGAAACCCTAGAACTCCGCAATGACTAAAACAACAGTAACCCATCAAGAAAAGAAAATTGATTCCCAAAATCAAGAAAACAAAACCCAGAAAATCAAATATATAACCCAAATCTAACAAAAGACAACATGAACAAAACACTGATTGAAAATAAAAAACAACCTCGAATAGAGGACTAAAACAAGAAGAATAAAGAATGATATGAATAGAAAAACTTACATTTTATCAGCTTCCCAATTGGTCTGTGACATGTTGTTGAATCCAATACTTCAAACAAAAGTGAATAATACAATAATGTCAGATTTCAATCCATGGTTTCTTCTTGCTTCTGCTCTCTTAACCTCTAAAGACCAAGATTTAACATACCCAGAAATATTAAAACAAAAACAAAAAACAAAAAACAAAAAAACAAGCTTTTTGTTTCTGAAATGAAGATCCTCTAAAGAAGTAGAGGCACAAATATACAGAAAAGAAGATACAGAAAGAGAGAAAAAGAAAGAGGGTTAGAGAGAAATCTATCTGATGGAATAGAAGCTGGTAACACAGAATAATATATATACTGTGTATATGTATATAGTCATAGATTGAGAATATAATAAATTCTATATAATATATATATATATATATATATATATACTGTGTATATGTATTAAAGGCTTAAAGCAAAGTTGGATAGAGATGCCTTCAAACCTAGAAAAATTCTTTCTACTGTTTGTAAACTTTTTACTCAACAGAAAAAATACTTTATGCTGTTTATGAGCTTTTTATTCAATTTTTTAAATTTAATTACGTGTCAAAAATGATCGGTGAGTAATTATTCTTTAATTATTAATTAATTATCAATTATTCATCTTCTTAAACACATGAATTTAAAAAATGAGTTTTTCTTTGGTGTAAAATTGTAGGGGTTTTTTATTAAATAAAAAATATTATTTTTTTAACAAAAATAAAAATATATTAGAGTATTTACTTTTTTTAATAGCTATGGTGGATTGAATTTACCTTTAAAGCCCTTGGTCATGGTCAAATGTTTAAGGTTATTTTAAAAATTAATTTTTTAATTTTTTTTTTTTTTTTGGAACTATTTTGTATGTGTTGCCAAAATAGCCCTTTGTATGAGACCAAATCACAGCGATGTGCTATACAACGAAAGGGCATATTTGTTTGGACGAATATAACTTTGGATTAATAATTTAATAAAATATATAATTTTATTTTTGATTAAGAAAATTAAAATTTAGATTAATAGTATGTACACTAAGGGTCTGTTTGGTAATCATTTCGTTTTCAGTTAAATTTATATTTACAAAAAATTTTAAAAATGTCATAAAAACTTATTTGATGATTTTTTTTTATTTTTAAATGGTTGTCTCAGTTTATAAATTTAAGGAAAAAATGTAAATTCAAAAAATAAGTTTACGTTTCAATTTTTTTTTCAATTAATTTTTTTCAATTTTTTTTTTCCCAATTAAATTTTTTTTCAATTATTAGCGTTTGGTAACATTTACATTTTTTGTTTATGTTTACAAAAATTTTATAAACTACAAACGCGTTTTAAAAAATTTTAAAAACATAAACTAAAAAATATGTTTGTTCGGTCCTAAAATATTTATATTTATATTTATTATTTATAACAATAGGATCACACACATTCTAATTGAAAAAAAATTAATTAAAAAAATTAATTGGGAAAAAAATTATTTGAAAAAAAAAATGAAAAAAAATAATTAAAAAAATAATTGGGAAAAAAATATTTGAAAAAAAAATATTAATTGAAAAAAATATATTTGAAAAAAATTTGAAAATAAATTATTTGAAAAAAAAAATTAATTGAAAACAAAAATTGAAAATTGAAAACTGAAAACGTAAACTCATTTTTTGAGTTTACGTTTTTTCCTCAAATTTATAAACTGAGACAGCCATTTATAAACTAAAAAAATTATCAAATAAGTTTTTATGACAGTTTTTAAAATTTTTATAAATATAAACTGAAAACAGAATGGTTATCAAACAGGCCCTACCTAATTAATTGAATTGTAAACTTTGTTGGATTTTATCAATTATTTATGATAATGTTGGTTAGGGGTGCAACTCAGACAAGTTTGGTCAGATTATGAGGCTATCCAAGCCCAACTGAAGTTATGCTAAGACTTATCCATATCTGAATTATAATATGAGGTTGTCTATCTAAACCCGACCCGAATTGCATGAGTTGCCTAAATTGTACATAAATTTCAGTTTTTTTTTTTGTTAAATTATTAATTTATTAAAATTAGACTCTATTTATATTTTTTTTAGAAAACCATTAATAATATCAAAACAAATAATTTATATAATGTAAGAGAGATGCATTATGGTAATCTTTACAATTTATGAGTGAGAATAAAAAAAATATAAGATTTTGTATTACTTGTATATATAATATATATTCAATATGATTTAATAATCTAAATTATGTTAATATCATGTAATAACTAATAATTATATGTATATTTAATATTTTTATATATAATTTGGATTTCGGGTTATTTGATATCTTTGTCTAAATCCATTCAAATTTAATTCAATTTTCTAAATTTTATTAAAACTCGAAGCAAATTAAAAAATATATTCTCTAAACTTTACGAAATCCAGGCTAAGCTAAAGTTGCTCAGGTAAAATCTGCAAAGTTGCACCCCTAATGTTGACCCAATCCAAAACATCTGATAAGAAATGCAATGGATTAATAATATCACGTAAGAATGCTAATAAACTACAATTCCGATTCGTAGCTCGAATGTTGTGGCTCGAGAGTGGCCCGAATGTTGTTTGAGAAGGAAGAAGGAGGAAGAAGAAGAAGAAGAAGGAGAAGCAGAACTAGAAGGGCCATCAAAATCGGGCGGAGGCGGAGGCGGGGCTGCGATGCGACGATCAGCCGACGAGCTGCGACGAGCTACGACGATCGGCCGACGAGCGACGAGCTACGACGATCGGCCGACGAGCGACGAGCTGCGACGACTCTCTCGCCTCTCGGCTCTGTTTCTCTCTCTCGCCTCTGTTTCTTTTCTCTTGTGTTCAAAACGAAGAATAAGAAGAAAAAGAAAGAAAAACAAAAATTTCAAACCCAAAACGATGTCGTTTTGGGTTTCGAGCCGACATCGAGCCACTGATTTCGGGCTCTCAAACATTTTTCAATAATCTAATGTAGTCCGCTTGAATAAATATGGAGTGCATTAGGTATTCAAAAGAGAAGATTGTTAATAAATTTTTCTTCGTCTAAATTTGATTGAATCTTAGGCCTCATTTGATAATAAATTATTTAGTAATTTTTTATTTTTTTTTATAAAAAAAAAGTGTAAAAAATAAAGAGAGTGATATGACAGGTTATAATTACTTTTTGACTAAAATATTTAGTCTCCAAACGAGACCTTATTAATACAATATAATTAGGATTCAATAAAAAAAATGAAAAAATAAAACTCGTTTCATGTTTCTCTATTTAAAATTAACCAAGTCTTATTAGATTATCTTTTGTTTGTTGAATTAGATTAGATGAGATTATTAATGCGATAAGATTACTAGTGTAGTGGTATTATGGTTGAAAATAACATAAATTGTGTTTATTTGTATATTAGTATTGTGATATAAGTTGAGAAAATTATATTTGCACAATGCATAAAAAATTCAGTACACAATATTTGTATTGTTCAGATATAAATTTTTAAAAAAGTTAAATATTCAAATATAAATTTATAAACAAAAATGAATAATTCAGATATACATTTTGTTCAATTGTTTATATTTCAAAAGCTTTTTATTTTTTTTTGAAATTTACATTCAAACGACATAAATAGTGTACACTGAAATTTTTTGAAATGTACAAATATAATTACTCTACTAGTTGATTGAGATTAAACATATAAATTTATGTGAAAATCCCTCACTATAGAAAATATGATTTTATTATTTTCATAAAATAAAGATAAATATCCTATGGAATTACTAATACGCCCTTGAGGAATTTGTAGTCCCAGGGGAATAAACATAATTTATGTGGGCTTGTTGAATTATTAATCCTATTCCACCATCAATGAAACAAATAGGGTGGGGGTTCTTTTGTCATTTTGACTTGTTTTGACTTATAATGGACTTTTCAATGTGGCACTTGTATATTTATTTATGGATGAGCCCAAGAGTTTGAAATTTTGTCTGCTTTCTTTTTCATTTTATATTTTTTTATTATTATTGTATTTTTCACATAGCTTTGTTTTTGCATTTTTCTAGTTGTCATCGTTAGCTTTCCCTGACCAGTTATAGACGCCTGCTCGCTAGCCTACATTCGAGGGCCTCATTTGCAAACTAGCTAATTTAGTAATTTTTTGACTATTTAACTAAAATATGAGCTAAAAAAAAATTAGTATGTTTGAGATGACTTTTTAGTTTTTTATGAAAAAATATGCATAAAGTAGATAGAAAAGAGAATCTTTGACTTTTTGATATGTGTTGTTGGTTTTTTTATTTTTTTTAGTGACTTTTTAGCTAAAATAGCCACTTACCAAACGAGGCCTAAAATGACCCTTTTGACCTTGTATTTCGAGTTAGTCAATGATTTCCACATAGTTAACCACCATCTTCAACCTCAACCTCAACCTCAACCTCAACCTCGGTATTATTTTAAGTAGTTATCAGTTAATTAAGTAAGACCGAATAACATCCCATAAAGAAAATACATTTGTTTACACACTTTTTCGTAAACAAAACATAAAATATGACTAACTCAAACATGAGTGTTATTATTTATCCCGATCAAATTTCTATAGACACCAATCTTCTTTGGACCTACATTTCTAAATTTTGAAATTTCAATTTTTTTTTTTTTTTTTTTTTTTGTGGATCCCTACATTATTTCCAATTCTACCCTCACGCTCAAAATTTGACCCTAATCCCTTAGGGCTAAGTAAGGAATTTGAAAATTTCACAATCCGAGCCTGTCCAGTTCAATTCAGTAGGTTTGAACTGGTTTTTTGAATCCATGATTCAATTCAGATATGGAAAATTAAGGAGCCGGTCTTCGTGGATCGATTCCAGATTTGAATTCACATTTCCAGATTATAACCAAACCGGATTGTATGCAACTTAAACCATATATATACCATATACCTAATGCTATTATTGTTGTTCTTGCTACTATTCTTGTTTTTTTTTTTTTAATTATTTAGCATAATTTTAGTTTTGTAATTGTTGTTGCCATGACAAAATGTTTGTTTGATAGGAATTTTATTCTTACTGCATGTTAAACACAATGTTGATTTACTAGAAAATTGTATTTGTTTAAGTTATGTTTCGAAAAATCATGGGCAAATTAATGTTTAACAATTTATGATAGGTTGAATTTTTTTGAAAATGTTATATGATTTTTCTTATGAAAAGATTATGGGAAATCGTGGTTCCAAACATAGTCGAACCGTGTTTAAATGGATTGGTTTGGTTTTAATTTTTATGGAACCGTAGACAACCGATTGGTCTTGGTTTTTATTCCAAACCAAACTAATTCGAACAATACTCACCCCTATAATTCCCTTACCTTCACTTCTAGCCACTGATGAAACCCTTCAAGCACTTCCCTTGTAACGCCCCAAAAGAATTAACAATAACCCATTACACAACAGTGTTACCATAGATCAATATCTTCCATTCATTATATTTTTTATCGTTACAAAAGATGACATATGCAAAATATATTTCACAAATCTTAGATTCTGAATCTATACCATATGGCATGGATCCAAGTGTAAAAAGGAAATTAAAATCAAATAAAAAAATATACTAATGGCTTACAAACTCAATACAAGTAAAGCTCAAGACTTGAACAAAATATTTACATCAAGAAACAAAAAATGAAGCCTTAAGTTCCGAGTCCTCCTAAATTACGTCCTTGGTGGAGGCATATCATCAGTACTTGAAAGTTGTTTTCCACATAGGATGAACCAGAGCCTAGTAGGAATACTCTAACACGGTATATGAATCTTAGCAAAATTATAAGGTGAATGCACATTTATGCCATTTTCCAAACATTTCTCATTTTTTATCTCAAAACCATGCGATGCCAGATTATATATCAATTCATGAAAATAATTTTTTTTATACAAAAAAACAGGGTAGTGAATACAAAACACTGGGAATCTTTAGATACTTGTTTGCCAATAAGTTATACAAGCACTACTCAAGCCATTTTACCGGTACTAACCAGGTGGATCGACATCTAACCGCGTGGATTTCTGGACTTTCACTAAGGACACACGGGCCAACATTATAACCACAACCACACCCTCTAACTAGATTTACAAAGGTATTCACCAATTTTTCTCAAAAATTAATACATTTAAAAATGTTCGATGTATAATGATGTACAATGCACAATAGATGATAAATTAGATTCAATTCAACCTAATCCTCATGAAAAGTCTACAACAATCAAAATTGTCCTCCGCTGATAGCCTAAAACAGATATTTCTATACAATAGATAATTCCAAATTAAGAGATACAATTTTATCAATTAAAACTCGAGTGATACTACATATCCAACTCCACCGTCATCATCAACCCATCCATTATTCCAATTTTACAATTTCCAACATCATTTTCCATTTCCCTTTTTCAATTTCAAATATCCAAAATGAAGGCAAATCCCCTTTTTCTTTCAAAATCAATTTTAAGAAAACATTTTCATCATTACAACACAACTCACCCATAACCACATTCACACAACCATTTTCAAGAATCAATTTGGAAAATGCTTCTTTTGATTTCAAACCAAACCTCAGGTTCTCTCAAAAATCCCAAATCAATAACCTTTTTTAAAGGGCAAATAACTAAGTTAAAAATCATATAAAAGAGTCAAAGATATCCCTACCTCAAAGTGGAAGACAAGAAGAAATAAAAATGAGGACTTGACAGAATCAAAAACACCAAATGCTCTAATTAAAACGAAGCCCTCGATATGCTCTATCTTTTACTTCAAATGATGATGGTGAGGAAATCAATGGATTGAGAGTATATAGAGCTAGAAGTGAGAACTAGAGAGAGTGTGTGGATCTAGGGTTTTAAAATGTTTAGAAAGAGAAAGAGATGAAAAAGTGATTCAAAAAGTCACTTTCTCGAACAAATATACACACAGATCGCTTGAACGAAGAAATAGTCGCTCGAGTGATAGACACAATAAGTGACACTACTCGAGCGACCAAAATCACCACTCGAGCACACAATGACCCCCTCCTAGAAGTTCAAACTTGTAAAAGTTCGCTCGAGTGCAAGAAAGACTGCTCGAGTAAAGATATCAAACTTCCAATAGTTTTACAGACTGTAAAAGACCGTTTGAGCGCAGGAATGGTTGCTCGAGCGAACAGGCAAAATCCTAGGCAACAACACATTGAAAAACTAACTTCCAAACATGTTTCAAACCCAATCAAAACTCCCAATAGCCAAACTCAAAGAGCAATAAGACTGGAAATGAGTTGAACAACAGTTGAATACACTATTTCTCAGATCCAAAATCAATAAATGGGTTAGGTTTAAAACCAGGATCGTTATATCCCTCCTCACTGCAGCACCATCTTTCCAACGAATCCCCTTTTTGTACATTTTTTTTTCAAGTGACCCTATACATCTATTGACGACTTCATTCCTACTGCAAACCTCGACCTATTTTTCCTTACTAACTGTAGACACCCCATTTTTGACCGTTCTCAAGACTTGGACGTCACCGTTTGAACACCCGGTGATCATCCATGTTTGTGTTCATTTGGAGTTCCCGGAGGTCTCGGCTACGCGCCTTACCTCAAGATCTCCGAACTCGACTGTTTAGTGTCTGGTTTTGCACCAAACACTTGTGTTTTGCCTTGGAGGGGCAGGGAATGCCTTGTGAGGCATCCCCACACATCACCGGCCATGGCCAGAGGCCACCGGCTGGTGTTTTGTTGCCATCGGCAATGTATATTGCCGGTCGGCATTCTTTGTTGTCGGTCGGCAGTCCATTTTGTCAAAATGGCAATTTTGAGCAGCCGACTACTGTTCATCTGCTTTTGCAGATATTTTAATACAGCTGGCTTGCATTTTGTTCCCCTCCATACACGTGTATGGAGGGATGGCTTCCTTGTTAGCTTCTTGAGTAAGCTTTACAAGATTGGCTTCTCTATAAGAGGAGCCCTCCCCTCTTGGCTTTAAGGTTAGACATTTTAGAGGTTAGACATTTTAGACAGCCATTTTAGGGTTTGAGTTCTAGGGTTAGGGTTTCATACATATCCTATCTCTATATCTCTCTCTTGTGTGTGTTTAAGTGTATTTGTGTCTTATTATTGCACACAAACACATAGTGTTACACCTTTTCTTGATTCTTGAAGGGCCAGAGGTTTGTTCTTGGAGTTTTGGGGCTGGTTTAAGCTCAAGGAAGGGGCTGGTCCACCATTTGTGAAAAAGGTCTTCAAGGGTAAGAAGTTTGTCCCTTTATTCCTCATTTTTGTATTATATTTTTGCCTATCTTAGAACTATTTTTGAGCTTAGTGTATAATATAAAAAAGTTCTGTTTTTAGGCCCTCTAAATAGTTTGTTTAGAGTGTTTTGTGGTTTGGAGGTGTTTGACCCCTCCTAAGCCTTGAGAGGCTCCATTTTGTGCTATTTTGTGTAAGCTTTGAGACCTTGGTGTTTGGGCCTCCTCACCACTGAAATCTTGAGGGATTTTAGAGGTGAGGATGGTGCCTTGAGGTCCCAAGAAGGAGAGGGTCCCCCTCTCCTTGTTGTCCTTGAAAATGACCATTTTTGCCTCTTTAATGAGCACCTAGTTAAGCCTCATGTTAACCATGTCTTGGCTGTTATTTATGCTTATTTTGCCATGAAATAGCATTGTTGTATGTTGGTTTTGGTACACCATGCATGCTTAGCATACCTTCCTTGTAATGCCATGTTTAGGCCTTAACATGCCTTAGGTTGTAAACCATGGTTCTAGCATGTTTTAGGCCTAACTTTGTTAAGCTTTTGTGCTTATTTTGCCATGTTTGAGGTCTGTATTTAGTCATTTTGGTCGGCCATGACATGCATTATATACCCCCTTTGCATTTTAGGATTGTTGGCCTTAAGTGTGTGAGTGTGTAGCATGCATTACTTGCTTTATTTCAGTGGTTTGGCACCATTTGTAGCATCATTTCAGTCCCTTTGACATGCTTGTATGCTTGCCTTGGATGCCTCTTTGAAGCTTTGAAAGCTTGTCTTGCATGCTCCATGTTTTGGTCATTGTGTATGCTTTTGAATTCAAGCCATTTAGATGCCATCTAAGTGGTCTTTTGGGCTTTGTTTTATGTGTTAAAACTCTGTTTTTGGTCATTTAAGTCTTGCCATGAGTGGTCATATCAAGTGTAGTTCAATACTTCATTGGCTTGCCTTGAAGGCTTGGGCCATTTGTTGCATGTTTAGCCTACTTTGTTTGCTTGGTTTGGCACCATGTTCTTGCATGATTTTCAGAGCTTAATACATGCCCCATGTCCATGATTATTCCCTTTTAAGTGCGCTTAAAAGGTGCCCTTTGATGCTTAAGTGTTTAGGCCTTAACGTGTGCATGTGTGTATGTGTGTTTGGTCTCATCTTCTTAAGCTTTGGCCACTGTTTTGGACCTAACTTAGAGCTGTCCAATTAGTGTAAGTCCATCCCTCGCATGCCATCCAAGTGTTGTTACATTCTCCCATGTTTGCATGCTTTGGTTGCATGTGTTGCATGCTTGAAATCACTCGCATTTGGCATGTATCCCCTTGGTCAAGTTGCTAGCATGTCGCATGGTTAGATTGCAGCTTGCATGCTTTAGTAGTTTGCATAGTTATGGCATGCTTGTTTGCTTGTTTGCTTAGTTTGTGTACCTAGTGTACATCACTTGCTTGTATGCTTATGTTGCATGCTAGCTCACATCATTAGGATTGCATTGCATGGGCATGCATGCTCTACCTCTTGACCAAGTCATGATGGAGGTAGAAGCCCCTTGGTTTGATTGTGTGCATCGCATTTCATTTGATATGAAAATGCATAACTTGGTCTCTTGGCCCATCACGCATTAAAATGCGCGATTGATGGTCCAAGAACCAAGGATCATGGCCCTTTGAGTCATAAACATGATAAGGGGTGTGATTGGTGCATACATTGCTTGAATTGCATTGCCATGCTCTGTCTTGCCCTCTGTTGCTGTCAATTGCAGATTCTGCAGGAACTTTCTGCCGACCGGCAGTGTTTAGTGCCGACCGGCAATCCTTCCTAGGCCGATAGCTTCATCAACAGCCGATGATTACACACCACAGCCGGTGATGATTCTACTCAGCCGGTGGTGTCTCCCAATGTCCAGGGAAGCAATTCTGAGACTTTGGCAATCTTCCAAGAGGCAGTGAAGGGAAAACAGAGGCAGCTTATGCATGGCAGTGCACTTCCGAGCAAGACCCGAGCACGCGCGCATCGAACCCTCTTCCCGAGGCCCCTTTTATTGCTTTGCTTATGCTTAGTTAATTTGTTAATTAATTAGGTGATTTGTAATAATTAATTAGCTTGCGAGTTAGTTAATTCGTATTATTCTTTCGGTCGTTGTATTATTCTTTTGGTCCCTCCAAGTGAGGGCGAATTTGTAATAAGTGTGGGTGAGTGTGTGCATGTCTTCCAACCCCCACTTCTTTCTCCCTTTTACTTACCTGCTTTGATGGTTAGTAATAGGTCATGTTTAATTTAGCATACCGTATGCTATGCATGCGTGCATCATTCATCAGTATTGCATGCACCGGGCTCGGCGCATCATGCTAACTGCATTAGTATTTCAAATCTAACTTGAATACATGCTACTTGTGCATTTTCACACGTCATTCATAAAATAGCCGAGCCTACTCTAGTGACATTCCGTATGCGTTGCATTAGACATTTAAACATGGACTTGGACCATGCATTGATTGCTAACCAGTTTATTGTTTTGGCACGGAGTACGATGTAAGTATTTATGCTTTAGCATACCACATGCGTGTGAGTGTTGCCATAACAGCATGATTACCATGAGATTAGCTGCTTATGTGACATAAACTGCTTGAATGCCTGTGGATGAAGGTCGGATTGCCTGAGTTGGAATGGCTCATTGAAATCCGTATTTTAACCTACTTGCGAGTAGTAAATTCCAACACATTTCTTCAAAACAAACGAATATGCAATGCTTATTCCCAAATTAGGCAATCTAGTCTATACTTGTTTGCTGTGCGCATAACATAGTAATTCTAGGCTAATAACCGAAATAAGAACACGTAACGTTTTCAAAATCGGATATCATGGTTAGTAGAGGCTGATCTTTGGATCGGGCAAGAGGGGGTGCTCATAGCTGACCTTCCCCAATCGTACCCAAGTTCCCGAGCCGAGGCAACTTTGGTGATGACGGACACGTAGCCTTTGGCACCGAGTCAGGGTTTCCTAAATTCCCCCATAAAAAAATATTTAGGTGGCGACTCTGTATCTGGCAAAGCAGTCCATGTTTGGCACTTCTTTTCAAAAATATGTTTCTCAAAACGATTTGTCGGATTTGGACTCTTTGGTTCAGATTTAGAACCGCAAACAAAATCGAGTCCGAACCGTAGCGAGGGCCCCTCGCGGGCGCGTGCTACAGTTTCTGGCGACTCTGCTGGGGAATTTAGAGAGCTTGACTCGAACTCGTGATATCCTGTTTTGATTACACTTATGTTTCTCTTTGCATTGCATGTGCATTGGTGCGCCTAGGAACACAGTGTTTGCCATCTGCCATTCCTGAACGGTTTGCCGGAGGCTTGTCTTGTCAAGACATGACCATAAGGCTGACCGGATGTGGGCTTTGACAGTATGGGAACACACACCCTGGTTTTACTGGGGCACCCTTTTTGACCATTCGACCTAGTGCATATTCGGATCCATAGTGACCATTCCAAGTTAGGACAGGTTGCTTACCTGATTATAGGTTGTTTGAAGCTGCTGCGTGCGTAGTGAAACCCTAGCTCATGACAAAATAGGACAGGGAAACCCTACCCCAACATAGGGGTGTTTTGGCTCTCTTTACTTGCTATGTGCTTTTAGAGTGTATCCCTACAGGGAAAGTAAATATCAGTTTGCAAGTTTGAGTATCAGGCCCGAGGGCACCAGTATCAGTGTTGTTGAGAAATCAGTTGTCTGCGGGTATCAGGTTCAGTTTTTAGGGACAGTGATTTCTGGAGAACAGTGATCAGCAGTAGAGTACAGTTGTTCAGCTACACCCGTGTTTGATCCATTTGGGCTGAAATGCTGCTTGTTGTCTCTTTCAGTTCAGATAGTTGGTACAGAATAGCTAGTGTTCCCCCTTGCTGAGGCAGGACTTATGATGACGCAGAATTCGGAAGAGATCGTGGTTATGACAGCTGCATTAGATCAAGGGATCACTCTGCAAAGTGAGACCAATATTGATATGCCACATCCACCCAGGTCGCCTGTTGCGCACCCGGTCTGGGCCCCCTAGCTATACCAGGCTCGCGAGCCTACTACATTTGAACTAATGGGGATGATAGGTGATCTCCAGAGGTCTGTGGCGGATCTCGCCTACGGAATGTCAGCTTCACCTCTAGCCGCATCATATATCGGGAGTTTTGTACCCCAGGAGCCCCCGTTGTTGGGGCAAATTGTGATTGAACTTAGCCAACCGGAGATGGCCTCCAGCTATGGTAATGACATATCCACATCAAACCAAACCCTTGATCAGACTGAGGCCAGAGGAAAAGACAAAGTGAAGGCAGATGCCGATCCTAGTGAACAACTGTTGCGGGTAGTCGAGGCTTTGAAGGCCGGAGGGATGAACAAGCAACAGATATCCGCAGTTGTGGCAAAAACTGTGGAGGATGCTTTCCCCACTCCACCTGAGGGAGTTCAAGTCAGTCGGAAAATCGGGATAGGCCCCGTCATGCCAGAACAGTTTCTCCTATTCCCGCCCCTGCACCTGGGAAAGATCAGAAAGCCAAGGCAGTGTCTGCCGACCCTTTTGCTTGTGCGGCTAATAAGAACGCTCAGACTTCAAAATACCTGCCTCGAGGGCGCAGGGTCTTTCATGCTCTCTATATGCCTCTGTCTAAGGCACTTCAGATCCTTGCCGAGAGGAGACACCTTAAACCCTTGGAGCCTCAGCCTCTCCCGAAGAATCTCCCTGCTACGCATGATGCTGCTCAGTACTGCGCGTACCACCAGCAGACAGGCCATGCTACCGACAATTGTTTCCGCCTCCGTCATGAGGTGCAAGATTTGATTGACAACGAGGTTATCCTCCCGCCCACCTCAGCCAAGTCCGTTACCACCCACTTATTGGATTTTGAGGACACAGATACTGCAAGTATGTAATCAGAAAGTGAACCACCTGCGGGCGACATTTGGTATATTTTGGATGTGGCGTCTGGCACGCATTTTTGAGCATCTGTGGACACTAGCTTTGTAAATTCTGGCTTGGGTATCGAGTCAGTCTTTTGTTTTGAGTCTGTCTTTTTGTCTTGAGTCAGTCTTTTTGCTTAAGGGTCTGTCTTGTTGTAGCGAGTCAGTCCCCTTTGTATAGAATACCAGGTGATTCCGGGATTGTTGCCTCGAACACCGTTTTGTCTTGTAATTACCCGTTTTTGTTTTTGAGTCTGTTTCTGCCGAGGGGCCAGTTATACCAACAGATCTGAATGAAACAGCTGTGGCTATCTCATTTTCATGCTTGCTTTCAGTGTGAGTTAGTTGTGCCAGAGGATTTGAATGGGCTGACAGTACATCTCGCCTGCTCTCCTGCGCGCCAAACTCATTGCATTAACCTAAGTTTTTTCAAAAACCTCTTTTGAACACTGCGGTGATAAAAACGAAGAGGAAGGAATTCCTCTGGTTTTGCAAAATTTTGATCATTTTAATGAATGAAATCATGCTTGTCGGCGTGAGTACTGAGAAGGATCCTGGCTTGATCCAGACTAGTTCCACACTATCTTCAGCGCGAGCGATTTGTCGCTTTCTTAAAAACCTTCAAAAACAAAATGTTTTGCGCGGCCCTGTGAAGACCTGTGTGGAATCGCTCTTGAGATTGTGCAGCCTAGGATCGCTCTCAGCCTCAAGATTCGACCTGTTCGTTTCCAAACCTTGAACCCGTTTAGAAAGTTCAACGGTCAACCGCCATATGAGGCCCGTGTGGCCAGTTTTGAAGCAGCCCTCGAACAAGAGGCACCAAAGTCAGATCAAGAAGATTAGATCAAAGGAAGCTTGTAAAGCTAGATCAGAAGCCCCCCCTCAAACTAGGGGCAAAAATGTCAGATATGCTCGAAGAGCCGAAAATGGATTCTTCTGCGAATCATTGCAACAACCGTTCTCCTAGATACAGAGAGGCTTCAACTTCAAAAACCATTTGGCATGGACTTGTTACACTCTTACCCTTTTGAGAGGCTTGCTGGGCCGAAAACCCGGAAAGGCGACCCAGGCAAAAGTTAGAGCAAGAGAAAAAGAAAAAAAAGAGCAAAAGCAAAAAGTAATAATGCAAAAGAAAAGAAAAAAAAGAAAGAAAAAAAAAAGGGAGAACGAAAAGATACAAAAACTAAAAAAAAAAAAATCAAGAAAAAAGGGAAATGAAAATAAGCTCGCAAGGTCGAAAACCCACATCGGGCACCTTGGCAAAAGTTAGAGCCTAAAAAGTGAAAGTTAAAATACCCGAGTGTACCTTAACCGGAACTACGTAAGGCTTGATTCCCATGTTTGGGATACGTAGGCAACTTCATCTTGAAGTCCAGCCCCCAACGCTTTCATAGCGTTTCGGTCTATACATTGGTTTCGATTTCACCCCAAAGTCTAGTCGCTAACGCTTCCAAAGTGACTGTGTCCATATATTTGTTATGACCGTCTTCGTCATCTTCGTGTCCAAGAGTTCGACCACCACAAATGAAGACTATTTGCGGACTGCTGCGCATCATCCAAACAAGGGGCAACTTTCTGTTGCCACGAGTCGTCGCGAGTCGCCATTCAAACCAGGGGCAACTTTCCGTTGCCATCTACCCCTTCCAAGCCAAGGGCAATTTTCCATTGCCTCCGATCCGAGGTTGCGCATCTCAAAGAGTAAGTTCCATGCTCGTTGAGCATTAACTGTTTGCAAAATAGTTTTTGAAAATTTTTACTGAGGTTGACTATTTTCTCGAAAACTATTCCATTTTCCAAAACTGGACCTTTTTCTTGGACCCAAAAAGGAAAATTTTCAGTGCTCATAGTCTGACTTACATGGTTTCCAAATAAAAAATTGAACAAGTACGTTAATCCGACTCTCATCTTGATCAAAACTGTTTTAGTAGAAAACCAAAACAAAAAATGGTCAAAATGATGAACTAGGGGCACAGTTGAGTCAGGCGTCCTGTCTTCCCCCTGTCATCAACATACTTGCCAGGAGGGCACTCTACCCATCAGAAGAAATAGCTGTGAGCTAACGGCATTGGGCATGAACCCGCAACTTCCTATTCATTCATTAATTACTTTGGGGAGGGACGAAAAATGAGAGAATAAAGAATAGAGAGGTGTAAGTTGAGAGAAAAAGTAAGAAAAAGGGTTTTGAGAGGAAAAAAAACCGAGCTTGAGTGCCAGAGTGATGTGAGAATCACAAATAAGAAGAGGGTGGGAAACAATACCTAGAGAAACTGGCTCCTCGTGATCTGAGGTCCCCTGTCTCCATTAACGCGTCTGTGTGTCGTGTCTTTTGTTTTTGTTTTCCTCAACCTTTGTTTTGAGTCTTTTTCGAGTGTGTCTCGTTGTGTTTAGGTCGTGTACCCTTTTGTTCGAGTCCTCCCCGCTGTGTTCAGTTGTAGGCTCGATACCCCGGTTAAAAACCTTTTTTTATTTCGAAAATCGTTTATGTTCAGAGTGCAGTGCCATTCTCTACATCTCTGCGAAGCAAAAGAAGAAGAAAAATCTTTGGGGCATCTGAGCGTGCTTCAACTTCGACTGGTCCCATCTTTGTGTTCCGTCTTGTTAGATTGGGCCGTTTGTTCAGGATTTGCTGCGTGCAGAATGAACCGAGCGTGATGATAGGGGCTATATGTAGACTAACCCCCAACAGAGTATGGGCTGTGCGTTCAGTTTGAGCAATGTGTTGCTTGGGCTATTTTTGCTATGAGGCCGTTTGGTTATCTGATCATTACAGTACAAATGTTCAATTTTCAGACAACAGGTCAATTCCATTCACATTAAGGTGTAACATGATGTGATGCAATGCAATACATGAGATATGTAAATGTAACATTTTTTAAGCAAAAAATCTGTTCGTTTCCTTATCTTTTTCAAGTACATAGCTTTGGCAGTACAGGGTAATCTAACTACCAGCAAAAGAAGAAGAAGAAAAAGTACAAAAAAAAAAGAAGAAAATCAGCAATCTGGATCATCATCAGTAGTCTCGGGCCCGGGGATCTGTCCTCACCCTCTTCTGGGACGAAGGTCCAGGGGCATCGTCATCAGCATCGTCAACTGAGCCTGAGTCTGAGTCGTCTCCAACCTCCTCAGATGACCCGGCCTCTGCCTCTACATCTGCCTCGGACTTGTCATCATCATCGTCGTCGTCGTTAGGGGTCGGCGCCCGAGAGCTACTCCCGATATGAACACGTCCCCTGGTACGGGAACGTACAGCTTCTCCACGCCCTCTTCGAGCAGGAATAGAGGGCCCAGCCGGAGCACCACCCACCGGAGGAATCTGGAAAGGAGGCTGAAAAACACAAAAGGCAAATACATCAGAATACTGTGGACAGTTTATCAGTGCAGAATGCAGTGTATGAGTACAATGTATGAATGTCGTGAGTAGTTTGTCAGTGCAGAGTACAGTGCAGAATGCAGTGTATTAGACGCTGTGAGATCAGTGTGTCAGGTGTTGTGTCCTGCATCAGATTACATGAATTAGCTTATGAATGGTTTGAGACCGTCGTCAGAAGGACATACTGGAATACTGTAGAGGGCTAGGAGGTCGAAGGTCCGCTGTAGCATCCCCATCATAGAGGCATTTAACTCCACGGACTGCCGGGTGTACTCGAAGGACGCCTGCGAGAGTACAAGATGTATCAGTATTCCGTGGAATATCAAACAAACTGTAATAAAATACCAATGTAAGATGCAAAATGAAGTAATACATACCAGAGGCAAGTCGGGGATACCGGCTAACTCATGACCAGCCGAGGGAGGAGCAAAGGGGATCTGGTAGGTCGCCCCATCCTGCCCTCTGTATGTCAGTAAAGTGGGCAGAGTAGGCCAGCTGGTCCCCTGCCCTCTCTGAACTCGACCCCTGCCGTGGACTCAAGCTCTTCTCGACGCTCCTGCTCCAGCCCCCGCTCCCGCTCCAGCTGCTGGCGCCGCAGGTCCCCCTCTCTCGGCTCGGCAACCACCGCTCAAGGGTCGCATAATGTAGGTCCGGACGTACTCCGCATAGTCGCCCTCGCCTCTGTGATGCTCTGCACCCCAGCCAACGGTGTAGTCCCTCATCTGCTTAAGAGAGAACCCCTCTGTATGCCTCATATGTGTAGGAGGCGGACCCGGAACTATCTGCTCCGGTAAACCCAGGGTCTGACGCAAGAAATGCTCGCCCAGGTACCAAGCCTGACAGACCGGGCCCTCCAACAGAATCCGACAGCAGGTAGTCTCCTCTGCGCCCTCATAGTGATCCCTCACCACGGCCGGCAACGGAGCCTAAGGCTGCCAGGTGATCTGAAAATGAAATGCAGTTGGTTATCTACTGTTATTGAAAACATACAGTGCTAAGCAAAGCCTAAGCAAATTCTAGACATGAACATGCCTCCGCGGCGATGATGGTGTCAAAGTAGCGACGAAAGAAAATGAAAGACTCCCGTGGCCTTCGCACGCATCGCACGTCAAAGCGATGAGAAAATGGGACACCAAGCGGGGTCTCCACATCAGGTACTGGGGCAAGCCCGGGAAAGTAGGCATACACCCATAACTGCAGGACAGATATAAGTATGGCTATCAGATGAAGCAAAATACAGAATAAAGCAGAAATGGCAGAGCCGTGTGTTGTGCAGTGTATTGTACAGAGTATACAATGTGTGCAGTATACAGTCAAAGTAAATCAGAGTATATGTGTGCCGCATGTGCAGTATATAGTCAGTGAGAAGGCAGACCGTGGTGTGTGCAGTGTACAGAATACAGAAAACGTGAAGCAGAAATATAAAAGGAGAAGAAGATGTACCTCCCAAGCTCGCCAGTAGCCGCCGAGAAGTTGTCCGCTGAGGCGGGAAGAAGAGCTCATATAACCATACAATGTGGCCAAGCCTGCGCCACCCCAGTCATAGCGGCGGATCCGCCTGACATTCACCAGTGCGCTCAACAAGCATAGAGGCACGGTGTTCGCCCGGTCGGCGAAGAGAGTCGTCCCGAAAAGGAACATGATGAAGCCCCGCGCATACTGATCCACCTCCTCTAGGGTCATCTGCGCCTCCTCCGCCAAACCTGGCTGGATCCGGAAGTGGCTCTCAAACTAGGAGTACCTGACAAACCCTGCTCGAGCGAATGGAGGCTGAGTGCCGAGTAGGTACAGCTGGGCTGCGTCCCACTCACCCATATCAGTGTCAAAGGGGATCGGATCACCCCCTATCCCGATGTCGGTGAGCATCGAGAAATCGTAAGGGGTCATCGTCATGTCCCCCGCAACGGAGAAGTGGAAGGAGTTGGTGGTATCCCACCACCTCTCCACTAGAGCGGCGAGCAAGGGCCTGCAGGTCGTGAGCCGGGAGAGCCCCCTACAGAAGATGCCGAAGCCGGCCTCGTCGACGATGCGACGAACAGCGTCTAGAAGCTCTAGGTACCAATCCCGAGCGATGATATTCCCATACCCGCGAATGGTATGGGAATCCCCCTGTAAAAAAATATAAAAAAAGAAGCAATTGCAAGGCAATATTCAAAATGCAGTTTTAAGAAGCATACAAGTATACAACATGCGTGCATGTTTTCAAATTCGAACAGACATCGGGTGCCGGTGTGCTTACAGTGAACTACAACGTGTGATGTGTCAGCGTGTTTGAGTGGTTCAGGGCAAATACAGCATGTGTGCATGTTTTCAGACTCAAGTAGATACCAGGTACCAATGTGTATGCAGTGAATACAGTGCGCGCCGTGTGTTTGGGTGATTCAGGGTCAGTGCAGTGTGTGTGCACGTGTAAGTTTCAAACAGATAACGGTTGTAAGTTTGTGTGCAATCAACTACAGTGTACAGTATATCGGTGCATCCGGACTAAACAGTTAGAGAACAGAATCAACTAATGGCAGTTATGTTCTACATTGCGGAAAATAATAAAACAGAAGAAAGAATGTTACCTCGGAAGCGCCGAAGGACAGATGGGAAGTAGGCTCATGTAGGAGAAGCTCGGGTGCCACGCCCCTCTCGAAGCTCCGGAACTGGCGTAGTGCATCGAGGAGCATCACATGAACTGCAGACCTGTAGGTCTCCGGATCAAACGGCCGGATATGGAGTGGCAAGGGGTCAGCCTCGGGGTCCATCTCAAGCTCTGGAGGGGTCCCGCCCTGTGGAAGATCGTCCGCCATCTCGAAGGGGGTGTGAAAATGGCCGGAAGACGAAAAAGCGGGCGAGAATGTGAAAAGTCAACAGAAAGTCACCCCGAGAGGGCCGGAATAGGCCGGAAAAGCCGGAGTGCAGAAAAGGCACAGATATCGAGAAAAACTCGAGGGAAACAAGCCCCGAGTGGTGGAAATCAAGAAACAAACACCGAAACAAAGTTTCGTTCGGTTCGAAATGTTCGAAACGCGAAGGTATTCGCGAATCGAACAACGAAATCAAGGCTAGAACGCAAGAAAACGAGGAGATCGAAGGACGAAAACACTCTAGAGAGAGAGAGAGGGAATTTTCGAGCAAGAGGATGTGAAAAATATAGGGCTAGAGGCCCTATATTTAAAGACCCACGGTCGAAATGTCAAAACTTCCCCAAACAGGAATATTTTGCCGATCGGCCACACTCTTTGCTGGTCGGCAGTATTTTGTGCCGATAGAATTTTATTAAGGTCGATGGACGACCGGTGATGCATTCTGATGGCCGGTGGGCATCCGGTGGTCTCCTACAATGGTTTTTTAGCCTTCTACATCCTTGTTTGGGTTATATGTGTGGTTTAGGGCCTTCAGTGATCAAAACAGTGCAAAATAGTGCATTTCCGACGCTCAATCGGCTTTCGTTTTGACCTCGGATCGTGTCTTCTGTGCGTGGCACTCGAATTCATGCAAGGTGTATCCTTTTCGTATCCTTTTGGCTTTTACAAAACTCAAAAGTTGCCCCATGCGTATCGTATATCATTCGCACTGTCTTGTGCGCTCGCGTTGTCTAAAACGCATCGCGCGGTTTTGCGCATCTCACTGCATTTTGCATGTTTGTTCAAATTCATTACTTGCGTAGATCGCATGTTTATAATTAATTGCGTTACTTGCGTAGACCGCATATTCGTAATCAATTGCATTACTTGTGTAGACCGCATGTTTGTTCAATTCATTACTTGCGTAGACCGCATGTTTTGCTTGCGTAGACCGCATGTTTGCAATCAATTTCATTACTTGCGTAGACCGCATGTTTTGCTTGCGTAGACCGCATGATTGATCAATTTTATTACTTGCGTAGACCGCATGTTTTGCTTGCGTAGACCGCATGATTGATCAATTTCATTACTTGCGTAGACCGCATGTTTTGCTTGCGTAGACCGTATGTTTGTTCAATTTCATTACTTGCGTAGACCGCATGTTTTGCTTGCATAGACCGTATGTTTGTTCAATTTCATTACTTGCGTAGACAGCATGTTTTGCTTGCGTAGACCGCAAGTTTGTTCAATTTCATTACTTGCGTAGACCGCATGTTTTGCTTGCGTAGACCGCATGTTTGTTCAAATTTCATTACTTGCGTAGACCGCATGTTTTGCTTGCATAGACCGCATGTTTTGCTTGCGTAGACCGCATGTTTGTTCAAATTCCTTACTTGCGTAGACCGCATGTTTTGCTTGCGTAGACCGCATGTTTGTTCAAATTCATTACTTGCGTAGACCGCATGTTTTGCTTGCGTAGACCGCATATTTGTAATCAATTCCATTACTTGCGTAGACCGCATGTTCTGTTTGCATCGACTGCATTCTTATGTTCAATTTCATCGCTTGCGTAGACCACATGCTTATGATCAATTTCGTTGCCTGCGTAGACCGCGTGCTCCACTTACATGTCTGTGCCTTCACAGCATTGTTATGCTTCCCACTTGCTTTGTGTTGTCACGCATTTCTAAGTACACTAATGTGCATGTTGTTAATCACATTGTACCTGTTAAGTTTGTTTTCTTTGCAGGCACGATATTGTATGTACGGTTCATTTAAGGTTGGTGCAACTAGACGAACCGGACAGGTATGATATACTCCGAGTGAGCTATATCGAGAATTTCTACGGTCTAGGAGACCTTAAATCCTTGGAAGGTGCAAGACCTTTGATAGTCTAGGAGACCTTAAATCCTCTGAAGGTGCAAGTCCTTCGGTGTTTATCGTGCCCGAACCATTTTTGATAAGTTGCATTATACATGTATTTCAGGCGACTCGCGTCGTTGCATATTCAAGTTCACGTGCATCTTAAAATCCGCGCGTTGTCGTGCACTTCGAAGTCATGCATCATCATGCATTTGCATTTCAAAAAACAAAAATAAAACAAAAAATATAATTGCATTGTCATGCACCATCGTAAATAGTTGCATTGTCATGCATTATTGTAATATAGTGTACATTGCATTGTAGCTTGCATGCATTCACTGCATCACCTCCGCCTATGGCTTGCGCCTTTCCATGTTGAGCTTGGTCTGGTATGTGCCCATACTTTTTACGTCGAAACATAGTTCAGTAGACCGTTCTATGTTAGACACGGCTTGTATGTGTACATGCCTTTCCTAGGCAAGATTTGGTTTGGCCCACAGGCCATATCCATTGTATCTATTTCCATTCCATTGCATATTTGTAGATATTGCATTGTAATTTGCATGCATTCACTGCATCGCCTTTCATCTATGGCTCGCGTCTTTCCATGATTGAGCTTGGTCCGGTATGTGCCCATACTTCTCGTATCGAAGCATAGTTCAGTGGACCGTTCTATGTTAGACGCGGCTTGTACGTGTACATGCCCTTCCTAGGCAAAGATTTGGTTTGGTCTGCGTGCCTTATCCATCGTATCTTTTCCATCCCAGTGCACATTGCATTGTAATTTGCATGCATTCACTGCATCGCCTTTCATCTATGGCTCGCGCCTTTACATGATTGAGCTCGGTCCGGTATGTGCCCATACTTCTCGTGTCGAAGCATAGTTCAGTGGACCGTTCTATGTTAGACGCGGCTTGTACCGTTCTATGTTAGACGTGGCTTGTATGCGTACATGCTTTGCCTAGGCAAGATTTGGTTTGGCCCGCGCGCCATATCCATTGCCATTTCCCCAGCATTTTCATTATATATTACATTGTAGTGTAATTGTTGCATCCAGCATTAGGATCGTAGTCCTTTCCCCAGCGGGTCGTTTCCCCACCTTTGTCACCCCCCCAATACTTGTTCTTCTGTCCGTCTACATTACTCATAGTTCAGTTGACCGTTCTATGGTAGACAGACTTGTTACCTCCATCAATCTATTTGACATAGGTGTGGTTTCGAACCGCTCATGATTAGATCATGATTCAATTGCTTTGCATATAGTTTGCATTGTTTTAATTACATCGCATCCTCATTTGCATTGTTTATACATAGTTTTGTATATATTGCATATCATCTTGCATTCATTTTGCATGTTATGCATGTTGCTAATAACATCGTACCTGTTGAGTTGTTTTCTTTACAGGCACGATATTGTATGTACGGTTCATTTGAGGCTGGTGCAACCAGATGAGCCGCACAAGTATTGTATCCTTCGAGTGAGACGTATCGAGAATTGCATGATTCTCTTACATCCTTTCTGCATTGTAGTGTAGTTCGGTGTATGCCAGCTTAAAACTGTTGCATGTGTGCTTCGTTGCAGCTTTTCTTTGCATGATCATAAGTTATGCTCGGCTTCGTGCATTGTCTTGCATTTTGTCCCTGTCTTCGGGCGCATACCTTGTTTGTCTTGCATGTTTGTCTAAGTCTTCGGCCTTGTCAAAAATGGGTCGTCTCTGGGTTTTGACATTCACTCCCGTTCTGTCAAAGAGGGGCAACTGTAGACACCCCATTTTTGACCGTCCTCAAGACTTGGACGTCACCGTTTGAACACTCGGTGATCATCCATGTTTGTGTTCTTTTGGAGTTCCCGGAGGTCTCGGCTGCGCGCCTTGCCTCAAGATCTCTGAACTCGACTGTTTAGTGTCTGGTTTTGCACCAAACACTTGTGTTTTGCCTTGGAGGGGCAGGGAATGCCTTGTGAGGCATCCCCACACATCACCGGCCATGGCCAGAGGCCACCGGCTGGTGTTTTGTTGCCATCGACAATGTATATTGCCGGTCGGCATTCTTTGTTGTCGGTCGGCAGTCCATTTTGTCAAAATGGCAATTTTGAGCAGCCGACTACTGTTCATCTGCTTTTGCAGATATTTTAATACAGCTGGCTTGCATTTTGTTCCCCTCCATACACGTGTATGGAGGGATGGCTTCCTTGTTAGCTTCTTGAGTAAGCTTTACAAGATTGGCTTCTCTATAAGAGGAGCCCTCCCCTCTTGGCTTTAAGGTTAGACATTTTAGAGGTTAGACATTTTAGACAGCCATTTTAGGGTTTGAGTTCTAGGGTTAGGGTTTCATGCATATCTTATCTCTATATCTCTCTCTTGTGTGTGTTTAAGTGTATTTGTGTCTTATTATTGCACACAAACACATAGTGTTACACCTTTTCTTGATTCTTGAAGGGCCAGAGGTTTGTTCTTGGAGTTTTGGGGCTGGTTTAAGCTCAAGGAAGGGGCTGGTCCACCATTTGTGAAAAAGGTCTTCAAGGGTAAGAAGTTTGTCCCTTTATTCTCCATTTTTGTATTATATTTTTGCCTATCTTAGAACTATTTTTGAGCTTAGTGTATAATATAAAAAAGTTCTGTTTTTAGGCCCTCTAAATAGTTTGTTCAGAGTGTTTTGTGGTTTGGAGGTGTTTGACCCCTCTTAAGCCTTGAGAGGCTCCATTTTGTGCTATTTTGTGTAAGCTTTGAGACCTTGGTGTTTGGGCCTCCTCACCACTGAAATCTTGAGGGATTTCAGAGGTGAGGATGGTGCCTTGAGGTCCCAAGAAGGAGAGGGTCCCCCTCTCCTTGTTGTCCTTGAAAAGGGCCATTTTTGCCTCTTTAATGAGCACCTAGTTAAGCCTCATGTTGACCATGTCTTGGCTGTTATTTATGCTTATTTTTCCATGAAATAGCATTGTTGTATGTTGGTTTTGGTACACCATGCATGCTTAGCATACCTTCCTTGTAATGCCATGTTTAGGCCTTAACATGCCTTAGGTTGTAAACCATGGTTCTAGCATGTTTTAGGCCTAACTTTGTTAAGCTTTTGTGCTTATTTTGCCATGTTTGAGGTCTGTATTTAGTCATTTTGGTCGGCCATGACATGCATTATATACCCCCTTTGCATTTTAGGATTGTTGGCCTTAAGTGTATGAGTGTGTAGCATGCATTACTTGCTTTATTTCAGTGGTTTGGCACCATTTGTAGCATCATTTCAGTCCCTTTGACATGCTTATATCTTGCCTTGGATGCCTCTTTGAAGCTTTGAAAGCTTGTCTTGCATGCTCCATGTTTTAGTCATTGTGTATGCTTTTGAATTCAAGCCATTTAGATGCCATCTAAGTGGTCTTTTGGGCTTTGTTTTATGTGTTAAAACTCTGTTTTTGGTCATTTAAGTCTTGCCATGAGTGGTCATATCAAGTGTAGTTCAATACTTCATTGGCTTGCCTTGAAGGCTTGGGCCATTTGTTGCATGTTTAGCCTACTTTGTTTGCTTGGTTTGGCACCATGTTCTTGCATGATTTTCAGAGCTTAATGCATGCCCCATGTCCATGATTATTCCCTTTTAAGTGTGCTTAAAAGGTGCCCTTTGATGCTTAAGTGTTTAGGCCTTAACGTGTGCATGTGTGTATGTGTGTTTGGTCCCATCTTCTTAAGCTTTGGCCACTGTTTTGGACCTAACTTAAAGCTGTCCAATTAGTGTAAGTCCATCCCTCGCATGCCATCCAAGTGTTGTTACACTCTCCCATGTTTGCATGCTTTTGTTGCATGTGTTGCATGCTTGAAATCACTCGCATTTGGCATGTATCCCCTTGGTCAAGTTGCTAGCATGTCGCATGGTTAGATTGCAGCTTGCATGCTTTAGTAGTTTGCATAGTTATGGCATGCTTGTTTGCTTAGTTTGTGTACCTAGTGTACATCACTTGCTTGTATGCTTATGTTGCATGCTAGCTCACATCATTAGGATTGCATTGCATGGGCATGCATGCTCTACCTCTTGACCAAGTCATGATGGAGGTAGAAGCCCCTTGGTTTGATTGTGTGCATCGCATTTCATTTGATATGAAAATGCATAACTTGGTCTCTTGGCCCATCACGTATTGAAATGCGCGATTGATGGTCCAAGAACCAAGGATCATGGCCCTTTGAGTCATAAACATGATAAGGGGTGTGATTGGTGCATACATTGCTTGAATTGCATTGCCATGCTCTGCCTTGCCCTCTGTTGCTGCCAATTGCAGATTCTGCAGGAACTTTCTGCCGACCGGCAGTGTTTAGTGCCGACCGACAATCCTTCCTGGGCCGATAGCTTCATCAACAGCCGATGATTACACACCACAGCCGGTGATGATTCTACTCAGCCGGTGGTGTCTCCCAATGTCTAGGGAAGCAATTCTGAGACTTTGGCAGTCTTCCAAGAGGCAGTGCAGGGAAAACAGAGGCAGCTTATGCATGGCAGTGCACTTCCGAGCAAGACCCGAGCACGCGCGCATCGAACCCTCTTCCCGAGGCCCCTTTTATTGCTTTTCTTATGCCTAGTTAATTTGTTAATTAATTAGGTGATTTGTAATAATTAATTAGCTTGCGAGTTAGTTAATTCGTATTATTCTTTCGGTCGTTGTATTATTCTTTTGGTTCCTCCGAATGAGGGCGAATTTGTAATAAGTGTGGGTGAGTGTGTGCATGTCTTCCAACCCCCACTTCTTTCTCCCTTTTACTTACCTGCTTTGATGGTTAGTAATAGGTCGTGTTTAATTTAGCATACCGTATGCTATGCATGAGTGCATCATTCATCAGTATTGCATGCACCGGGCTCGGCGCATCATGCTAACTGCATTAGTATTTCAAATCTAACTTGAATACATGCTACTTGTGCATTTTCACACATCATTCATAGAATAGCCGAGCCTACTCTAGCGACATTCCGTATGCGTTGCATTAGACATTTAAACATGGACTTGGACCATGCATTGATTGCTAACCAGTTTATTGTTTTGGCACGGAGTACGATGTAAGTATTTATGCTTTAGCATACCACATGCGTGTGAGTGTTGCCATAACAACATGATTACCATGAGGCTAGCTGCTTATGTGACATAAACTGCTTGAATGCCTGTGGATGAAGGTCGGATTGCCTGAGTTGGAATGGCTCATTGAAATCCGTATTTTAGCCTACTTGCGAGTAGCAAATTCCAACACATTTCTTCAAAACAAACGGATATGCAATGCTTATTCCCAAATTAGGCAATCTAGTCTATACTTGTTTGCTGTGCGCATAACATAGTAATTCTAGGCTAATAACCGGAATAAGAACACGTAACGTTTTCAAAATCGGATATCATGGTTAGTAGAGGCCGATCTTTGGATCGGGCGAGAGGGGGTGCTCATAGCTGACCTTTTCCAATCGTACCCAAGTTCCCAAGCCGAGGCAACTTTGGTGATGATGGACATGTGGCCTTTGGCACCGAGTCAGGGTTTCCTAAATTCCCCCATAAAAAAATATTTAGGTGGCGACTCTGTATCTGGCAAAGCAGTCCATGTTTGGCACTTCTTTTCAAAAATATGTTTCTCAAAACGATTTGCCGGATTTGGACTCTTTGGTTCAGATTTAGAACCGCAAACAAAATCGAGTCCGAACCGTAGCGAGGGCCCCTCGCGGGCCCGTGCTACACTAACGACCCTCTTCCTTTATCATTATTACATCGTAACGCTAGCCCCGCAACTCATATATTATTCTTTTTCCCATCATTTTTTGCCTCTTATTTCTCCTTCTTTTTTACTTATGCAAAAACCCTAGCTCCGCCCTTTACTATCTTTCTTTCACTCTACATAAGGTTCAATGAATGAGTTGTAAGGACATAATGATTGAAATATATTAATGATAAGTACAGATTATTGTTTTAAATGACATTTTTTTCTTTTATTTTTATCATTGTTCTTTTTCTATCTCTATTTTCTCTTTCTTACACAATATTATCAATTGCAACCCACCACTGTTAATCGCCTACAAATTGACTTGCAGTGATTAGTGGCAACGGACAAGTGAAGAGATAGGTAAACAGATAAATGAACAAGCAGGCAGATACATTGACAAATTCAGATTTTATGGACAAAAAATAATAGGGTTGGGGTAATTACACCTTTAACTTCTATAGTTTATACCCAAATTTCACTTTGATCTTAATAGTTTCAAATTAAACAATTTAATCTTCATGTTTTAAGGCTAGTTTCAATTTGATCATTTTGTTGAAATTAAAAGTTAAAATTAATAATTTTGTGACACTTGTCAATTTTTTAATGTGTATACACAGAAAAAAATAATAGAAATTCAGATAAAATGACCAAATTGAACCTGAATTAAAGTGTAACTGTTAGGTTTTTATAATTCGCAATCCTGTTAGACAAAACTCATTTCAATTGTAATATTATTCGCTCTTTTGTCTTAGTAAGGATGTGAGTGTTTAGATGCGAATCCAACCCGAATTGTGCCTATGAAGAGGAGCTTGTGATCTTGAGACTTTCATGTTTGCCACTTCGCTAACTACGTATGGGAATCGAGTTAAGCGGTTATTTGTGCGCTCGAGCAGAGAAAAGTATCATCCGGTACTTTTGCAGAGCACCTAAACTTCTAGAAATAAAGTTTTACTGTTCGAGCGGTGAATGTTGTGCTCGAGCTGTCAACTTATATGTTTTGCACCGCCTTTACTCACACCACTCAAGCATAAAAGTGTGTGCTCAAGCAATCTTCGTGATCCATGTTACTGTAAAAAGTACGTTGTCTGCTTGTTTTAGGGTTTGAGCCCTCCAAATTTTCAGAGAGGAAGAAAAAACAAAGTGTTTTATATTGGAGAGTGCTTTATAAGTGTTTCCTTAATATTTAGAGAGTGATTAATGGATATTTGTGTCGGAGAATTTTAATTTACTCCAATGGTTGTGTCTCTTGAGGTGAAAGAGTGTATCTTTTTAAAGGGTTACAACCTTTCTGAAAAGTCATGGAAGAATCTATGAATTCCATCTCACTCACTTCAATTTGGATGGAGAATTCATCATTTCTTCTTCATCTTTGCATGTATTCTTCATATTTTTCTCGAGTCTAATTTTTCTATAAAGAGAGTACATGCACAATGAAATTCGCTAGGCTTGCAATAGTAGTACTGCTAGTGCAAGACATTGATAGTTGTATCTTGGAAGATAGACGTCCATTGAATCCTAAACAACGGTGGGAGGACGAATCTGTTTTAAGGAAAGAATGTCACACATTCGACTTGATTAGGTTTTATCTATTTATGTACTGTAAGTTTTGTTACATTATTATGTCGATTTATTTCAATTTTGGTTTTGCCCAAAAACAGTTTACATAATTTTAAATTATATTTTTCATATAGTTTTGGTACTATTTTTCTAACAATTTGAACTTCATATTAACATCATCAAGGGCACTACAAGAAAATACACTTTTGGTGACTAAATTTTTAGTCGCCAAAAGTCCTTTTTTAGTCGCCAAATGTCGAATTTTCACTTTCCTCGACTAAATATTTTAGTCACCGGTTTTGTCGCCAATACGTGGTCGCGCATACCTTTGGCGACTAAAAAACTGTTAGTCGCCAATAGACAAGTCTTCAGCGACTAAATAATTTGTCGCCAATAGTCAATTCCATTTTTGGAAATTATACCTTTGGCGACTAAACTGTTAGCCGCCAATAGTTATTTTTTTTTTTATTTATACATTTCCCGACTAAACCTTTCGTCGCCAATAGCCCAGCTTTCGGCGACCACTGACTTTAGTCGCTGAAAGCATTTTCAGAAAAAAAAAATTTTTGCCTCCGCTGCTACCAAGTTTCGAACCTATGACCACCAACTTCCCAATATTCTCAACCTTTACCAACACTCTCTCCCCACTACGCCACTACAACCTCACGCAAATATTAATGCAACATATATTATTTATATACTATATTTGCCGGTATTAATACAAAACTATATATATATATATATAATTATTTTTATTTAATGTATTTTATGTAAAAAAATAAAGTATTTACTAAAAAAAAATATGAGAGCACTTTTGGCGACTAAATCTGAATTTTAGTCGCCAATTCTATGCTTTTTGGCTACTAAATGCTGCGTTGTCGCTAAAAACATTAATTTCCGCCCCAAAAAACTACTTCCGGCGACTAAACTTACTTTTCGTCGCCAAAACCTGCACTTTTGCCGACTAAACTCAGTTTTAGTCGCCAAATTGTCCACTTTTAGCTACTAAATGTTTTTTAGTAGCCAAAAACCTTTACTTTTGGCTACAAAAAATTTGTTTGTCGGTAAAACACCTATATTCGGCGACTAAAGTATTTTTTAGTCACCAAAACCTATAGTTTTGGCTGCTAAATGCTTTTAGTCGCCAAAAACCGTGCCTTTTAGCTACTAAAATTTTTGTAGTCGCTAAAACCCCTATATTCGGCGACTAAACTGACTTTTAGTCGCTAAAACCCCTATATTCGGCGACTAAACTCCTTTAGTCGGCAAAAGTCATCAATTTTGGCGACTAAATCCATTTTAGTCGCCATTTGTGCAACTTTCAGCGACGAAAATCATTTTTTTAGTCGCCATTGGTGCTTTTTGTTGTAGTGAGGGTTTGTTTGTTTTCTTTTATTTAGAAAAGAGAGAGTTGTTTTTCAATGGATTTTGAAGTGGCTCATCGTCGTGTATTCGACATTAGCGTTGTGAATTCAACGTTGGGTAAGACAATTATGAGGTGAAGACAGTGGTGGAACATCGAATTCGGTTTAATTCAGGCATGGATTCACTAGATAATTGAGGGTACACATGTGCAATTATTTTTTGTCTTCTTAATAGATTGCTTTGTGATTTTGGTATGTGATTTTTTATTTTATTTATTACAATTAGAATAGCTTAAATTGTGATTTTTTTCACGTTAAATCGGTATGTTGATTTAGTTTTGATTGTTTGATTGAGATTGTTATTCGTTATTTAAAATTAAAATATAATCACAAATTAATATCGCAAAGATTTTAGATTTTCTAGTAATGACCAAAATATTTTAATTAAAATAATAAAAATTAAAATCAAATTTGAATCAAATTATAAAGATGAAAAAGTATTATTTATCAAATTAGAATGATATGGAAATGTGCTTACTATATCCAACACAATCTAGGAGGTTCATATATTCTACAGAGACTATACTAAAATGTAAAGCAACATAGTTTGATAAAATGTATAGCCATTATAACTATTTTACTGTTTTTTAGACTTCTGCTTTTTGTCTATATGCCGACGTGGAGTGGTGTGGATGGAGTGGAGATATCGATCGAACGAAAGACATGCTAGTCATTTCTTCAAATTTTTACAAAGGCATTTTAATTGACCTTTTAATTTTTAATGAGTTTTGAGAGTTTTTTTTTTCTTTTCTTTTCCTTTCAATATTCTATATTCTAGAAAAGAAGCCCTCAAAAGTTAAAAGAAAAATTTACCCATAAATCTCATAAGGAGAAATATTGATTCATTTGATCCTAAAAATTTTCTTATGAATTAATTAGTCATTTTTATTTCAAAAAATTACATTTATTTGATTTGGTATCATTTAAATTTAACTGAATGTCATTTTGTGATTTTTTTTTTTTAATTTTTTGATTTGTTTTTATGATAAGAATAGAAATGTGAGGTGTGAAAGATTCTTTTTAGGGGGATTAGTGGCTGAAATGTTAGTTGTCGAGCGTGAAAATCTAAATTTCTGTTAGTGCATTTTTCTGGTGTTACATTGGAGTATTACATTAGAATGCTACGTTTGAAAAAAATACACTAAAGAGTTTTTATGTGTTACATTGATTAAAGTGTTACGTTTAGAAAAAATATACTAATTTTTTTTTTTTTTGGAATGTTACGTTGTTACGTTTAAGAAAAGTACATTAGGGAATTTTTTAGTATATTACATTAGTGTGTTACGTTTAAAAAAAGTATACTAAAAAGTTTTTGTGCGTTATATTGATTGGAGTGTTACGTTTGAAAAAAAAATACATTAAGTATTTTTTTGAAATGTTATGTTGTTACGTTTAAAAAAATACATATTAAGGAGTTTTTTAGTGTGTTATATTGGAGTGTTACGTTTGGGGAAAAAAAACACACTAAGGAGATTTTTAGTGTGTTATATTGGAATGTTACGTTTGGAAAAAGCACACTAATAAGTTTTTGTGTATTACATTGATTGAAGTGTTACATTTAGAGAAAATACACTAAAGAATTTTTTTCGAATGTTACGTTTGAGAAAAGTAGACTAAAAAATTTTTTTAGTATGTTATATTAGAATATTGCATTTGAAAAAAGTAGACTTCTTTTTTTTTTTGAAGTGCTACGTCTAATAATTTCAACATTATAGAAAAATCCACATTTATCACTCAACACATAACACATGCACGTTTATGCTTGATCATTTATGTAATTTATATTAGAATGGGACCTTTCAGTATCTACGAAAAAGTGGAAGATCAAACAGTTTATAAGATCACTATATAGGATTTATTGGTGCTTCACCCAAGTTAAAAATGAATAAAATTGGAAAAAAGAGTTTTTTGTTTTTTTAGTGAATTTTTTTAATATTTTAAGAATTTTATTTTTGTTTTTTAGACGCATATACAAAGTAAAATATTTGTGATTTAAAAAAAAATACAAAAACAAAAACTCAATATATTTTTGTTTTTATTTTATTTTATTTTTTGTATTTCTTCATAAATATTACAAAATTTATTAAAAACAAAAAAATTCAACAATTATTTTTCAAAACTCAAAACAAAACATATTAATTATTATTTTTTTTTATGGACTTTATTCTACAAGCACCTAACAAGTAAAAAAAAAATAGTAATAATAATGATAGCCAAAAAAAAAAAAAAACTAAAAACTAAATAATAATAATCCCAAGAAAATGCCAAACTACATTCAAGACTCTTGCTCCACTTTGGGATTTTTGAGTTTCTCATTTAAATTAAAACAACTTATATATGTTGGGAAAGTGGTACATAGAAACTAACATGGATAGACCCATAAGGCTTACAGCCCACAGCAAACAACTCCAAACCCATCGCTTGGGACCCATAGCATAACCCGGTTGGCAAAGCCCAAGACAGCTGGAGGCCATCTGGGCATGGAGGGCCAATGACATTCGGGCACATGGCAGGTGAAACATAGGCCACATCAGCAGACAAAGATCTGCAGAGTTATTGCTACAACACATCACCATTAATGCAACCCATCACAGCATTTATTACGACAACACCTCCCTGTCGGAACAGAGCCCCCTCACCCTGAACAAGGTAAGCTACGGCACAGGCTTTCGGCGGAAGGGGGCACGTCGCAAGGGACAGTGAAATGATTACCAAAGGATATAAGCAAGAATCGAAGACAAGAGGAAGGTTAAGCTTTTCTATCTCTCTCTCTATATATTTCCTTCTTCCTCTACTGATTTGCTCGCCGGAGGGTTCATTGGGGGACTACCCCGCTCCCCTTTGGACTTGCTTTCAGGTCATCTGGTGGAATCATCTGCCTGAATCGGAACTTAAAGAGCTTAGACCAGCCCGACCCATCCACCCAGGACGAACTGCATCATCAGTTGGCGCCATATGTGGGAACTTGTGGTTTATTCGTGCGCTAGTTGTGTTCACTATCGCCGGAGCCCCCCTTTTCTCCCCGTGTCCTTTTCCTCTCACCCGTCCAGGTGTATGGTCACGACTAGATCCATGGCTTCTCACCATAATACCACCGATCATCAAACAGACCCTCCCCATCCAAACAACCCACCACAGTACATCATCGAACTTACCAACAGCATTAACCGCATGGCCGAGCAAAACCAGGCCCTGATCAGTGCTTTACTCCAAAGAAACCTCCCCGCTCTACCTCCAGATATTCCACCCAACCAAGAAAGAACCCCGGTCCGCACTGCTCCACAACCCCCTTCCGCTCAACCCAGAAGGTGTACAACCTCCTCCTCCTCCACATATGAGCCTACCACCTCCACCCCCACGCCCGTCGGTCGTGGCACTAGCCCCTGAGGGGGAAGCCAGCAGCGTCCAGCCTCCATTGACCGACCATGGCGATAACATTCCCCTCTGGGACGCTGAACTCCGAGCTAGGAAGCTCCAACTACAAGGGGTCATGCAGAACATTCAGCACAAGCCTTCAGTCACCGCCAACTCGCTTTTTGTTGCCTCCATCTGGGACAAACCATTGCCCGCCAAGTTTAAAATGCCCACCATTGACTCTTTCGATGGCACGACGGACCCGGTCGACCATCTGGAAACCTACCGCACCCTCATGATCCTCCATGCTTTCCCTGACGAGATCATGTGCCGAGCTTTCCCCGTGACATTGAAGGGATCAGCTCGGTTGTGGTTTAGCCAGTTACCGGCGGACTCCGTCTCTACCTTTCAACACCTCAGTGAGTCTTTCCTGAGCCATTTTATCGGAGCCCAGCATCAGAGACGCCCAGCCACCCAACTCCTTAACATTTGTCAGACCGAGGGGGAGTCGCTCCGCCGCTTCGTCACCCGCTTCAACACCGAAGCCCTTCAAGTAGCGGAGAATGATGACAAGGTCATCCTTACGGCTTTCATGGCCGGCCTACGGTCGTCCGATTTTCTTTTCTCCCTCTCCAAAAACCCTCCAACCACCATGGCAGCCCTACTATCCAAAGCCCAGAAGTACATGAATGTTGAAGATTCTCTGGCCGCTCGGCAGGAGCCAATCACTAAAAATCCGACCCCCAGAGACAAGAGGAAAGACTCAGAACCCAGGACCGCCCAGTATTATAGCCAAACATGCCACTATAATGACCGACCCCACCGAGCTGACCGGTCGGCCCCGACCCGACTGCCCGGTCAGTTCGAGCGGTACACACCACTCAACTCTCCCATGGAACACGTCCTCAATCAGATCCAGTGGGACTACCCCCTCAAGTGGCCCCTGCCTTCACGAAACCCTTCCAATCGGAAAGATCAGTCTAAATACTGCCGTTTCCACCAAGACCATGGCCATACCACCGACGAGTGTATTAACCTCAAAGATCAGATCGAGACCTTCATACGCTAGGGCCGCCTCAGCCGATTCACAGACACCCACCCTCAGCAGTGGAAAAGAACCGACCTTCCTAGGGACAATCACCGGCATACACCACCCCGGAACCAAGCCCCACCTAACCAAGGCCATGATCGCCCACCGTCACAGCCTCGACCTCCAGACAATCCCCCTCCACCAGTCGGAGAAATCAGAGTCATTTCAGACGGCCTTACTTGCGAGGGACCATCCCGCTCGGCTCAAAAGGCAGAGCTCAGAAAAATAAGGCAGGGCTCAGACAAAGCAGTGGCGACGGTGGACCGACCTCCCAAACAGTCAAAACAGTGGATCGAACCCATCACCTTCACGGACACCGACTGTGCAGGAGTCCGTTACCCACATGATGACCCCCTTGTCATTTCCGCCATCCTCTCCAACTACAAGGTCAGACGAGTCCTCATAGACAACGGCAGCTCTTTAGACATCATCTTCCTCAATTGCTTCCGCCAGCTCAAGATTGGGGAAGAAAGCTTGTCTCCTCTCCAAACCCTTCTAGTCGGTTTCACCGGCGACCGTGTGACCTCCATCGGCTCCATCGATCTACCTATAACCATTGGCGAACACCTGAGGCAGACCACTAAGTTTCTCACCTTCCTTGTGGTCGACTGCCCCTCTGCTTACAACATCATCCTTGGCCGCACATCCCTAAACGCCTTCCAAGCCATCACATCCACCTATCACCTTGCCATCAAATTTCCTACCGATCTCGGCGTCGGAACTATCAAATGAGAACAGACCGTGGCCAAGGAGTGTTATGTCGCCTCACTCAAAGAAGTCAAGCTAAAAGAGGCCATGATCATCGAAGGGCTTGACGTCCGAGACGAGGACGAGCTGGTCAGAGAAGAACCCGTGGAGGAACTTGCTGAAGTTAACATTGATCCCACCAACCCAATCAAAACTGCCAAAATCGGCATCTAACTACCTTCCCAAGCCAAGGCCGACCTTACCGCTCTCCTGACCGAGCACAGAGATGTATTCGCCTGGACCCATTCAGACATGCCAGGCATTGACCCCTCCTTCATAACCCATCGCCTCAGCATCGAACCCCACTTTTGACCCCACCGCCAGAAGCAACGCATTTTCCATCCGGAGCGCAACACTCTTATAGCCGCAGAAGTTGACAAGCTCATCGAGGCCCAATTCATCAAAAATGTGGACTACCCTAGATGGCTGTCCAGCGTAGTCCTCGTCCGCAAACACAATGGCAAATGGCGACTCTGTGTCGATTACTCTGACCTGAACGAGCTTGCCCAAAAGACAGCTACCCCCTTCCCCGCATAGATCTGCTGGTCGACGCCACGGCCGGTCATCAAATGCTCAGCTTCATGGATGCCTTCTCTGGGTACAACCAAATCCTGATGCACACATCTGATCGGGAACACACATCATTTATTACCGACCGAGGTACCTACCACTATTGTGTAATGCCGTTCGGGTTGAAGAATGCTGGGGCCACCTATCAACGGCTGGTTAATACCGTTTTCCAATCACCAAATAGGCCGGAATATGGAAGTCTACGTCGACGACATGCTAGTCAAAAGCAAATACTCCTCCGATCACCTCACTGACTTACGAGAGACCTTTGCCACCTTGCGCAAGTACCAGATAAAGCTCAACCCAGAAAAGTGCGCCTTCGGCGTAGGATCTGGCAAGTTTTTGGGTTTTATGGTCAGTCAGCGCGGCATTGAAGCTAACCCTGAGAAGATCAAGGCCTTGGTTGAGATGCAGTCACCTAGGACGGTCAAAGAAGTTCAAAGACTCACCGGCCGAGTGGCGGCCCTCAACCGCTTCATTTCCCGTGCAACAGATAAGTGCCTACCATTCTTCAAAGTTCTTCGGCAGACTTTTGAATGGACAGCTGAATCCGAAGAGGCCTTCTAACAGTTAAAGCAATGCATGGCCAATCCTCCCCTTCTTTCACAGGCAATCACGGACGAGCCCCTTTTCCTCTACTTAGTAGTGTCGAGCACCGCAGTCAGTGCAGCTCTCCTCAGAGAAGATGGCTCAATCCAACGGCCGGTCTATTCCATCAGTCGGGCTCTCAGGGGAGCGGAGCAGAACTACCCTTTATTAGAAAAACTGTCTCTGGCCTTGGTCATTGCCTCTAGATGACTCCGCCCATACTTCCAAGCCCACTCCATAGTGGTCCTCACCGACCAGCCCCTGAAAAAGGTCATGCAGCAACCAGAACTCTCAGGCAGACTAATGCAGTGGTCAGTAGAACTCAGCCAGTTTGACATCTCCTACCGCCCTCGGACAGCAATCAAGGGGCAAGCTGTAGCTGACTTCATCCTGGAGTTCACCAATCCGGCCCCGACCACTACCCCCCCACGCCCACCAACTCCAATAGAGCCAGAAGATCCTCATTCTTGGACTCTCAATGTCGACGGTTCGTATCGCAGAGAAGGAAGTGGGGCCGGCCTCATCCTCCCCTCCCCCGAGGGCGGCTATTTCAAATGTGCCCTCCGTTTCTTGTTTGAAGCAAGCAACAATGAGGCCGAGTATAAGGCATTGATAGCAGGACTCCGCCTTGCCAAGGACATTGAGGTCAGCCACCTCCGAGTATTCAGCGACTCCCAGCTCGTCGTCGGTCAGATGACGGGGGACTTCGACGCCAAGAAAGACACAATGCGAGCTTACAGGGATATGGCACTCCCCCTTGCTCGCCTCTTCAATGCCTTCCACATCAGGCACATATCTCTGGGCGGAAAACTCCAAAGCAGATGAGATGGCTCAGCTAGCCTCTGCTGACCATCCTAATCTCAGCCATGATGTCCGTCTCGAATATCTACACTACCCGGCCATTTCACCCGACCTGCAAGCTGTACAGTTCATCCAAAACGAACCCATCCCTTGGGCATCCGACATTCTCCTATTCTTGACCACAAGGGCACTTCTAGATGACCAATAGCAGGCAGCCAAAGTCCGATCCCGAGTATCCAATTACATTATTGTCGATGGTATATTGTACAAGCGCGGTTTTTCCCGGCCATATCTACGGTGCCTCAATCCAGCTCAAGCAACTTATGTAATACAGGAGATCCATGAGGGAATTTGTGGTAATCATTCAGGCGGTAGGTCCCTTGCCCACAAGATACTCCGTACTGGGTATTTTTGGCCAACTTTTAATCAGGGTGCGACCGATTTTGTGCTCAAATGCGATAAATGTCAACGTTTCGCCAACATCCCCCATGCTCCTCCTACAGAGTTAATCACACTCTGCAGCCCTTATCCATTTGCCAAATGGGGGATCGACTTGGTTGGTCCACTTCCCACCGGTTGAGGCCAGACCAAGTTCGCGATTGTTGCCATTGATTACTTCACCAAGTAGGTCGAGGCCGAACCCCTTGCCACAATCACCGAGCGGAACACCACCAGGTTTATCTGGCAATCGATCGTTTGCCGATTTGGCATCCCTCAAGCCATCATCTCCGACAACGGCAAACAATTCGATAACGCGAAGTACAGAAAATTTTGTGCAGATCTCCAGATTCAACCATGTTTCTCTTCCCCCAGTCATCCCCAAGCAAATGGCCAAGTTGAGGTCACCAACCGTTCCCTTCTGAAAATCATCAAAACTAAGCTCAAAGCTGTTAAAGGCCTTTGGGCTGAGGAACTACCAAATGTACTCTGGGCTTATCGAACCACTGCTCGCACTCCCACTGGGGAAACCCCTTTTCGCTTAACATATGGCGCTGAGGCGGTTATTCCGGTAAAAGTCGGTCTGCCCACCCCCAGGGTTTTACATCCTGATCTCGCCTCAACCGAAGTGCTCCATCGAACAGACCTGGACCTCATCGAAGAGCTCAGAGAGACTGCTGCTGTCAGATTGGCTTCGTACCAACAGAAAATGAGAACACACTACAACCTCAGAGTTCGACCACGAGAGTTCTCTGTAGGGGACCTTGTTTTGAGAGAAGCGACTCTTGCCACAAAGAATCCAACCGAGGGCAAACTGGCAGCCAAATGGGAGGGACCCTACGTTGTGAAAGCCCGACCACGACCAGGCACTTACCGACTTCAAGATATGGAAGGCCGAGACCTCCCCCACCCCTGGAATGCGGAACATTTGAAGCGTTACTATCAATGAGTTCATACTTTTGTATTGTCAATATTGTTGTATTTTCCTCTTTAATACATAATGCAAATTCCGACCGACGTTCTCAGCTTTTATAAATTCAAATGTCTGTATGTCGCCCTCATGACACTTTCACTTGCAGCACTCAAAGCCTCGGCCGGACCGAGCACTCAAGGCCTTAGCCAGACTGAGCACTCAAAGCCGCGGCCAGACCGAACACTCAAAGCCTCGGCCAGACCGAGCGCTCAAAGCCTCGGCCAGACCAAGCACTCAAGGCCTCAGCCAGACCGAGCACTCAAAGCCTCAGCCGGACCGAGCACTCAAAGCCTCGGCCAGACCGAGCACTCAAAGCCTTGGCCAGACCGAGCACCCAAAGCCTCAGCCAGACTGAGCACTTCAGAAGCCTCGACCAGACCGAGCACTCAAGGCCTCGGCCAGACCGAGCACTCAAACCCTCGGCCAGACCGAGCACTTCAGAAGCTTCAGCCAGACTGAGCACTTCAGATGCCTCAGCCAGATTGAGCACTCACAGCCTCGGCCAGACTGAGCACTCACGGCCTCGGCCAAACTAAGCACTTCAAAGCCTCAGCCAGACTGAGCACTTCAAAGCCTTAGCCTGAACTGAGAACTCCATATTGAGATCATCCTATCCACGAAATTTCGTAAAGCAGGACCACGTTTTTAACACTCAGTCACATTTTGAAACTTATTCACAATTCCAGGACCACGTTTCTACTTAGTTAGATTCCAAAGGTATTCTCACGTATTTCATTTAGTAATCAGATTATTTCTCTCCCCACCCAGCTTGTTTCTCCAATCTCTTCTCTACAGGTTTACAATTAACCGTTTAGTTACGATTTGCAACCTACTTTTCTGTCCTCATCCATGGATTCTTCATCCGTCCTTATTAAACTGGAAGTACTAACCCCATTCGAATATTATGTTCTACAAATTTCATAATCCAATTTTTCAATAAACCACTATCATCCTTTCAATTTTCATACAAATCCAATCTCACTCTACAGGGAGGAACTTTTAACTTAACTTTGCACGACATTTTTATTGCCAAATTTTTATGACCAGTTTTTATAACAAGACTTCATTCATTTTAGACAATACAGGCCAACACAATCAATTGACAACATAAACGAAAATTTTATTCATTTACAATGTGTACACAAGTTCATTACAATAAAAAAAAAAAAAAAAATAGACACAGAGAAGAAGCTCTTCTTGGTTATTCCTTGGTTATTCCTTCTTGCTGAATACAAGCTCTTCTTCTTCAATGCCCTCGTCCAGGGGGTTTGGGCCACATCATCTTCACCAATCGTTACACTACTCAGGTCCAAGTTTGGGAACAGCTCTTCAGCTCTGCGTTTGAACATCTTCCACCCGCTATCCCAGAACTCAGCCATTTCGTGCTTGTAGAAGTCTGACTGCTGGAAGCTCTCGATAACTTCTACCTCCGTCCTACCTCCAACAGTTGTCCTTGATGGGCTTACCCTCCCAGATTCTTGCCCAGCCAGATTTCTGGCGACTGCGGCATCTACTGCCATCTGAAATTCGGGAGACCCTTTGTATTGCTCCACTGCTGCGATGCACAGATCAGGGTAGGCCGCCCTCTCAGAAGCCGCCTTCGCCCTCTCTTCGTCCAGCTCTCTCTGCAGGGCCCCCCTTTCAGCAGCCGCTGTTGCCCTTTCCTCTTCCATTCCCTTCCTCAGACTCTCCATCTCCGCCATCGTCTTCACCTTCTCTGTATCCAACTCCCTCATGAGCCTCCCCTTCTCCTCCTCTGCTTTAGCGCGCTCATCCTCCAACTCTTTCAACAGATCTCCAAATCTGGCATCTGCCTCATCTTTTTACCTGACCAGCTCTTCATTGCTACTCATGGCCTCTTCATGCCGCTCGACCGCGACGGCGCAGGCTCTTTCAGACTCCTCCAACTTTTTCTGTTCGCCAGCCAGTTGAAACTCAAGCGAGACGACCTTACGGCATGTGTCCTCTAACTCCAACTTGATTGCTTGCAGCTCAGCATGGGCAGTCTTCTAGTCGGCACTCTCCTTCTTCAACTTGGCCAACTGGGCCTTGGTCTCTTCTGCTCTTAGCTTGGCAGCCCCTGCTTTCCTTAGAAGGGCCCCTGCCAAGGTGGTTACCTCCATTTGGGCGGAGCATAACCCCCTCAGCAGGTCAGCCTCATTGAATCCGGAGGTCGAGCGCAGGGCTGTCTCCTCCACAATCTTCACCAAGCGGTCTGCCCCCGCCCTGGCTGGCCCTTCTTCTCCCTCCAACCTTCCCGCTACCGCGCGAGCGTGATAGATTGCCGTGGCCAGACGGACCCCTTCTTCATGAGGTGCAGGGCCCCTTTGGGTCTACTCCCTCCCGCTTGGCTCAGCCTCAGTCAACCCAACTCCTACTTGCACAGTTGGGGCAGTCTCTACAACCTCCAGTGTGAGGGTGACCCCCACCACCTCTGGGGTATCCTTGGCCACAGGGGCCTCCACCTCAGTTGGGGCCACCTTAGCCCTCTTGGCCCCAGACTCATCTGTAGCTCCCTCTGGGGCACTCCTCTTCTTTTTATTCTTTTTCTTCAGAGCCTCTCCCTCCTTTCTGGCCTGTTCTTTTACAAGATCTACTGGGGGCGGTCGTGGCTCAAAACTGCTTAAGTCCTTCCCCCCTAGCGGCCTTGGGCGCGGTCGGATCCTCTCCCGCGCAATCGGTTGAGGCGATCGGTCTCCTCGCGTTTCCTTCAACTTCGTGGCTTTGGCAAGTATGGCCTGATCCTCTGCTTCCTGAACTTCTCTTCTCGCCTCCAATTCTGCTCGGTCGAGGTCCCCACCCCTCGGCTGCGGTCCCAACCCTGCCTCAAACAATGCGGACGGTTGAACAAGCTCGTCCCATTTGGCCTTCTCTATCTCCCTCCACTCCTTCACCCTCTTCACCGTCTCTTCCGCCGCCGCCCCCAGTCTTGACTCCATCGACCTAATGGGCACCTTCCAGATGGTGCGCACTCCCAATCCCCCATTGGCAGACACGTAGAACCACCGTGGCCGCCACCCCTTGATCGATGTCGGCAGCCCCGCCACCAATCCCCTCCCCATCACTACCTGTAGGGTGACCCATGTCTCTTGTTTCCCCGAAGCCTTATAACAGGAAAAGAACTCATCTACCGCCATGGCTTCTTCTCCATTCGCCTTGGGCCATGCGCTAGCACAGGCCAGCAGAATCTTCTATGCATTGGGCATCAATTGCCCCGGCGCTACCTCCAGACGGTTTAGTACGTCAACCACCACTTGGGGCAGTGGCAACCTCAGCCCACCTTTTAGCCCCTCCTCGTAAAGGAAAAACTCCCCTGGCCTAACATCAGACGGCCTTTCCCTTGATGTTGGCAGCAATAACTCCACCTCAGCTGGAATCTGGTAATTTTCCTTGATAGTCTCCAAATCCGCCGCAGTAATTGTGGATTTGTCAGCCTTAGTGTGCCACTGATCCGGCTCTACCTGGCTTATTGGCCTTGGAGCCAATATCAGGGCCGACGCCTGCGATTGTCCCACCGGTTGCCCCACCCCCACCATTCGTGTCTCCGTCCTATATCGCGCTGCTAACTCCTCTGCATCATTGTCTCCCAGAGGGTCTACCCTCACATTCACCACTTCTTCTTGTGCCATTTCTAGGGTTTGCTTACGAATCACTTCTGACGCAGGAGCAAGGAAGTTGAGAAAATGTTGCACAGGTGTGTCGTGCGCAATGAAGGAATTAACACTTGGGTATTTTGAGTTTTTGTAAAAAGGTAGGTGAAACGAATTATACCAAAAACCCACGGTTTACCCGTATTCCATAGATCCACATTAATTTTCGCCCGTTTAAAAACCTTTCAAATCAACCGCCAAAACCGCCTTTTCAAAACCCCCCTCGTGACCTATCGTTTCATTTCTGCTCCAACGCTTCACTTCCCCCACGATATTGTCACGTGTATGGCCACGATGCACTGTCCCCTCCCCTTACCCTGTCCTTTCCATTTCACATCATCACATGGCACGCCCCCCCATTTTTTGAGCCCCGCGTCATCCTGGTCGGCACGCCTCACGGTCGACCCCTCCCGCTCGGCCACCTTTGGGGTCGGCACGCCTAACGGTCGACCCCTCCCGCTCGGCCACCCTCGCGGTCAGCTCCCCCGCTCGGCCACCCTTGCGGTCGGTACGCCTAACGGTCGATCCCTCCCGCTCAGCCACCTTTGCGGTCGGCACGCCTAACGGACGACCCCTCCCGCTCGGCCACCCTCACGATCAGCTCCCCCCGCTCGGCCACCCTTGCGGTCGGCACGCCTAACGGTCGACCCCTCCCGCTCGGCCACCCTTGCGGTCGGCACGCCTCGCGGTCGACACACCTAACGGTTGACCTCTCCACTCGGTTCGCACTTCTCTTCCTTATTATTATTCCCTTCGTTGAACTAAAGCTGCACTCGGAAATAGGGGACTACTGACATGGATAGGCCCATAAGGCTTACAGCCCACAGCAAACAACCCCAAACCCATCGCTTGGGACCCATAGCATAACCCGGTTAGCAAAGCCCAGGACAGCTGGAGGCCATCTGGGCATGGAGGGCCAATGACATTTGGGCACATGGCAGGTGAAACACAGGCCACATCAGCAGACAAAGATCTGCAGAGTTATTGCCACAACACATCACCATTAATGCAGCCCATCACAGCATTTATTACGACAACACCTCCCCGTTGGAACAGAGCCCCCTCACTCTGAACAAGGGAAGCTACGGCACAGGCTTTCGGCGGAAGGGGGCACGTTGCAAGGGACAATGAAATGATTACCAAAGGATATAAGCAAGAATCGAAGACAAGAGGAAGGTTAAGCTTTTCTATCTCTCTCTCTCTCTATATTTCCTTCTTCCTCTACTGATTTGCTCGCCGGAGGGTTCATTGGGGGACTACCCCGTTCCCCTTTGGACTTGCTTGCAGGTCATCTAGTGGAATCATCCGCCTGAATTGGAACTTGAAGAGCTTGGACCAGCCCGACCCATCCACCCAGGACGAACTGCATCATTAGAAACCAAAGGAATTTGCATGGGAATTAGGGTTGGTTTAGAAATTGGAGTTTTATTTAGTGATTTTTTAGTTTTTTTATTTATTTTTTATTTTTTTATGAAGTGAAAAAGTTAATGTGCTTGAAAATAATTTTTTTTGACTTTTTTAAGTTGTGTAAAAGAAACATGAAAAACTGATGTGATATTTGACTCTCTTTTTTTCTAAAATTTCCATTTTAGGGTGCGTTAGTCTTTTTATGTTAAACTATTTTCAAAATATTTAAATATTATTTTGGATTTATGAATTTTTTTCATTTTTTTTTTTTCTTGCATGAAGTCTTGCCCCACGTAAGAAAGAAAGGGCAATAATTTTCTTATGATCAGACCATTAAAACGCTACAAAATACGATCAAATGACCAAATTGCAAACTGTCATTATGACCGTTGTAGAGTAATTATTGTATGGCAGTTTATGACTGTTATTAACAGTTATTTTATTCAAACTTAAAAGGAGAGACATGACTATTGATATATATGAAGATTAGATTAGGCATTCAGAAATCACCACAAAAATTCATATTATTCTTCAAGGTTTTCTATAAAACAATCTGCTAATTCATATTATTCTTCAAGGTTTTCTATAAAGCAATCTGCTATTCTTTCTCTTTTTCTTCTGGGTTATGTGTTTTGTAGATATATAATTTCAAAACCTGATCTATTTTGTGCATCACCAATTGGATTTTTTGGTCACTTTTTGTTAAGTGCAAAACGCAAATTGAAAAACAGTTGTGGCTGGGCTTCATCTTAGAAATGATTTGTTATTACCCGTTGCACTATTTGTAGGGGCAAATAATGTCTCAAGGACAACGACATCTGTAACGCGTCTTGAAGTGATATTTTCCATTGTTCATAACATCATCATTATACCAATTTTTCTAACATTTTACACTGGTATAAGTCAACTTTTATAAATGTATGTCAAACATAGTCCATGTTTGATTTGTATTTTAGAAAAAAAAAATGATTTTTTTTTTTAAAAAAAAACTAGAAACTAATTTGATAAAAGTAAATATCAAAAAAATAATTTTAAATTTTTAAAAATTATTTCTAACTTTCCAAAAAATAAAATTATATAAAAATGATAAGAATTATTTTTTATTATTTCTTTCATTAAATTAATTCTTAATTTTTAAAAAAAATTCAGAAACAAGTTTCTAAAAAATCAAACCAAACATTACAATTAACTTTTTAATTTTTTGAAAACTTTTTAGCCAAAATAATCTCTTCGCAGACAGTTCCTTATATTGCACAAGAATGGGTTGACCTACAAATGATATATACACCATCATATAGCATCATCCTAGTGATCATTACCCTTTTTTTTTTTTTGGCAAATTATATATACCTCCCTTGAAATTTGGCTAAATTACAAATACCCTCCTGAGGTTTTGGAAATTACATCCCGTCCCCTAAGGTTTGTATTTTCTTAACAATTTGTCTCATGAGGTTTAAATTTCATAACAAATTAACCCCTAATTTGTTATGCAAATATAGTATTCATGGGAGAATTTGTAATTTCTCAAACCTCAAGGGGATATTTGTAATTTGGCTAAACCTCGAGGGGTATATGTAATTTGCTCTTTTTTTTTTCAATTTTTTGGGTTAATTAACAAATACAAGGCCATGGCCCATTTTCATTATTGCTTTCCACTATTCAATGAAAGAGCAATATAGTTAACTTAAATATTCTATTCTTTTCAATATGCTTCTAATTTGTGAGCGAACCATGCACCTTACTTCATGGCTAATTCAACTCTCTCCACTTATGTAATTTTTTTCTTGTATTTGTTTAGTGTTATTTTTGTATGTGTGATTTGTGTGATTGTTTAGTTATTTTACATTTATCTGATAATATGTTGTTAGATTTTTTGTTTTGTGAAGTTAAAAGTTTAATTGGATTTAAGTCTTGTAAAATTTATAAATTATTTTAATTGATTTGAGTCTTGTAAAATTTATTAATTGTCTCTTAAGTATGGCTTATAAGAGTATCTCCAACGCTATCTCAAAATTTTCTTCAAATTTGAGTAAAAATTTGATGAAAAGTTTGATTTGATATGATGCACTCTAATGGTAAATTCAAAATTTTCATTAAATCTTGTTACAATCCCGGTTGTTTGGGAGGACTTCTTGGCGGACGTCTAGTCATGAGTAAAAATTAACATTCAGATAAGGAAAGCTCAGTTGTTCAGAAGGATGTCTAGATAGATGTCCAACCTAATGGCTACCTGCAAAATTTGATGAAGGATTAAAGATGCCTTGATATAATGAAAGATTTAGTTCTCCCTTAATTATATATCAAATTGATGAAAGCGTTTGAACTGAGTTTTAAGGTGTTTTTCATCAAATTTAAATTTGATAAAACATTTAATGAAGAGTTGGAGACGGCCTAAGCTGGCTTTTTTTGCTTATTATAAAAAGACGGTGTGAAAAAGTAAAGAGTTTATGTGATCCAAATAAGTTAATAAGTTGACTTTTTTAGATGTTGGCAAAAGAAGCCTAAAATACTCTTAGATCAAAGAAATTACACTGTCCTTTGGACCGTTATGGCCCCGTTTTTTTTTAAAGGTAAGATGGATGAGATTATTGGTGAGTGAATTAAGTAAAATTGTGTTTATTTTGATTATAGTTATTAGTGTAAGAATTATTAAATTATTCTTATATAAAATAATTAGAGACCATGGTTTTTCAAAACAGCCATATTTTTTTTCACAAATCATGGTTTTTACCTGACCCCCAAAAAAAAAAATTAAAATTTCCTTTTGCAAACAAACGTAACATTCATATTTTGTTCCGCATTAACAGTCCAGTCCAGTCCAGACGTTGAACAGGCCCTATTTGTGATCTTGCTTTACAAGGGTTGACTACCAGTTGTTTAAAAAAATCAAGGTAATTGTCATCAATTAAAAAAGTTAAATGTTATATCAAATTTTTTTACTCAAATTTTTTTTTTATTAACTTCCCAAACTTATTAACTTTTTTAACTTCTAAAAAAAAATAATTAATATTTTTATTTTTACCAAACTAGTTTTTGAAAGTTCAGAAAGAAAAGAAAACCAAATTTTGATTTGAGAACTTGCTTCTTTCTCCTTCTTTTTTTAATTAGAAACTGTTTGACAAAAAGAAGATTTTGATAAAATTAATTGTAATTTGATGTTATTAATATGAAAATTAAAATTGGGAGTGAATGAGCGAAAGTCAAATGCGCAACAAATTATTATTATTATTATTATTATTGTTAGACAAGATACCAATTATAGATAGAGAAAATTGCTAAGAAGTTTATTTTAGTAATTGTTTAAGGTATTAGGTTTAATAAATATTTTTTATTGATAAAAATCTACTTTTTGCGAAATAGTTTAATGAATTTTTTTTTTTTATTTTGAAAGACATTTTGTTTTTAATTTTATCTTTTTATTTATTTATTAATTTTTTAAATCATTTATTTAAGTTTATATTTATCTGTTTAAATTATTTTTTATCTATTTAAATTTTTTTTAACTATTTATTAAAATTATCTGTTCAAAATTTTACAATATGTTAAAATTGACCACCAGCTCTACTAAATTTTTTCACCTATCTTTCAATTTTTTCCCCTGTTTAAATTTTTATTTGTTCAAATTTTCTGTCCAAATTTTAAAATTCTATCTATTGTAATTTTCCACCACCAAGACTCAAAAATAACACACATATACACTATTTTTACTTGTTTCTTATCATTATCAATGTTAAAATAATGATGTATTATTTATTGATTGTGTATATTACAAGATTGATGTTTTTGATTTGTATGTTACAAGCTATTATATAGGAGAGATGTGAGGTAAGTGAGTGGTGGTAGTGGATGGTAGTGGAGGTTGTGGGTTTAACAGCCCCCCTCAAACTCAAGGAGAAGAAGGTAGTAGGTGAAGTGGTAGGGGATGAAGTGGAGGTGGGTTTGGTGGAGTGGAGTAGGTGATAGGAGTGAGTGGTGGAGGTAGGTTTGGTGGAGTGTGTAGTAGTAATTTACATTTACATTAACAGCCCCCCTCAAACTCAAGGAGGATAGGTACTAGCCAACTTGAGTTTGGAGAGAGTAACAAAACAGAAAAATAAACTGATAAATAAAACAGGATAGGAGACACGGTATGGTCGTGTTAGACCGATGTAGCAGACAGTTTATGGGGTCATGTCGGACCGTTGTAGCAGACAGTTTACGGGGTCATGTCGGACCGTTGTAGCAGACACTGTGTGGTCGTGTCAGACCGATGTAGCAGGACAGTTTACGGGGTCATGTCGGACCGATGTAGAAGACAGTTTACGGGGTCATGTCGGACCGATGTAGCAGGACAGTTTACGGGGTCATGTCGGACCGGTGTAGAAGACAGTTTACGGGGTCATGTCGGACCGTTGTAGCAGACAGTTTACGGGGTCATGTCGGACCGTTGTAGAAGACAGTTTACGGGGTCATGTCGGACCGTAACAGACAATTTACGGGGTCATGTCGGACCGTTGTAGCAAGTTGTGGTAGTGCATCAAGGGGGCGACTTAGGGAGTGCGCCATGAGGTGACTTGAACATGATACTGTGTATAACCCCCCCTCAAACTCAAATAGGTGTGAAGATAGAAACCTATTTGAGGTTGAAACAAAGGGATTGATAAAGCTGACCGGTGTAGAAGACACTGTATGAGTGTGTATATAGGCTGCCCAAAAGATATACATGGATATAGATATCGAGCCCTCAAAAGTCGTGCCCTCAAAAGGTGTGCCCAATCTGTCAAAAGGCGTGCCATCAAAAGGCGTGTCCGAGTCATCAAAAGGCGTGCCATGAAAAGGCGTGCCATGTTGTCGGCGTCAAGAGGCGCGCGATGCGCGTGGCTGCCTCGGCTATATAACCAAGACTGAACCTGAGGCTGAGGCAGAGGCTGAGACAAAAAACCTGCGAATTTCTCTGAAAAACTCTGCCGTTTCTGAGAGAGAGAGGCTGTAACACTGTTGTGCTGAGAGAGAGAGTCTGTAACACTCTGTTGCGAGAAAATGGCTTCGTCGTCTCGTGGTCTGCTGACTCTCTTTCCTGACCTGAACGAGTCCACAGGAGAGAGAACTGGTGCGGTGTCCCGTGAACCTCAACCAAACACCACGGGGTTTGCTCCGTTGAACTTTCCGATGCAGTCGGTGGAGCAAAAAATGGCAGTGCAAACGGATGTGGAGGCTAATCAGTATACTTTGAAGGCATGTGTGGAGTCCATGACGGCGGTCACAAACTTGTCGCACCGGCTGCAGAGTAGGACAAATGAGGTGCAGCAATTAAACGCCCACCACGGTTTGGTGTGGTGGATGGAAGGTGCCTCACAGTTGACGAGCATGTCGTCGAGAGAGATCGGAAGGGTGGTGTCGTGGCCGTGGACAACGGCGAGAGCGATGGCTGATGAATCAGACAAGAACAGTCGATATTGAGAAGGCTGTGATGAACGGCCAGGGTTCGTTGGGGGAACAAGGAGGTCCAGCGAAGAAGACCGTGGTTGACGGAAACGGCCGGATTGGTGGTGTCGTGCACGTGGAAACCCAAGTGGAATCGGCTACCAGCGACGGAGAGAGCGGGGCTGAAGGCAACAGGTTTCAGTGTTTCAAATTGTGGTGGGAGATGTGATTTTCTTGAAGATCGGAGACCGAGTTCCTGCTGATGGGTTGTTCATAGATGGGCAGTCGTTTGAAGTTGATGAATCAAGCACGACAGGTGGGCATATGGGGACGATGGTGACCACGGATCAGCTTCATCTTCATGAGCCACATGTTGGACATTGACTGGAGGCTCGGATGATGAATAATAACCAGGCTGTTGTGGAGGATAACCATGATGAGAGTAATGGGGTGGTGGTGGTGGCTGAGAAGATAAAGCAGAGCCGTGGTCAGTGAAGAGGGAAATAGAGCTGTCTGCAGAGTGAGAAATTAGAAAATTTGGATTTGTCCGGCGGGCGGCCAAGGCGAGATTGCCGCCCGCCGGTGGAACGAAAAATACTAGGTTCCTAACCTTGCTCTGATACCATGTTAAAATAATGATGTATTATTTATTGATTGTGTATATTACAAGATTGATGTTTTTGATTTGTATGTTACAAGCTATTATATAGGAGAGATGTGAGGTAAGTGAGTGGTGGTAGTGGATGGTAGTGGAGGTTGTGGGTTTAACAGCCCCCCTCAAACTCAAGGAGAAGAAGGTAGTAGGTGAAGTGGTAGGGGATGAAGTGGAGGTGGGTTTGGTGGAGTGTAGTAGGTGATAGGAGTGAGTGGTGGAGGTAGGTTTGGTGGAGTGTGTAGTAGTAATTTACATTACATTAACAATCAAGAACCCCAAAAACAGAAAAAGAAAAAAGCACAACAATATTCATTTGAGATCTGTAGATCGTAGAACAACCGATCACAGATCGAGAAAAGTATCAGATTGATGAAAATAAATAAATCCACATGTTCATGTCTATCAATCTCCATATTTTTTTTAGGTTTTCTTCCAAGTGTATCAGATCTCAGATCTGTAATCGGTTAAACACTCGTAGATCCGCGCTGTTCTCTCTTCCGGCTATCAACCCCACTCACGTAGATCTGGAATCACGTCGGAACCCTAGACTCGCCGACCAGAATCACAATCTGTTCCGACCACCACGCAAATCGGAATCAAGTAGACATGCAGATCTAAAACCCAACTATATATCTATATCTATATACATATATACATAATAGACAAAAAGGGACGACTTGAGTTTGAAGTAGCCACTTCTTCTTCCTCTCCGATCCTAGGGAGAGAAACGAGAAAACTAGAGAGAGAAAAACGAGAAAATGGATTGTGGGAACTCGTATATATATATATATATATACACACGAATCAACAACAACAACGAATCTCCGACTTTCCACCAGTGATCAAGCACATAGTCAGTCACCCCCACTCTGGCCCTAGTGAAGATCTAGCCATCGTCGTTCAGATCTGAATCATGTAATTGCAGAAAACAGATCTGAGAGGGGCGCCGGTGAGGAGAGACGGCGGCGAGGTGAGACGACGAGGAGGCCAGACGGCGACGGCGTACGAGCTGAAGAAGAGAGAGAGATGGGGAAATTGTTTTATTTTCCACCGTAAACCATGGGTTGGTTCGTGACGTGGGTTTACTTTTTATTTTTTTATTTGAAAAATGTTATAGATTTTAAATTTTTTATCAAATAAATGATCAAATGTCTCACATGAGCGGATACTTAAGACATTTAATCATTTTTTTGATAGAAAATTTTGGACCCCTAACGTTACTATTTGATTTTTTTAGTTATTAGCCTCGTTTGACAAGTGCTTATTTTAACATAAAAATCAAAAAATTATTAAAAATATTATAAATTTTATAACTTATATCAAAAATTTAAAAATTCTCTTTCTCTTTATTTTTACACATTTTTTTATAAAAAAATAAAAAATCATTCTAAACATATATTTTTTTTATCTCATATTTTAACTAAAAAGTTAGAAATTTATAAAATGTCTGTTCCTAAACGAAACTTAGTTTGGAGCTAAGAGGTTTAGTTTGGGATACTTTTTTTGGTTTTTTGTTTTTGTTTTTGTGAGAGAAAAAACAAAATAATTATGAGTTAGATGTGATATTTAAACTTATTTAACTAAAATAATCTATTTGGCCCTATAGAGTTATTTTAGTCCAAACTAGTATCCTATATATGGAAAATAAGTGAGAGCACTAATTAGTGCTACTACTAATGATGTGGCAGTGGGTCCCACTATGAATGATTTGATTATTTTTTTTTCTTTTTTTATTGAGTGTCATGTCATTAGTAATCTTTTTAGAGCTCCAAAATTAGTAGTCTCTATCATTGTTGATATGTATATATATATATGGGTTTCTGGGTCAATTTATCTAGGTTTATCTTTATGAAGAGATTATTTGAGTGTCTAGACTTTTAGGGCTGGTATAAAAAGTCAAAAAATTATTAAAAAAGTTAAAAAATTATTGTTATTCATAAAAATATATATATATATATATATATAAAACAAATTTATACACATGCAAAAAATACAAGCCAACTTTCTATGACACAACAATGGTACAGTTTGAAGTGATGTTTGCTCAAAAGAAAAAAAGTCTCAAATGATGGTACAAATTACATAGGCGGTGCACAACATGGGACAGTGTTATTCAGCCAGTGGGGGTCATCACGGGCCCGTTTATATGCTTGTAAAAAATCATGTCGATTGGATATCAATAACTATATGATCAAATTAGTTTTGTATAAAAAAATGAACGTTGAACAAATTAACGGTTGACAAAAAACTAATCAATCAGATTACTATCGATATCCGATCAACGTGATTTTTTACAAACGTATAGTACTCGACAAGTTCTACACATTGAACGATTTCGATTATCAAAAACAAGACCCGTGATAGGCTCCTACGGACCGAACAGTACTGTCCTGTGTTGTGCTCTGACTGGAGGCACCGTCCAGTTCTGAAGTATGCAACATATAGTACTGGCTTCATGGTACAAGGGATGTCAGTAAGCATTTATATATTTAGGGGTAATATGGTAATTTTGTTATTTTGTATAATATTTTAATATACATTTTTTTGTAAAATAGTTAAAAAATTATCTTAAAAAATCATATTTTTTTCCTCTATTTTTTTTATTTAAAAAGTCAAAAAATATATTTATTTAATTCATCTCAAACAACCCCCTTAATCGAACAAAATCTTACTTTAGATTTATAATTTTTTTTCGTCTATCATTTATAAATATTAAACAAATCTGAACCAAAAAATGAATAATCATCAAACACTATAAAAACGTGAGCCAACAAATAGGGGCGGAAGGAGGGAGTCAGCAGGGAAGTGTCCCTGCAAAGGATTGAGAACTCCGTATATAAATTAAGATTTTGTGGTCTTTCAAATTATTATTATTTTTAGGGTATATTATAAATATTTTTTTTAGATTTGCTGAAAATATAAATTACTCTATAAAATTTATAAAATTATAAATACCTTTTTGTTAGAATTTTTTATTTAATAAAATTAATTAAAAGAATAAAATTCTTAACTGCTCTCTTATATAACGATAAAATTACTTAAATTATTAATTGAATTAAATTTTTGATATCATTAAAAATTATTAATTAACTTGATAATTTATTTTCCAGCGTAAACCATGGGTTTGTTTGTTATGTGGGTTTATTTTTTATTTTTTTGATTTGAAAAATGTTATAGATTTTAAATTTTTTATCAAATAAATAATCAAATGTCTCACATGAGCGGATACCCATGTGAGACATTTGGTTATTTGTTTGGTAGAAAATTTAGGACCCCTAACGTTATTATTTGATTTTTTAGTTATTAGCCTCGTTTAGCAAGTGCTTATTTTAACAGAAAAATGAAAAAGTTATTAAAAATATTATAAATTTTATAACTTATATCAAAAAGTTAAAAATTCTTCTTCTCTCTATTTTTACACATTTTTTTGTAAAAAATTAAAAAATCATTCTAAACATACTATGTTTTTTATCTTATATTTTAACTAAAAAGTTAAAAAATTATTAAAATAGTCTGTTTTTAAACGAAACTTATAGAGCTAAAAGGTTTAGTTTGGGATATTTTTTTTGATTTTTTTTAACTTTCGTGAGAGAAAAAATAAAATAATTATGAGTTAAGTGTGATATTTAAACTTATTTAACTAAAATAACATATTTGGTCCTATAAGGCTATTTTAGTCCAAACCAGTATCCTAAACGGGCCTTTATATATATATATATATATATAGAGGTTTTTGGGTCAATTTATCTAGGTTTATCTTTGTGAAGAGATTATTTGAGTGTCTAGACTTTTAGGGCTAGTATAAAAAGTCAAAAAATTATCATTATTCATAAAAATATATATATATAAAAAAAAAAATTTATACACACAAAAAATACAAACCAACTTTCTATAACACAACAATGGTACAATCTGAAGTGATGCTTGCTCAAAAAAAAAAAAAAAAAAAAGTCTCAAGTGATGGTACAAATTACACAGGCGGTGCACAACATGGACGGTGTTGTTCAGCTAGTGGGAGCCATCACGGGCCCGTTTATATGCTTGTAAAAAATTACGTTGATCGGATATCGATAACTATATGATCAAATTAGTTTTGTATAAAAAAATAAACATTGAACAAATTAACGGTTGACAAAAAACTAATCGGATCAGATAGCTATCGATATCCGATCAACGTGATTTTTACAAATGTATAGTACTCGACAAGTTCTACACATTGAACGGTTTCGATTATCAAAACGAGACCCGTGATATGCTCCTACAGACCGAACATCATTGTCCTGTGTTGTGCTCGGACTGGAGGCACCGTCCAACTCTGAAGTATGCAACATATAGTACTGACTTCATGGTACAAGAGATTTCAGTAAGCATTTATATGTTTAGGGATAATATGGTAATTTTGTTATTTTGTATAATATTTAATATATATATTTTTTTTGTAAAAAGTTAAAAAATTATCTTAAAAAATCTTTTTTTTTCCTCTATTTTTTTTAATCTAAAAATTTTAAAAATACACTTATTTAATTTATCTCAAACAACCACTTAATCGAACAAAATCTTACTTTAGATTTATAATTTTTTTTCGTCTATCATTTATAAATATTAAACAAATCTGAACCAAAAAATGAATAATCATCAAACACTATAAAAACGTGAGCCAACAAATAGGGGCGGAAGGAGGGAGTCAGCAGGGGTAGTGTCCCTGCAAAGGATTGAGAACTCCGTATATAAATTAAGATTTTATGGTCTTTCAAATTATTATTATTTTTAGGGTAAATTATAAATATTTTTTTTTAGATTTGTTGAAAATATAAATTACTCTATATAATTTAAAAAATTATAAATACCCTTTTGTTAGAATTTTTTATTTAATAAAATTAATTAAAAGAATAAAATTCTTAACTGCTCTCTTATATAACGATAAAATTATTTAAATTATGAATTGAATTAAATTTTTAATATCATTAAAAATTATTAATTAAGTTGATAATTTATTAATAAAATAAGTCATTTGTTATGAAATTAGAAATTTCAAGAGATATAATGTAATTTATTAAAATACAAGGGATAAATTGTATTTAAACAAACTTTAGAGGGTATATTTATAATTTACCCTATAAATATACCCTTCTTTTATGTATGTTGTGCTTCCCTGCTGCTGCCAGCTTGCATGCTTCTGGCCCCTGCAGTCCTTTGATGCCCCTGCAAACAATAACATGCCAGTCCTACCTAGATGGAATGGCATATAATTCAAAAACAAGACTCAGCTTATAATAGTGTGTTGTGGCAATGAAGTAATTTAAAGTAGTATGAATTTTTATTTGGGATAATAGAAAATTAACTCTAAATTTAGGTTCTTATCTTCTTTTTATTTATTTATTTGGGTTATTGTAAATATTAATGGTACACATTATTCATGTAAAAAATAGCATTGATCGGATTTATATATTAAAATTACATTTGCCGTCAAATTTTTTTTTTGACGATAAATTTGATCTGATCATATGATTGCCAATATCTAATTAATTACTTGAATGATCTATTCAATGAATTTTACATAATAAATTATTCGAATCATAAAGATGTGTCCGAAGTAAATCCCAACGAAGGGGATAGAACCCCAACTCCCAAAATAAGGGATAATTATTCAGTAATCTTGCAATATAAACACGTGGTGTTTCATAAAATTGTGATTGGTGGAGAAGGTGGATATTCAATGAATTTTACATAATAGATTATTCGAATCATAAAGATGTGTCCGAAGTAAATCCCAACGAAGGGGATAAAACCCCAACTCCCAAAATAAGGGGTAATTATTCAGTAATCTTGGAATATAAACACGTGGTGTTTCATAAAATTGTGATTGGTGAAGAAGGTGGGTTGGTGGGGTATTGTGTTGCATGATTGGGAAACATGACGGGGCATATTGAATGATGATTGGTTAATGAGTACAGACACGTGGTACTCCGAGAACGTTGAATAATTTTCCCAAAATAAGATAACACTATCATATTTAATTTTAAGGTAAATTACACTGACACCCCTGAAGTTTTTATTTAATATAGACCCCTCTTTATATTTGAAAAATTACATTTATCCTATATCAGATTAAAATGATATATTTTCCCCTTAACCTTTACACATATAAAAAAATAAAATAATATTGATGTTTGATTCATGAAATAACAATCATCTTCTTTGGTTTAACTCACACAAATTTATTATTATTATTATTATTTTTTACTATTTTAAGCAATTTTTTATTTTTTTATTTTTTAGATATACCTAATCAGATTAAAATGATATATTTTCCCCTTAACCTTTACACATATAAAAAAATAAAATAATATTGATGTTTGATTCATGAAATAACAATCATCTTCTTTGGTTTAACTCACACAAATTTATTATTATTATTATTATTTTTTACTATTTTAAGCAATTTTTTATTTTTTTATTTTTTAGATATACCTAATCTAGATGTACTTGAAAAGCATAATATTTTGTGATTTTTTTTTTTAAATTCAGCAAATACAAAAATATAAAAATTCTATAATACTGTGATAAATGTGAATGACAATGTTTGGTACTACTGTAATAAATGTGAGTGAATAGACGAGAAAAAAAAATGATGGTGAAAATAAAAATAAAAAATTCTATTCATATAAAAAAAATATCATAAAAATATTGTGATAGTGATATTATTGTAAATATAAATCATATTTATGAGTTCTTTGTTTTAAAGTGAAAGGTCACCATTAAGTTATATCACTATTTTTGAAAATTTTATATAAAATTTATGTTTGTTTATTATTACTCCATAAGAATAGGAATATGTTCAGGTACAATTTAATGATGGAAAGTTGTAGAATGTAATTATGATGATAAAAAAAAAAATTGTAAGAAAAATAGCAAAATTGTCATTTAAAAATTTTAAGGTATGCCATCAGCAATCTAGGAGTAATTTGTAATGAAATTACAAATCTTAGGGAGGGAAATGTAATTTTTCAAACGTAAAAGAAACCTATTTTAAACAAAAATTTTAGAGGATATCAGTGTAATTTACCTAATTTAATAAATATAAATGATAAGACCTATTAACTCTATTTAATAATAACACATTACATGGTAAATAAAATTTAAAACATAAATATGCCGATGCAGAATAAGAAATTATGTCTAGAAAACAAGGCGATAAAAAAATAAAAATTAGTACATTACTAATAGAAAGTAATTTTTTACATAAGAGCTATTAAAAAATTACTTTATGAAAAAATATAATAATAAATCTAACAATTTTTATAAAAAAAAATTGTGATCTATTAATGAAGTCATTTTGTTCGATGACAACATCTAGTAAATAAAAAGAGTGCTGCTATTAGCATCTATTAAAATTCTTTGTACCCCCAATTTTATAATTTTTTTTATTACAATTATACCCTAAAGTAAAATTACATTAAAAGACATTATTGAATGGAACATCCACCTATCAATAAGAACAAATACTCTATAATATTGGACACCCACACCCACCCCTACCCGCACCCCCACCTCCACGTCCAACTCCAACTGTACGTATTCCATGTTTGTAAGCCCTAAACCTATTACTTTTCATAACCAACTAATATAAACCCTAAATCTATTATTTTTTATAATCATCTTAAATCCTGAATGTGTCATCTTCATCACCATCATCGACGCTATTGAACTTGAAAGTTTTGCTTCAAGTATAACGTATACTTCATCACTTATTTTCACTGTGTAGGGCAATGGAGGACGATGACAACAATTCTAGTGAGACCGGCGTTCCATTAATAAGTTTATCTGTCTTGTATTAACATTCTTGGTTGTTCTTGTTTCGTTCGAGCTGTTTGGTACTGATTTGCTGACTGTTAGAATTATGTTCGGTAATACAGTACTGAACATAATCCTTTTGTTCAATACATAGGTTCCGAGCATTAATGTAGATAGTCAGTTATGCAATTTTTTTTGTTAAACTAACTTAGAATGGAAAATAGTGAATTGGAATGGATTTAAGTTATGTATTTTAAATGGATTTAATTCATGTTATTTTAAGTTGTGAATTGGAATGGATTCAAGTTACACAGTGATGAACAAATTTTATTCGAACATACAGTGCTGACAGGACATTATTGTTCGACAAAACAGTTCTGAACAAAATATATTTTTTCGGCTACACAATGGTGAACAAATTGGGTGTGTGTGCATTTCATTGTGAAAATATTATGGAGATTATTTTTCTATTCTGAAATATTATGGAAATATTATGGAGATTAGTTTTCCATATATATACATTGTTTTCTATTCATACAATTCACATCAATCTTCACTTTCTCATCTGAATTTCCCAATCAATGGCAAATTCCAAAGAGACCCACGTCGTCGAAATCCCAATCGACGAAGAACACCAACCCCACAAACTAATCTCCACAATTCAAAACCATCCATTAATGGAAATCTCTCAAAGCCCAGGTCACCTCTTACTCCTTAAGCTCTTGCAAAGAGAAGAACACCTCTGTGCTCGCTGAATCACAATTAAAGAAACAAGAAAAAACACAATTGGAAGAGAAATATTCCAATTCTGTTTTTTCTTCTTCATTTTCCACTCATTCTCAATCATTCTTTTCACTTCAACCACCAAAAACCAAAATAATTACAAATCTTTGTGTGAAAAATGGTGGGTTTCATCGATTTTGTCGGTTTCGGTTTCAATTGTTGTGATCTTCTTGGTTCAGATTAAGCTCTGGAGGTACTGAAAAGTGGAGAGAGAGTTGCAGAGAGAGAGGAGCGATGGCAGAGTAGTGACGAGGTGGATTCAGGAGATGAGGATGAAAGGTGCGAGTTTTGATTTGTCGAAGAAGAGTCAGGGAAGGAGAGGGATGAAAAATTAGGTGGGTGTGCATTTTATTGTGAAAATATTATAAATATGATAGATTTGGTAATAAGTGGGGTGTCTAAAAAAACATCATTAAAATTTAGAATTTAAGGTTGGGGTCCAAAAAAATGAGGAGTCCAAAAAGTTTAGTAAGTGCTAATAGGAGCACTCAAATAAAAAATACGTGAACTTCTTTGTTTTTAAAATAAAAAAAATAAAAAGAAATGGAATGCATATAATCTATAAATAAAATTGACTAGATTATATTAATAGTATCATACAAAATAATTGGAGATCATCTTGTTATACATTGTGAAAAAATAACAATTTTAATTTTTGATCATCAGTTTCTAACTTATAATAAACTGTATCAAACAAACTCACTATAAATGAGAAATATCATTCTCTCTGAATTTTTTTTGTATAAAAATCTGTTTCTATGACATCTACCTAATTAAATTTTGTCACCAAATTTTTTTATGTTTATTTTTTACATAAAAATAAATTTGTATGCATAAAAAATACTAACTTTTTCTTCAACAGTCACATTTTAAATTTTTTATCCGTTAAATGAGAAGCTCTTTGACATGACATTGCAAAGAAAGAATCGTGTTGAGAACAAACGAGTCAACTCAGTTTCTTACAACGAGTAACACGGGGAACTTTTAATTGCTTGCACAGTTTTTGTTTTAAAGCACATTGTTTTCAAGCACATTGATTTTCACGTTCCAAGTGCCGTTTGTTTTCAAAAATAAAATAAAAAAATTTATAGCGAGAAGATTAATAGTAAAAAGATTATCAAGTAAAATTGTATTTATTTTAATGATAGTTGTTAGTGTAGGGATTGTTAAATTATTTTTTTATAAAATAAATATAAAATAATAAAATAAATAAAAAAAATACAAAATTTTTAAACATTAATGTTTAAAAAAAAATGCCCAACATGTAAAAAAAAATTTAAAAAAATTCCAAAAAAAATAAAACAAATAAAATAATGATTTTTACTTAACAAAAAAATATAAAAAATTAAACATTAATGTTCACAAAAAAAAAGCCCAACATGTAAAAAATAAAATAAAATAAAAAATAATTTTTTTTTAGTCCGGCAGACTATTTTTCTAATATAAAGTCTTGGAGGTCCACCCGAATCTCCTCCCTAAGGGGATTCATAATCCGGAACTCACTATTAATTCCCTTCCCATTTCTCAAAACAAACACAATTTTAGTAAGTTTCACCTCACTACCAATCTCAATCACCTCTCTAACTCTCCAAACAAACAGAGCCTTACATTTAAAATTTTTGTTACTTTTTCTTTTTAAGATCTATATAATTCCAAGTATACCATTATTCTTAATATTTTCAAATTATAATCTTCATTAAAGGTCGTTGCAACCATCAATAACAGCTACTGAGCCATTTTTGGTGCTCTCACCCTTCTTTACTCCCTGCTGTAACACCCCTCACTCTTCATCACCAATCCTACTACCATCCCAGCCCCTCTTACTACTACAAAGCCTCCTATTTATCCTCTGCAACATCGTCTAATTCTCCCTAGCCAACCCTAACATACCACACTTCTACAAAATTAAGAGAGGTCTAAGATTTCAATGGGAGTGGGGCCAATTTTTAGACTTTTAGTATTTCAATAGATTGGTGGTAGTTGGGAATGGAGCAAGATCTTAGTAACATAGTCGCTATAGGCCCCAATTTTGGGAGTCCCTTAGTCTCCAACACTCTTTGTACAAATCCCAAAATAATAATATATTCCTCAAATAAAAATGCCACCAAAAAAAAAAAAAAAAAAACTATGAATTAGCATCACTCTCTTCTTCTCTTGGCAATTGGCATTCATGATTTTTTTAAAAAAATTATTTTCTAGGAGCAGGTAGGGATATGAGAAGGTGATCTTAGGGCTCGGACTTGGGTATCAAATTTGATTAATTATTTAAGATTTGATGTTTTTTAACTGTATCAATTCAAGTTGCTCAACATTATTGGATTAATCTAGATTTGTTGATTATATAGGTGCCGTTTGGTAACACTTATGTTTTCAGTTTATATTTACAAAAATTAAAAAAACTCAAATAAAAACTTGTTTGTAAGTTTTTGATTTATAAATCAGTGGTCTCAGTTTATAAATTTGACTAAAAAATGTAAACTCACAAAATGTGTTTCCGTTTTGAGTTTTGAGCTTTTTTTTTTTAACCATCCAACACTAGCCACCATCCGTCACCATTTTCCACCACTGTCTTCCGCCACCACCACCCACCCCCCACCCATCTGCCACCACCACTTACCACCCACCTGTCACCACCACCCGCCACCACCACCACCACCACCACTACCAGCCACCTGCCACCACCCACCACCTGCCACTACCATCTATCCGCTCGCCACCAGCCACCTGCCACCACCATCTACCAGTCGCCACTACCAACCACCAGCCACCAGCCACCACCTGCCACCACTACCCACTATCTACCACCACCACCATCATCTACTACCCACTCGCCACCACCCGCCATCGTCACCCACCCACCGCTACCATCATCCACCACCACCCGCCATCCACCACCCACCTACCACCACCATTCACCCACCCGTCACCGCTTTCCACTCCGTCTTCTGCTGCCACCATCGGCCATTTGCCACCACTTTCCACCACCGTCTTCTGCCACCACCACCCACCCACCCGCCACTTGCCGCCACTTTCCACCAACGTCTTCTGCCACCATCACCCACCACCTGCCACCATTTTCTACCACCGTCTTCTGCCACCACCACCCGCCATCTTTTTTCACCACCGTCTTCCGCCGCCACCACTTGTCACCACCCACCACCCACCACCACTCGCCATTTCTCACTCTTTTTTATATTTTTAAATTTTTTTAAACATTTTGTCTAAACCAAATGCGTTTGTAGTTTATGTTTTTCTAAAAATAAACAAAAACTAATTTATAAAATTTTGTAAATATAAACTGAAAACGTAAACGTTACCAAATAGGCCCATAAGATTTTAGGGACATTTGTCATTTAATTGAATGGGCCTAATTGTGTTTAAGCCGATGTTCCATTTTGTGGTTGAGCTCACACTAATCCCTAACATTGCCCAAAACGAAAGAAAAAGCCCCCCCCCCCCCCTCCAAAAAAAAAAAAAAAAACCCTTCTCAACTGATCCACCTAGCAAGTCCAGCAACATTTTGGGCCTATTGTTCAAAATTGAAACAAGTCCAAACTTCTTATATTGAGTTAGTATTACTAACCCTCAACTGACCCACTTAACAAGTCCAGCATGATTTTGGGCCTGTTGTTCAAAATAGAAATTTTTTTCCCCTTAAATTGTAGAAATAAGAACTTAAACCTTATTAGATAGAATTAGTAGAATTTAAATATGAGCAAATCAAGCAACGGCTAATGGTGCAGTAGGGTTGGGCAAACATCCATCTAACCTGCCTAATCTGCCTAACCCAATTCAACTTGGCCTCAAATGGGCGGTTTCGATGCAATGGACGAACGAATGCAAGTCTAGTAATTTAAAAAAAAAAAAAAAAATTGAATTTATATTTCATTTTCATTTCCTATGAAAGTTTAACATTTGGTTATGTAAAACTTTTGCTATTTAAAAAAAAAAAAAAAAAAAAACCCAGAAGTTCGAAAATGACCTCTCTAACGCTGAGACAAAACCATTATTATAATTTAGCATTGTTATTCTATATACTATATTTGTCATAAGAAATAATGTAGGTAAAATTGCCAACTTATCAAATAGAAATATTATACTACAAGAAGTTAAGATTTTAGAAATGAAAAATTAGAAACAAAATCACTTTTAGTCAAAAATTAAAGCGATAATTTAGTCAAACTGCAGGAGCGAAAAATGAAATTTACCTCATATTATTTGTTGTGCAAATTCAAACAAGAAGTGAAAGAATCGATAAAATTTATTGGTGATGCACTGAAGCTCTCTTGTTAAAATCTATCACTTTCATATACAGAATTTTCTACTTTCAAAATTTTTATCTATCTGCTCTTATGTATTTTTAGTTGCATAATATATGGAGCCTGGAGATTTTTAGCTTTGGAGATTCTTACCAAATTATAATGTTAAAAATACATTGAAACCATGAGATAATATACACCCAAAAAAAACTTAAACAAAGAAAAAAAATTGTGACAAAAGTTTGTAAGGATTAAAGAAAGTTCTCAATGGGTTCCATCAGGGAAAGAAAAAGGAAAGTTTAGAAGCTTGTGTTTCAAATGAGAGAGTAATGATGATGATGATGATGTGTTGGAATGCTTGATCCAATAGTTTGGGAAGACTAAATAAGTGCACTTTTTGACTTTTTATGAAATATGGGTTGGGTTTGGGTTGGGTTTGAAGTGATGTATTAGAGAGGTGATGTGACTTAAATAAGATGATGTGACTTAAATAGGATAGTGACTTTTTGACTTTTTGTCTTTTTTCAATCTTCCCAAACTAGGCCTGAATGTATACAATCGGTAACACCTAATCAGAATCAGAATCAGAATCAATAAAATATGAAACAAATAAATGCACAAAAAAAAAATAAAAAAAATAAAAAAATTACACGTACACATAAAAAATGCAAGATTTATATATTTTATCATGGTCGGTAAAACACAAAACACAGAAATAAACTATATAATATAAAAAAATCACAAATTTTATATAATTCACCTCAAAGTAGGGGTTCACGACTGTTGGTTATCCACACTGACCCTAACAAGGCCATGTCAGGGTTTGGGTAAAAGGGGTTCCCATGATTCTTCAGTCTTTAGACTCATCAAGCTGCAACTTCAAAAGCAACAATACCACTGAAATAACTTATCATCAGGCACCAGAAAAAAAGTGGACCCCAACAATAACAACAACAACTTAGCAGCAGCAAAAACAAACAAACAAACACTCCCTTGAGAGAAGAGAGAATTTTTTTTTTTTACTGTGGCTAGTATTGTTTTTTGATGAGGTCATTATTTCATCAAACTGAGAAAGAATCCAAAAATCCAAGAAATCCAACAAAATGAATCGTGGAAAATTGGCATAGGCAGATATTATCGAATTGTCGTCTGAATATATATTGGGTATGTGATATATGCATGGCATTGGCACAAGCATCAGTGTAGTGGTGGTGTTGTGTTTTCTGATTACAACGTTTGCATGCCATGTCATGCCAACCTATACTTGCATTTAGAATACGTTCTGCTTTGCTTCCTTGCATTGGACTCTTTCATTTCTCTCTCTCTCCTCACACACTCCTAGTGGCGCGTGAATACCATGGGCCTCTCTAAAACGTATAATTGGGATGTCTTTTGCAACATTGTGTTCAAGTTTTGACTGATGAAACAACTATGACCTTTTCGTTATAGTATAACTTATTAGAGAAATGTTAGGGATCATGAAATTTTTTTTATGAAAATAATCATGAAAGTTTTATGATCTTTAGATTACCTTGATTAGTGTGTGGTGTTTTATTATAGGTGTAATCCAAAGGTCACAAATCTTTCATGATCATTTTCATGAAAGACTTTTTATGATACCTAGCATTACTGTAACTTATTAACATCTTATCGTATGGTAAAATAAAAAAGATTTGAAAACCCCTGGTCGGGTCTAACTCCGCTTGGCTTTGAGCTTGCGTTTTGGGTGCGCTAGCCCAACTCAAATGTGGTTGGATCTGGGTTTAAAGCTTGACAAACGCATTACAATAAATAAGAGTTTTAGAAATTCCGTTTGATTTAGTTAAATAGATGAGTGTGAAAGAATTTAATTGATTGATTTGTAAAATGTGAGAGAATGAGATAGGAGAGAGAAAAAGTGATTGATTAATTTATTAATAATAAAAAAAAGAAGAGAGGAGAGAGGAAATTGAGTTTTGAGTTATATTTTAAAAATTTGTTAACCAAACAAACTTTTTTTAAATTTTTTTTATCCAAATCATAATTTAAAAACTAAACCAAACATTACCTAATTTTTTGTTTATTTTAAAAGTGAATATTTTATTATAAAAAATATTTGGAGACCAAATCTTACTATCACGAGAATAATCACTAAAAGGTTCAGGAAAATATTGCTAATAAGTGCATAGACAAAATAATTTGGGCACAAGGTAATTTAATTTTTTTAGACAAAAAATTTGGTCTAAATTTTTTTAGAAATTCATCACTAAAAATATAGCAACAACATTTTTGATAATAAAAATATTTAATTCTTAAAAAACAATTTAATTCTTGATTTTTTTTTTTTTAATGTCTAAAACCTTAATTTGTTATAATGACTTGCCAGCAAGCCCAACTCATTGCTTAACCACCAATCCGGCCCATTGGCATGTGACGATGCCACCTCTTGGGCAAGTTGGCAATTAAAGATTATAAATAAACAAAAAAAATTTAGAGATTGAAAATTTTAAATTTATAAATTCATTTATAAGGACGAAAATGTAAAAATCCAAAATATAGGCCAAAAATCTTGGTATATTTGTGGCCTGTAACCTCTTTTGGGGAGAATTTGGCTCTAAAATTTTGGCCCACAGCTTGGCCCAGCCGCAGCAAGGCGAAAAAAAGCCACCAGGCATCCCGGCCCCGCGAGTCACCGACCGTCACAGTGGTTGTTTGGGATTTATTTATTTGATTTTTTTTTATTCTTATTTATTTTTATCTTTAATAATTTTTTTAAAAAAAACTTCAGGCTTTAAGATTAAACTCGACGAGACTAATCGATAGATTAAAAATTTTAAAAAAAATTAAAAAATAAATAATAAATAATAAGTTTTAATTTTGAATTTTTCAATTTTTTTTGAAAAGTTTTAGTTTTTTAACTTTTTGAGATTCGTCTACACAAGATAGATAACAAAAAAAAAAAAAAAAAAAGAAGACGTAATTTTTTTTAAAAAAATCACTAAGGGCTTTTTTGAGAAGTAGCTATTTTAGTTGATTTTTTTAGTATTTTACAAAAAGATATGTACAAAAATAGAAAGAATAGTTAATTTTTTGATAGTGACTTTTTGAATATTTATGTATATTCTCAAACTTGCCCTAAATACAATTTTTTTTATTATAAAAAATGTGATTGTTTTAAGGGCTGGTTTGAAAATTAACTATTCTAGTTGATTTTTTTTTTAATTTTTTATAAAAAAAAATGTATAAAAAAATAGAAATTAATGTCATAATTTATAATAATTTATTTTAAAAACTTTTTGGCAAAAAATCCACCTTTCCACACAAGGGAAAGTTATGTTTTGCTCCACAAACATGCTGATGTGGTATTATAACTTGATTTTTATTCATTGAAATAATGGGATTCAACATCCTTTTATTTTTTTTTCAAAGACAACTAAACACTTATCCTTCAATAAATAGTATAGAGCAATGCTCCAACGGAGTTACTTACGGTCCGGGGCACGTGCCTCTCATTTTTTTAAAAATTACGCTTTTACCTTTAATTAGATTTTTTTCTCTCTTTCATTTGGCTCCTTTTAAATTTTCAAATATGTATCAAAATGTTTTTATCTCATCTCTCTCTCTCTCTCTAATAAATTTTGTATAATTTAACATGTTTACTTTTATCAAAATCTTTTCGTATAATTATTTATATCTCTCTCATTTCTCTCTTGTTTTTCTCCACATCTATCTTCTTCTTTTTTTCTTCTTCTTTGTTTTGTAAGCATGTCATTACATTTTAAATTGTGACTATTAACATAGTATGACCTTGTTTAGAAATATCACTTTTTAGCCTAAAATCAAAAAATTAGTAAAAAAGTCAAAAATGCAACAAACTATACAAAATGGTCTAAGATTCCATTTTTTTCGTAAAAAAAAAAAAAAGATATCCAAAACATATTAATATTTTATCTCATAATTTAACTAAAAAATTAAAAAATTACTAAAATAGTAATTTCCAAACGAGATTATTAGTAACTAAAATAACAAATAAAAAAAGTATTAATTAATTATAACATATCCAAGACACATAATTGACATCACATTGATCTTTAATCATTCTACTGCCTAATGAAAATTGGGTTTGATTAAGTTTGTAATTAATATTGCTAAGAATTAATAGTACCCCCATGAATCAAATTCCTGGCCCTGCCAAACCACCAAATAACTTCTCGTCGCACAAGGCCCATGAGCATCTACATTAACCTCATCAAATGTAGTTTTTGGTTGGTAAATCATAAAATTCTTACTTCATTACTCTCAACAAATTATTTTTAAACTAATTTTTGGTTAACTTTGCTATAATACCTCAACAAATTTTTATTTTTATTTTTTAAGTACTATTCATCGAAAAGATATTTAAAAATACAAAAAATGAATAAAAATAAATATTTTAATAAAATAAAATGTTAAAATAGAAAATTCGATTGAGTGTGTATATAAAAAAAAATTAGTTAATATATATATATATATATATATATTTTTAAAATTATAATTTAATATAAAATTTGTTAAGGCCGGTGTAAATGTTCTAAAGTGTTGTTAAACATGGCAGTGCTTGTTTAGCATGTGGGTTTAGGTGAGATTAGGGTTATTTTAGTTACACGAAAAATAAAATAGACTTTTTAACATAGTAAGATAATATGTCAAATTTAAATCATAATTATTTTATTTTTTATCTAATAAAAGTTAAAAAAAGTCAAAAAACTTATTCTAAACGAAATTTTTTAACTCCGGTCACAATAGTAAAAAAATTAAAAAGTCAACTCATATCTCAAACGAATAGGCTTGTTTTGAGAATATGATTAAAAGCAATTTTTTTATTTAATCACATCCCTTATCTATTTTTATATATATATATATATATATTTTTAAAAGTTTTAAAAAATCAAAAAATTAATTTTTAACTCAGCAATGATACATTTCCTAATTTTGGAACTCTAATAATATAAAAATTAAAAAAAATAAATAAAAATAAACCAAGACTAAAATATCACATCAAATAGGCTTCATGTACATAGAGTTGTTTGGGGTGTCCTAAATAAATACACTTTTTATCTTTTTGGACTAAAAAATTAAGGAAAAGAATATAGATGTTTGGGTTAATTTTTTGTCTTTTTACGAAAAAAATGTGTAATAAAAAATTGTATAAATAAAGTGTATGGGGGAAGAAAGTTGAGTAGATTGTAACGCTGCCCTGCTGGGGTAACGTGTCTTACACAGCAAATTATTGCCTCTTTCGGGGCAAAGTGGTTGAACAGTGATTGTCGGTCCATGGGGGCCACCATGGGTTCCATTTTAATAATATGAACTGTTCAATATGTACAACTCGTCGAGTGTTATTTGCCTATAAAAAATCATGTTAATCGGATATTAATATATGATCGGATTAGTTTTTGTTCAACAGTTAATTATCACGCCATCTGTTTTGTTTATACAAAACTGATTTGATCATATAGTTAACGATATCTGATCAACCCGCTATCCATCACCCATCTGCCACCACCACCCACTACTCACCACCATTACCACCATCACCCACTCGCTACCACCCACCATCCGCCACTGTCACCCACCCACCCACCACCACCACCCGCTACCACCACCCACCTGCCACCACCACCACTACCACCACCAGCCACTCGCTACCACCCACCACCCGCCACCTTCACCTACCCACCCACCACCACCACCCACCCGTCACCACCAGCTACCCACCACCCATCGTCACCACTTTCCACCACCGTCTTCCGTCGCCACTTGCCACCACTTCCCATTTCTTACTCTTTTTATATTTTAAATTTTTTTTAAAATATTTTGTCAATTACCAGACGCGTTTGTAGTTTATATTTTTCTAAAAATAAACAAAAACCAATTTATAAAATTTTTGTAAATATAAACTGAAAACGTAAACGTTACCAAACACACCCTTAGCATTTACAAATTAGAGTTTCAAAATATTTTTGTTTACTTTTTAAGGCATCGTTTGGGAAGAGGGGTTGGATTTAGTTTGGGACTATTTTAGTCATAAAAAGACAAAATAGATTTTTTAATATAATAAGACAAAATATTACATCTAATCCATAATCATTTCTTTCTCTCATAAAAAATTAAGAAAATTAAAAAATCTTTTTCAAATAAAACTTTTTAAATTTAAACTTAAAAAAATTAAAAAATCAATTCACTTTTCAAAGTAATTCTTAGGCCTCGTTTGGAAACATACTAATTTAGTAATTTTTTGATTATTTGATTAAAATATAAATTAAAAAAAACTAATATGTTTGTGATAACTTTTTAACTTTTACGAAAAAATAAATAAAAAATAAAAAAAAAATTAACTTTTTAATATAAATTATTACATTTTTAATTAATTTAATAATTTTTTAACTAAAAATGAGAGTTCGCAAACAGCCTTACCCTGCAAATAAGCCTGGATTAGCGAGAGAAAGACGTGAGGAGAGAGAGAGAGAGAGAGACTGGGTGAGGAGACGTCAGGTGGGTTGGGGTTGGGATGCAAAAGAGTTTTTGAAATGAATCTATCAGAGACAGAGAGAGGAGAGAGAGAGCAGAGAGACGTTAGAGGCATTCTATGCAATCTGCCTTGTGAGTAGTGGAGTGGGGTTTGTCTGAGAAAATGGGTCAGTGATAGACAGACAGTCAGTGTTTCAGAATAGGAAGGAGAGGGAGTGACGTAAGAATTCACGTAACGCGTGCTGGGAAGCGTGTGACTCCACTAGTATACATACATACCCTCCTTTTTTAACTCCCCTCTTGTCCTTTTCCCCCCTTCCCTCCCTCCCTCCCTCCCTCCCTCCCTCCTTCCTCTGCTGTCTTTTGGCGGCAGACTCATATCTCTCACACACACATTAGTATACAATGCTGTTTTGAGAACTTAGCTTTTTAGGGTATGTTTGATTTGTATTTGAAAGATGAGTTTTAGGAAAAAAAATTTAAAAAATTATTTGATTTGAGTTTTTTTTTAAATTATTTTTTTTCTCTTACACATCAATTAATCATTTTTCTCTCTCCTCTCTTTTTCTCAATTAATTTTTCTCTAACACACACTACTCAAATTCTCCTAAAATATCAAATCATTCCAAACACTCAAAAAAATAACTCTCTCAAAATATACAACTAAACAAACCAAAAAAATTTCTAAACTCTCTCTCCAAAATACCCCACACTAAACAGTCGTGTAAAAACGCGGATTATTATTACAATATATTTTAATTTTATATTTTACTACTTTCATAAAAATTAAATTAAATAGAACAAATCATTAGATATATAATAAAATTATATGTTATAATATATATCATTTTTTAATTTATTTATATACTTAATAATATAAACTCCAATTCTATTATCATATCATCTTGGATAAATTTATGTGTCTCTAATATTTCTTCTGAATTTATAAAAAAAATTATGGTGTGTAACTTTTCTCAACAGATAAATATAAAATAAATACTAAGATAATTCTCTCATCTTAAAAAAATTACTAAGGGTTCGTTTGGAAAGTGGGTTGGCTTTTTGATTTTTTTAACTATTTTAGCCTGAGACTAAAAAACCTTGTTTGGGAAGGGTTTTTTTCGTTTTTTTGTGAGAGATAGAATGTAATGATTATGAGTTGGATGCGATATTTTGTCTTATTGGGCTAAAAAATCTATTTTATTTTTTCTGGCAAAAATAGCCAAAAAAAAGCCCCAAATTTGACTTCCCAAACGAAACCTAAAATAATTTACTGAACTAATAAAGAAGCAAAAGAAAATCTTTATATATATAAATAACTAATTTTATTAATATATAAATTATACTCGCATAATAAATGACCAATCTTATTAATAAGTAAATCATTAAGTAAATTAATAATTTTTAATGATATGAAAAATATTTTTCAGTTAACCATTTTTTAATATATAAATCATTAAGTCAATTAACAATTTTAATGATATGAGAAATATTTTTTAATAAACATTTTTGATAATTTATTATTGCATAAGAGAATTAGTTTTTTTTTTCCTGAGTATTGTATTAAATTAAAATTTATAACAAACGGCACTTGTAATTTCTAATATTGTAAGATCGATTCATATTTTAAACAAACTTTATGGGTGCATTTGTAATTTGTTAAAAATAAAAGATTTATATTTTATAATTGTGTGTTCGAGTAATTACGAAAAAACTTGTTTCATGATTGACCAAAAATATTCGCGTAATTACGAAAAATTTTGTTGCATAATTGACTAAGAATGCTTGCATAATTATGAAAAAACCTTCCCTTAACATATAGTGCACTATTAGTAAATTATTCAAAATGAAAGGGCAAAATTGAAATGAAAAGACGAATATATACTAGTTTCGAAAGGCCCGTGCAAGGCACATGCTATTATTGCAGTATATTTTAAGTTTTGTAGTTTGATAATTTTGTAAAAATTAAAATATTGTTATATGAAATTGAATAAACAAATCATTAGATATATGACAAAATTATGTGATATGATATGTATTATTTTTTATTTTTTATACTCAATGATGTAGAGTCCAATTCTATTTTCATATCATTTTGAGTGAATTTATGAGTCTTTAACATTTCTTCCGAATTTATAAAAAAAATTATAGTATGTAACTTTTCTCAACAGATAAATATAAAATAAATCCAAAGACAATTCTTCTATCTTAAAAAAAAATAAATATATATATATATATATAATTTACTGAACTAATAAAGAAGTAGAAGAAAATACATATATATATACACATGACTAATTTTATTAATACATAAATCATACTAACATAACAAATTGCTAATTTTATTAATACGTAAATTATTAAGTAAATTATCAATTTTTAATGGAAAGAAAATATTTTTCAGTTAATCATTTTTTTAATAAATCAATCATTAAGTCAATTAATAAATTTTAATGATATGAGAAATATTTTTTAATAAATAATTTTGATAATTTATTATTGTATAGGAAAATAGTTTTTTTTTAGTCATATCACCTTTATACTTTTTTGTATATTTTTTTTCATAAAAATTAAAAAAATATTTATTTAAATCATCCCAAATAACTTGTTTGGCAGAGCTCTGAGAAAGTACTTATAGCTTATGCTTAAACAGCTTATAACTTATAACTATGAACATAAGCTGATTTCTGACTTATAAATTAAGCATCTCCTGCCCCACTCAAAGAATAAGCTGATTTCTGACTTCCAAAAAGCTATAAGCTATAAGTTATATGCTAAACTAAACACATCAAAATAAGTTAAATTAAGCTGAAAGCTGAAATAAGCAGCTTTTAAGCTGCACCAAACAGGGCCAATCTCTGACTAATGTAATATTTTAAACAAGCAAAGTAATGAAAAATTTAAGTGAAGCATATTAATTCATCTTTTTTTTTTTAAAAATAATTTTAAATTTTTATAAGTTATTTATACATTATAAATTATAAGCAAAATTTCATCACAAAAATTTTTAAATGAAAAAAACTATGTATAATTCTCTAAGTTGTATCAATCTGGGCCAAAAGATAAGAAGCAAATCCATGCGGTGCTTTAACTATGTTTTATTTTGTAATGGTGAGATTCACTATTTTTGTGTTGATTTTTAAAAGACAATGATTTATTTTGAGAAATAGGTTAAAACTTAATTTTTTAAATTTTTTATAAAAAAAATATGTAAAAAAAAAATAGAGAGATAATTTGACTTAAAAAAAAAAAAATCAAAAATCCAACTTTTTGACTTTTAATCCAATTGTCAAAATAGGCCATTATGGCCATTATGTAAATGGTGTAGAAAACCATTGAATAACCTTTTCAATACATAACTAATTTAATAAATAATGTTAATTATACATAAATCTCTTCACTTATTAGTGAATATTATTTTGTCCTCATAAATGAACTCATGTACTTTGACCCTGTTAATTATAATAAAATGTATTACTTTTATCTCTTTAAACCATCTGCAAAAAGGGGTTAGTTTATTTGTATATATATATATATATATACTACATTACTCCAATAAAATATTCTAGAGATAAAAATTCGTCAATTTGAAAAGTTGGATTTTCCTACAAACCATTCAAGCTCAAATTAATTATTGTTTTTATACAGCTTGAACTATCTATAGTGAAACTATCTATTATGGAAAATTAGCCATCCAAATTTGGATAGATAAAGAGTTAGAAGGAATTTGCTTAGTAAGGAAAATGAGATTTTTATTGATAGATCTCATTTAGAAGTATTCTAATTTAAGAAGTTTATGAAGAAATTTTTTAACCTATTTAATTCCATATTTATACTTTTATTGCATAAAGTCTTTTTTTCTTGATTTACATTATTTTCTTAGATTCTTATACCCTTATATTTAATATTGATATTTAATATTGAGGGAGGAGAGAGAAGGAAAAGGACTAAGGCATAGCAAATTTTATACACAAATTAAATAACATCAATGTTATTATTTTATATTATTATATAATGTGAATATATTTTTAACTGACAACACATTAAAAATAATTTGAACATTCTCTCTCATTTGATGTGAACGTTTACGACACCTTTTCGAAAAATTCTCTCTCATGTAATGTAATAATGTGAACATTCACAACATGTGGACCTTCTTATTTTTAATTAACAACACATTAAAAATAACGTTCATTATATTTTTAATTGACAACACATTCTTATTCATAACATGTAGTGATGTGAACGTTCACAACATGTAAACATTTTCCCTCATCTAATGTAGTGATGTGAATATTCACATTTGTATGTTTTAGTATGAATATTCACATAATGTAATTAATAATATAATGACAAAAATTTATTTCAAATTAATGTGAATATAATGATCTGAATATTCATTTCAATTACATGATGTAAATATTCACATCATGTAATTGACAACACACAATGACAAAATTCATTTTAAATTAATATGAATATAATGACAGTTAAGATCTTGATGCATGGGAATTACCAAAACATAATGACAATTAACATAGAATATCAACATTAATAGGGACATGAGAAATTGAGGGTGTTTTGGTCTTCTTACCGCAAACATGATCTAATGAAATTGTCAAAAAGAATACAAGTTTGATGAAATAAAACTCTTAAAAAGAGAATTTATCAAAAAAGCTCCCAAGTAAAATTTGGGGCTTGTGGGTATGTTTATTTTAAATTTTAGATTTAGGCCTGGTTTGGGTACCCACAAAAAAGTCAAAAAGTTAAAAAGTTATCATTATTTATAAAAAAAAATATTAAAAAATTAATTTACACAAAATTACTTTTCAAACAACTCTCATGGTGGAGAAGGCGACTTTTGGGAATAATTACTTTGTTTAGGTATACAAATAACACGGTACTGTTCAGTCCATGGGGGCCCATCACGAGTCTCTTTTTAATAATCTGAATCGTGCAATGTGTAGAACTCGTTGAATACTATATACTTGTAAAACATCACGTTGATAAAATATCGATAACTATATGATCAAATCAGTTAAAATTTATAAAATGGATGGTGTTATAGTTAACGGTTGAAAACAAACTAATCCGACGAGATAGCTATCGATATTCGATTAACGTGATTTTTTACAAGAATATAGTACTCGACGAGTTCTACACATTGAACGGTTTTGATTAGCAAAATGGGACCCGTGGTGGGCCCCAACGGGCCAAACAACACTTCCAATTCAATACCCGAAAAGCAGAAAATCATCTCCCAGCCACTACTCTCTGTCCCTGAATTCACTCGATCGTACAGCCTATTCCATCTAATTTTCTCCTATACATTAATTTATACAATTTTTAATACATATTTTTTCGTAAAAAGTCAAAAATATTATCCCAAACAACTATCTTTCTCTCTTCAACTTTCTAATCTAAAAAATTAAAAAATACATTTATTTAAAACATTCTAAACAACCCCTTAATATCTACTAACGATCTTTTTGAAAGAAAGCCCATCACGTAACCAACAATCTTTTTGAAAGACACATACGAGAGAGAGAGAGAGAATTCGGACCGTATGATGAAAGCTTGCATCATGCATAGAGAGATTGAAAAGGGTTTTGTGGGATGTAATGCAAGTAGAAAGAGAGATAGAGAGATGTCAATCTATTTCACATACACTACTATCGTACAAATTGATGTCAGAGCCCCATCATTGTCTCAATAATCAGCAAGCATCCTCCCTCAGGGCCGAAGAAAGAGAGAGATATGTGTCATTTGGTTTATTTTTAAAAAAAATATCTTTAGATGAATTTTTATTTATTTTTATTTATAAATTTAATTAAGTCTTTATACTTTTTATGTGTACTTAATCAAGATATATATAAAAATTAAAATAAATTAGTTAAAATTTTAAAAAAAATATTAAAAAAAGATGAATTTTTATTTATTTTTAGTGATTTTTTTCATATTTTATTTAATTTTTTTTGAGGTACTTTTTAGGTACATATAATCTTAATGTACCTACAAAATAAATAAATAAAATTCGACTAAAATATGGAAAAAAAATTAAGTAAAGATAAACAAAAATTCATTTAAAAATAGTTTAAAAATTTTGTAACAAAATTTTTTCACACTCACATATATACAATACAAACCATAATTTAGGGGTTATTTGAGATGTTTTAAATAAGTGCACTTTTTAATTTTTTTATAAAATATGAGTTAGGTTGGAAGTGATGTGATAGAGAGATGATATGACTTAAATAAAATGATGTGATTTAAATATGATAGTAATTTTTTGACTTTTTAACTTTTCTAAGTGATGACAAACAAGGCCTTAGTGGTTTTACATATCCATCTCTCCTTTAATTTTTTTATATAAAATAAAAAAATTAAAAGATGGGATTGGTGAGATTGAACCTTACATTTTAAATCTAAAAAAATAAAAAATTGACATTTTGAGTGACACACAACATATAATAAATATTTTATTTTATTTTTATTTATTTAAATTGTATACGCATTATACGTGTCACCCATTAGTAATTTTAATAAAAATGGTACATTATCATAAATTCTCTTAAATAACTTGTTTATATTTTTTTCCTAAATTACAAAACTCAGCCGCTAACTCCCTTAAAGTATTATTTTATTACATGTAACTCTTTTTGTTAGGATTTTATTAAAAATTTACAGAAAATTAGATCACGTGTAAAGCACATAACACTTTTTTAATTTTTTGAAACAGTAATACTAGTTATTGATTATTCTAAGATAATAATAGTCTTATTTAGTGATTTTATTTACACTTTCTCTCTCTTATTCTAGTGACAAAAATGTAAACGAACCACTAGATAAGGGCATTATTATTTTAAAATGTTAATAAATGTGTCATATATTGTAATAAATAATATTTTAAGGGGATTAACGGTTGAGTTTTAAAATTCAAAAGAATAACATAAAATAAGTTATAATTTAAAATGATTTACTATAATTTTACCTTAATAAAAAATATTGAGTTTTATAATTTTATCCAATCAAAAACAAAATAGGCACAATGTTTGTTTACACCAGGACCACCGCATAATTTTTCCAAATCAGGGGGACTGGGAGGCTCAGTGATGATGACGTCACTCACTGGTAACACTAGAGCCTGCCAAGCAAGATTCTCATATATATCATCATATCTTTGCTTGCATGCATGGCATTGCCAGTCAATTTCAATATACTACTAATTAATATTTTATCAATTAATTATATAGTGATTAATTCACGTGTCCATATCTTAGGGGTTCTTCATGATATGACTAACCCCAGAATGTCATGTCATGAAAATGATTATTTTAATTATTTTTTTTATAATAAAATATGCAGTAAAATAAATAGAGTAATATGATTGAGGGGTTGTTTAGTATTAGCTAATATAGTTAATTTTTTGTGTTAGAACTTTTTTAGTCTCGTTTAATTTTTATTTTGAGATTTTTTTGACTTTTGTAAGAAAAAAAGTATAATGATTATGAATAAAAAGTAGTATTTTGTATTATTAGTTTATATAGCCTATTTTGTCTTTTTGTATTTTTTAACTCTAATGAGAAAACCAAACGAGGGCTGAATGTTTTGACTTTTTAGTTATTTTAGTAAAAACGCCAGCATTCCAAACAAGGTCTCAAAGTGCCTGTTTGACAACTTAATTTTTGAGTAAATTACACTAACACTTCTTGAGATTTGGTTCAATTACATTTAATCTCCTGACGTTCTGAAAATTATGTTCCCATTCCTGTGGTTAATAGTCTCGTTTCACAAATCCTTCTACTTATATAAAAGACAATAACTACTAGTAGAAAAACAGAGAAAATTAAATTGAAAAAAAAAAGAGTAAAGCAAAAGAAAGGAATAAAAAAAGAAAAGGGATTTGGTAACAGACCCTTAGTGTCTAATTTGTCTTTCAAAAAGATAAGAATCATATAGATCCTTTCAAAACTCCTCAGTATTTTAAAACTTATTTCTTTACTATAATACCCTTATATGTGTGTGTGTGTATCATATTGTAATCACTCTTTGTTATCTCAATCTCTTTTTTCTCTATTTTGCTCTTATCATTGATACTCTTCATTAGTGTCATCACCGCTCTCCATTGGTGCCACCGCCACTCACAATGGAACTCTTTCTCTACTGTCTTCATTACCACTATCACTTGTTGTATCCACAACTTCAAATATGAGATCATTTATAGTCGTTGTTGCCAGAAAATAACGATTTGCGACAGTTTGCAAACCTTAAATCTGGGATCCTTCACTCACTCTCTCATTTTGGTTTTGATAGTTCGTGCTCTCTCTCTATATATGTACGTGTGCGTGTGTCACTCACAATTTATGTTCTCTCTCTTATTCTCTTTTCTTCTTATCCTTTTAATCCTCTGTTTTCGAACTCTGTCTCTCTATCTTCTTCTCATGATGCTTTGTCCTTCAAACAGTAAAATTTTACTCTGGTTCATGACACAACACTCTCTTGGAAAGCCATAATAGCAGCTTCTTTTAGAGTAAAATTTTACATTCAATCATAGTAAACTTTACTCTGATTCAAAGTTTTATTCTATAATAAATAAATAAATAAAAATAGTAAAATTCTACTTTGAATTAGAGTAAAATTTATTGTAATTCAAAGTAAAATTTTACTATCATTAAGCAAATTAGTATGTTGTTAACTAGAGTAAAATTTTACTGTTACAAAAACAGAGTGCATACTAAATAAACGAACCAAAGTCAAATTTTACTTTCAGATCTATGAACAAACAAACAAAAAACTCTTAATTGTTCATTGCAATATCTCGATTGCTCATTTTTCTGTTAAATCTAAGTTTTTTTATTTTTTTTTAATCTTAGATTTGAAATTATTGATCTCAAATATGAGTTTGTAGGTATCAAATCTAAGATGGTGGTGGTTTGACGGTAAAAATAGTGGTTGCTAGCCGACGGTGAGGATGAGCGATGTCGATAGACAATAAAGATGATAAAGAAGATGAACAACCATCGAGTTGGTAGAGAGAGAGAGAGCGAGCGAGAGATGTAAAAGAAAGAGAAGGTACAATGGTAACATAAAATATTTAAATAACAAATTTTGTTCTTCATACAAGACTTTATAATTATGAGGGAGTTTTGAAAGTACTAACTTTTTTTTTTTTTTTTTTTTTTTGGGTCCTTTTAACAAGAAAGGGAAGTTAGGAGGGGTTTGTGGCCAACTTTTAAAAAAAAAACAAACAAACAGAGGAGTAAAATAAAGCAAGAAAAGAAAGAGTACATAAGTTCAATGTCTTTATTCTGTCTAAATAATTATAATGGTAGGGGGTTTAGCGTAATTTTCTAAACGTCAGGGGGTGTAAGTGTAATTTACTCTTAATTTTTAAATTTTAAATTTTTTTTTTTGTATATAATGAAAAAAATTTGATATGTTTAAAATAAATTTTTTTAATTCAATAAATACCTATGAAGAAAAAATGTAATTGATTGATATATATTATGCATGAGCACTATGTATGAGCACAATTCGAACAAGTTTGAGCAAGTTGAGAAGCCCAATTCGAATTGTGTTGAGATTTGTTCAGACTCTCCTAAGTCTGAATTGTAATTTAAGATTGTTTGTCCAAACCCAATTTGAGGTAAGTCCTAGTTGCTTGAGTTGCCTAAATTGTACACAAATTCAAGATTTTTTTGAGCGCATCCAGGTTAATTAATTCATTAAAATTAAATTCTATTAATTTATATATATATATATATATATATTTATCAATAACAATAAAACAAATAATTTAGATAATGCGACAAAGATGGAGAGGGGAGAGATAAGAATTGAAAAAGTGATAGTATTGAGTTACTTATATATATATAACAGGGTTAATTGTTAAAAAATCCAAGTTAAATAAGGTAAAAAGCATGAGATCTAGGATAAATTTTTTATCATGGAGAGATCCACCTTTTGTGAAATCGTTTAGTGAGAAGTCCTTTTATTTGTTTTGAAGGACATTTCGTTTCTAATTTTAGCTCTCAATTTAACTGTTAACTATCTGTTCAAATTTATATCTATTTGTTCAAATTTTTTTTCTATCAAAAAATTTCCCATATGTTCAAATTTTTTAACTATCTGTTCAATTATTTTTGCTTATTTGTTCAAAATTTTCCCTCTATTTGTTTAATTTTTCCCTTATCTGTTGAAAATATATTTGAAGAAAATTTCTATCTATTGAATTTCATTTGTGTGAATTTTTTTCCCTTATCAAGGATACATCCACTATCTGTTAAAAATTATCAAGCATGTATCGGCATTCTATCTATACAAATTGATTTCACACACAAATTTGCACAAAATGGATTCAAATTTTTGTTTTATCTGTTAAATCTAGCAATACAACCAAGCATATCTGATGAAACAACTATTCATAATCCATAGGCCAATCCAATACTCTTAGCCAAGCATTATCTGTTGAAACAACGAAGTGTAATTTGTTAAATCTAGCACACAATTATTGTAATTTGTTTTATCACCTATATCACAAATAGATTTATAGTGATATAGATGAGGTTTAATCTATTTATGTTCAACAATCACAACAAAAATCTAAACTTACATTTAAAAAAAAAATAAAAAATGAACAAATCAAAGAGAAAGAGAGAGAGAAAGTTATAGAGAGAGAGAGAGAGAGGAAGATATGGGATATTGCAATCTGTTTCATTATCTATATCACTATATAAATATAGATTTATCTGTGATATAAATAGACTCAACCTTGTCCAGATTTGATGACTCTGACTCTGAAAATCTTGATTCAGGAGGAGATCTGGCGATGAACAGCGAGAGATGAGGTGGTAGGAGAGGCGGGTCACGTCGAAGTTACCTTTATCAATGTAGATAAACAGATCTGTGTTATGATCACAATCAGACACAAAATCAAATCCAAAAACATAACTAGATCAAGACATATTATAAGACCTTGATTCGATAATCAATTAGATAGAAAGATAAAGTGTGTGTATGTGTGTTTTAGAGAGAGAAAGTATTATTCAAGCTCATGAACTGCGAACACAAGTTTTGAGTAGACTTAGGTCACATCTCAAAAATATTTCTTCAGTTAAAATGGTCATTTATCTTTCTTATCTTATAATAATTAAGATTTAAGTAAATTAGTATATGATAAGATTTAAGTAAATTAGTATATGGGAGCAGCTTGTGTCCAGTCCGAGATCGGATTGGATGGTGTTGTTGGGCCCGTGGGGGCCCACTACGGGTTTCGTTTTGATAATCTGAATCATTTAATGTGTAGAACTCGTAGAACACAATATGTCTGTAAAAAATTATGTTGATAGGATATCGATAGTTATGTGATCAAAATAGTTTTTTGTCAAACGTTAATTTGTTCATCGTCTATTTTTTTTCCATACAAAACTGATTTAATCACATAGCTATTGATATCCGATTAACGTGATTTTTTTAAAGTATATAATACTCAACGAGTTCTACATATTTGTCATGACCCGAACACGCCCTTGTAGATTAAGGTCATAACTGGCCAATAATCATGAGATTACCTACGGCCTCGAACTTGATTAAACTTGTTTCAATAGAAATGAAGGGGCCAAACGGAAGCAGACTTAAATAATTTTGTCTAATGAGCTGTGCTTGCATGGCATAGTAAACTTATTTCAAAAGCATTTTATAATAACCCACACATACAAATAGAGTTAACATCTTATATACATCTAGGAACTTTTAGATATACAGTCAGCCAAACAAAAACTTATACACATAGGTGATCCAACGTGTTCACTAAAATAGTATAAGAGTAAACAAAAGAACAACAGGACAAAAACAAAGTCACGTGCGTGAGACATTCTAGCTAACTCCTAAAAAACTTGACTTCATCTCATGATCTTCACCAAGGTTGGGTTTGGACATCTTTTTGCTCACCTACAAACACATGAATGAGAGTGAGCGAAAGCCTAGTAAATAATATCAAATAAGGAAGTTAAATGAATGAAGATTCGTAACAGGCATATCAAACGGCCTTCAACCCATTCGCTCATGTCAAATAGCCTCTGGCCCTATCATTCATGTCAAACGGCCTGTGGCCCAATCATCTATATCAAACGGCCTTTGGGCCAATCATTCATGTCAAACGACCTTTGGCCCAATTGTAACAACCCTCATTTCAACTTAGTCATACTTGCATACAATTATGAATGATCTTGTTTTGGTATGTGCATTTGCAAATCTTGTCTTGTTTTGCCCGAATGTTGCTTGCATACTTTGTTCTTGCCTGGTGTGTTGCCGAGGTCATCTTAAGCCTAGACACCTTCAAAACCTTTTCCATTTAGAACTGTCGTGGAATTCCTTTGGTTGACCTCCATCTCCACCCTGGCATATTGGCCGAGATGTCACCATCTAGGCCGAGGCGCGCGTCGCTTAGGCCGAGATGTGCACCATCTAGGCCGAGATGTTAATATCTAGGCGTTCTAGATCCTTGATCCTTGCATTAGTGGTTTTGTTCCTGGAACGATATGACCTAGACCGAGGTGTGGCACATCTAGGCCAATGTGTGGTACAGCTTAGTCAAGTGTTGTCCTTCCAAGCCGATGTCATTGTTACCCTGCTTGCCGAAGCTTTGCCCTTAGCCGAGATCACCAATTGCGGGAGTACTCTTGCTGTTTAGCTTGTTGAATACACTTTGTCTTGGTCTTGTCTAATCAGTCAGTCACCTTTTTGAGTAGAGCCAACCAGCCGGTGCCACGTGTCCCGGTAGAGGGATTAAGTCAGTGATTGTCGTGAGAAACATATCATTTGTATCAAATCTTGCCTTTTAGAGAGAGAGACTCTAGGAAGAAGAAGGAGAAGTTTGAGCAAGAGAGAGTGAACTTCCAAGCTTGATCGTTGGAGCTAGAACCGTTAGATTCGAGTTTTGAGGTTAGAATCTTAACCTACTCTTGTTGTTCTTAGTAATCATCAAGCTGCATTGCACAATCAAACCTGTTCGGCACGTCATGCATTGATTTAAAGTTGGTTCTAGAAAGAGAAATTGGTTTTCGTGTGTTATTGAAGAAAAGCCTCGTTTGATCCGAAAGTTTACATTAAGGCTCATGCTTTTGTGTTTGTTTTGATAAGATCCTTGAGTGTGGGTACCCAGGTTCATGTTTTTGAAATTATAGCATGAAATCTCAGCTTTTGTAATAGTAAGTTTTGATCCTTGCGTTCATCTTCTTCATACTCATGTTCTTCATATTTATCTAGAGGGAAACCCAGATTTTCCCGACTTCGCTTTTGAATGTGGCCATCGAGGCTACACCTCGGCAAGGAGGTGTGGGACCTCGGCCTAGACCTGGTAGTTGCCCAGCGTGTTTTTCTAAAGATATAAAACTGTGTTTCGATTTGATTGACTTAGTTTTGAAGAATGCCGAGGTCATTTGCATGTAAGCTAGACTTGTTTTGAGTAGTGCATTCAATAGACTTTGCCATGTGTTTGTAGGACTTGGACTTGCCTTGACCCCGACGTTTGAAGAACTATGTGAGTGGTATTTTTAATAAAGCTATGTTATACGTTTTGATAAAGACTTTGCTTTGCTTTGTTTTTGAAAGATATTTGTTAAGCATGAATGATTGTCCTTAGTTTTGTATCTCGTATTATACTTGCTTGAATGACCTTCTCGGAAAGTCCCTTGTGCTGGAGGACTCTAAACTTTCGTAGCACATCTCGTTTTGGAAGTCCCTTGTGCTGGAGGACTCTAAACTTTCGCAGCGCATCTCGTTTTGGAAGTCCCTTGTGCTGGAGGACTCTAAACTTTCGCAGCGCATCTCGTTTTGGAAGTCCCTTGTGCTAGAGGACTCTAAACTTTGGTAGCACCCTTGTTTGAGATGCCTCTCTTGCTTTGTCTTGTTTTGCCACTGGCGGTTTACCGCGTGGATATGTTTGCCGGAATGTTATCATTTGTAATACGTGATGCTAGTAAGTATCCCTTGAAGCTTTGAAGATTTGTTAGATGGACGAGGTCCATCCCTTGTTATCTAAAGTTTTGACTTGTATTGTTTTAAAGGACTTCGGCTATTATTCATGCGAACCCCTTTATTATTTATACCATTCACTGAGTATCCAAGCTCACCCTGTCTATATATATGTAGGTGATGAACAAGAAGGCGGTGACACCTAGATGTGATTCTGGAGCTTATTTTAGATTTTGATTATGTCGGCTTAACCTGTATTTACGTCGGCAGTCTTGAAAATTATGCTTCTCAATTTGTAATACTTGTATGTTGCATACGTTAGCTTGAGAAGCCTTTTGATCAAGATGTGTGTTTTGTGTGATTGTTATGTCGGCAAAGAGGATGTCAGCAACCTGGCAGACTGTGTTCCTTGACCTGTAGTTCGTACTTTGCTTCGTTTGTAATTAAGTTGTAACCCATATGAAGATGGTTGCTATTTCATTTGACTTATGCACAGCTCTTATGGACTAATCTAATTGTATGTATCGCCTCCGTACTTGTGAGCTCCATATATTTACTCTGTTGTGTGTGAATTTTGAAAGTTGGCCTTCGGTAATCTCGTATTACTGGCCATCACGACACCAAACTACTAGGGCCGGTTTGGGATCGTGACACCAATCATCTATATCAAACGGCCTTCGGTCCAATCATTAATGTCAAACGGTCTTTGGCCCAATCATCTATATCAAACAGCCTTTGGCCTAACCGTTTATATCAAACGACCTTTGGCCCAATTATCTATATCAAACAGCCTTTGGCCCAATTATTCATGTCAAACGGCCTTTGGCCTAATTATCTATACTCATTTCATACTTGAGGTCATAATTATATCACATTCCAACGGCCTTATCTAATTGTTAGCATAATAAATATCCGATTCAAATTAATAAATCCGTAAACTCAGACAGAAGTAAGCATTTAAAAGGTAGCATACTTCTATACATTCTTACCAAGATATTACTCACAGTGTTCTGCCGTTGGATTTGTCCTTGCACTTGACCCTACACATTACATAACATATTAGGTCACAAATGATTCAATCCATTCTTAATTTTATCTACTTCTCTTAGGCATTTTTCTTATCCTTTTAACTTATTTATAGTGTTCAATGCATGCCTAAAAGTGCTTAGAAATGAAAGAGAACAGAAAAAGGGAACATAAAACAACCTTTCAAAATTTCTGAAACAGGGCTCTTTGCTCGAGCGCAGCTTTGGTCGCTCGAGCGGACCCCTTTGGTCTGCAAAAGTACTAGTTACACGTATTTTATGCTCGAGCGATATTTCTGACGCTCGAGTGAGAGGTCTTACAAAATAGGGTTCGCTTGAGCGTACACTTTGTCGCTCGAGCAATAGTACAAATTTCTGCAAAACTTTTGGGAGCCAAATTTTCACGCTCGAGCGAGACTGTCCTCGTTTGAGCGGACAGGTCGAATTCTAGGTTTTCCAGAATTTTGTTTAAGCATCAAACATAACCCTAAAGGCTCCAAAAATTGTAATTTGATACTAAAACATGGGAAAAACATTGCCTAACATGAAAACATAGATAATTCAAACTCAATTGACAAAAAAAAATCATGGTTCATCTCCCAAATTTCCAAAAACCATTTCAAGTTCTTCAAAGTTCATGAAATCAAGTTACACATCTTCATGAATTATGCATGCATGTAATTTATTGACTCAAATTCTATTTCAAATGGTACAGATGATGTTCATGCTCATGGAGCTTAACATAACCATGCTTGCATGTATGATCTAGTAATCAATTTCTCATATTTGACATGTTACATGCTTGATTATGCAATTTCATGGCAACTCCCTACATGCATGGTTATATTGATTTCAAAAACATTATCATCAACTCAATTCTTGTTCTTGGTTACATAACATGCTAGAATTCAGGCCATTATGAACTTAAATTCATGATGTTGAGTTCAATTACCCACCTAGGAGCTCCAATCTCCCAATTCCTAGCTAGTTCTTGAGCCTAGCCTTCCAAATCCTCAAGGTTTGAGACAATTCTATAATTTTTCCTCTTCCTCTCTCAGTAGACCCGGCTCTCTCTCTCTCTCTAGAGTGCATATCCAGAATTTTGAGCTCACAAATGATGAGTATAAGTGTAGTTAGCTCTTTATATATGCTTGCCTTAATCAATTTGATTATGGCTAAGTATTTGTGCTTAATTAATCAATTTGATCTAATTATTTTGATCCAAATCAATTTCTAATTAAATTTCACCGTAGGCTCTAAAAATCATGCTAATCGTAAAAAAACACAATCAATTCTACTTTCTGACGCCTCTACGGCCTTCAATTAAATTTTTATAGCAAAGAATCAAACAGATTTTTCTACAGTGAACAGATAGAAATTTATAAACACATATAGTCATATAAATGGCACTCAAAATCATATTAGGCACATAATCACAATCATAATTAAGATTAATTAACATAACACAGGACATGGTTATCACAATATTAAACGGTTCGGATTATCAAAACGGGACTCGTAGTGGACCCTCATGATCCCAACAACACTGTCCAGTCTGATCTCGGACTGGACACAACCCGAACCCTTAGTATATTAATTTTTCTGAAAATTTCAAAAAAATATAGAATTTTGATATAATTAACTTTCTTTGAAAAATCTAAAATTCCCGAGATATTGATTTGTGATTATGTATCAATTTTAACCAGTAAATAGCAATCTCAATCAAACAATCAAAGACAAATCGACACAACGATTTAACGTGAAAAAGTCACAATTGGAGCGTCTCCAATTGTGATAAAAAATCACGAGCAGAAGCCACAAAACAATTCACTAAGAAAACAAAAAGGAATTACATACACTTAATTACCTAGCGAATTCACGCCTGAATTGAACCAACCCCTATGTGCCTCTTCCATCAACGTCTTCACTTCGGAATTGTCTTGCCCAATATTGAATTCACAACATCGATGTTGAATCCATGGCGATGAGCCACTCTAGAATCCACCAAAGCTTCAGGCCCAAATTCCACGGAATCCACCGAAGAAAAAATCTTTTTTTTGTGAATAAAACAAAATAAACAAACCCTTTGATATAATCCACTCAATTCATGATAGAAACTTTCACAGATATCAAAGAAAATCAGCAAAGAAGCTCTAGATGAAAAACCTAACACCCAAAAAGAAGATCTGGAAGTCGTACCCTAAAATCTGACTGAACATAGCTTTATAGTAAACAAGGCTGCGATGGTCGCTCGAGTGAAGGAATATTCCCTCGAGCGAACAATAAACCTTCTCAATATTTTTGTAGTCAGTGAAAACTTTTGGGACCAAAGATTCTTCGCACGAGCGTACATTCCTTCGCTCGATTCCCGACATAGTCGGCGATGTGGCAAACATGAATGGATTAAAATCACAAACTCCTCTGCATAGACACAATTCAGGTTGGATTCACATCTAAAAACTCATAGCTTCACTGAAATAAAAGAACGAATAACATTACAACTAAAAGAAGTTTTGTCAAACAGAATTGCCAATAACAAAAACCTAACAGTGTTAATGAGAAATGGATCAGAACTAATGTAGATGGTGTGAATATATAAATATAAACAAGTTAAAATACAGATTTGAATATAAAAAATATGAATACATTCTTTTTCATCTATATGACTAATGAATTATTGCTAATAATAAAATAACATTTTATGTGAATTATAATCTCATGATAACCTAATGTAATTATAGTAAATTTATGGGGTTTATGGTATTTTTCTAAAATTTCAAGAAAAGACAGTGTGATTTACCGTTAAATTTTTTACCTAGCTTAAGTTATTTAAAAACAAAATTTGTAAATTCAAATAATTTTAACCTTATATTTGTAAATCAATGAAGTTTTCTAAAATTGAAAACATAAATTCATCTAATTTATTGTAAAAAAAAATTCGATGCCATGTCTTGAGAATCAATTTTACAAAACAATCCAATTTTGTAAACTAAGTCAACTTGGAAATTTTATTTCAAAACAATATAAGTTTGGAAAAAAATTCTTTCAAAATTATGGGTGAATGAGAGAGCTTCTCAATACATCTCGAAGGAGGTAAAACTAACTCAAATGAAGAAGAGGTCCACCTTGGCCTACGTAACATCAAGTTTAATCTATCTTGTAGGGGATAAATGACAAGAATTATCGAAGAAGAATATCTCTTGACATATTCGTTGGAATATCTCTCATGACCCCTACTAAATTTCCATGAAAAGCTTTATTATCAAAACTAAAAGAATTTACACTTTTGGCGACTAAAATCTTTTAGTTGGCCTTGGTTTATGATATAGCTAGTAAAAGTTTTTAGTCGAGAAATATTAATTATTGACAACTAAATTTAGTTCTAGTCAGCAAAAATTTCACTTTTGGGAACTAAAAATTGTATTTGGTGCCGTAAGTCTATATTTTAGGCTACTAAATTTTTTTTAGTCGTCATATATTATTTTTTGCTAACAAAATAAATTTTAGTCGCCGAATAATAAGCATATTCTTATGGTACTCTTTGGCGACCAAAAAAATTGGTCGACATTTCTTAAGTTTTGCTAACTAAAAAAAACATTAGTTGTGCCATATGATCTTTTACCGACCAAAATTATTTTTAGTCGCCAAGATATTTTGGGCGACTATAAAGTTAGTCGCCGCTACAAAATAGAATAGTCAGCATATATATTTCATTTGCTGACAAAACGTTGATTTAGTTTCTAAAAATGTTAAAAGTTTAGGGAGGGAAACAATTTATTACTACCCTGTGCTTCCTCTGTTAGACAAAATGATATTCAAATTCTCTTACACCCAAACTGTCTCACGACCAAACCTCACACGAAATCACTTCACTACAGCCCACCGTACAGAGGACGTCGGCAAGGCCACTGCCACCGCTGGAAATCACCACCCCCACAGATGCAGATCACAGGTTCTCTCTCCCACTCTCGTCAGCTCGATCTCTAGCTCACGATCTATCTGTGTGTCGCTCTCTTTCTCTCGTTCACAGTCTATCTCTGTCTATCTCTCTCTCTCGCAAGCGCGTGTGCGCCCATCCTTTGTTTTCCCCTTTTCTGATTGTTCATTTAGGGTTTAATTTCGTGTTGATTTAGACAGTTTCTCTGTTTTCTTCTTTTTTGAAACCCAAATTTGTTGATTTAGGGTTTTACTCTCAATGTCTTAGGCAAATGTCTAACTTTGACTGCTAATTTACTACACATTTTATGGATTCCTCATAAGCTTGCATGTTGAAATAAGATTTTTGTTGTTGATGCTGTTGTTGTTGCTGTTGGCAGAAATAGGACCTTAGGAGTCCTTTACGCTTCCCAAAATGAAAATCTTTAGTTTGTGAATTTTCTAAAAGCTGACATTGTGATTGAATCACTGGCATGAATAAAGCAAATGTCTATTTCATTTTTCATCTTCATTTCCTGGATAACTACAATGTTAACAATACTTGTGCTGATTGATATACAAAATAGAGCATGTTGGTCTTTATAAAATAGTGCAGCTGCATTATCTGAAAACCAGGTGTCTTATAGCTCTACATTCAGCTCAGTTTGTTGCTGTTTGCAGAGATCATTGTGAACAAAGTTTTGAAGGCCTTCTTAGTGCTTTCAAGGCAAGACAGTTCCAATGTATCTTGAGGTTTTAGAATTAAGCATGGATTTTGTAAATCTTACATCTCGAGTATTCAAGGCTGAAGTAAATTTGCAACCTTTTTGTCTTTTTTATGCATGTGGTCAGTTCTTAGTTTTAGTGATTTATAAGTGATCCAAAATGTTTTAATACTATGTTTTGTATTGCTTAACATATTGCCATGTTTTCTCAAATAGTTTATTTCTTAGATTTCTTGCTCATGAGTGTATTCTTTGATTCACTTTTTTGTTTGATTCTTTTGTATTGTTACTTGTGAAATACTCTTTTTTTGGAACCCCTTTTAGATTGTTAATAATTTCTTTTGTTGAATTTCAGCTTGGATTGAACCTCAAAGATAATTTCTTGATCTGGGTTATGTGATTGTTGGTGAAAACAAAGTTGTTGTACCCCACAATTTAAATATATATATATAAAAAACCAAGAAAATGAAGGACCCCGATTTGGTCATTCGATTCAAGAGGCCTTTGAATTTTATCTTCTATGTATTATAGTTTGTATGTGTTAGTAATTTTGTATACATACATTAATTCTCATATATTTGTAAACCTAACAAATTGTTGTTGTTGCTGCAGTTAGAATTTATTGTGAACGAAAGCCGAGGTTTTTTTTTTAAAAATTTGATGACGAGTTTTCATGGCTATTAGAGGAGGGTATCTTTGTCTTAGGTTTCTTATGTTAATTTTCTTAGGAGACATATAGTTCTTACTAGTGTCCCCCCCTTCTTCTATTTTTTTTTTCCTAAAAAAAAAAAAATTCACGTGTACAAGTTGAGCTTGGTGCTTTTTAATGAATTTACCTATATATATGTATAGAGAGATAGAGAGTTTAGGAGTGTGACCATGAAATTTCCATTGTGTTTTAGAAATTGGTCTGACGAACTTTGATAATGTAATATAATTTCAGAACTGTGCATTTCTCAGGACAGATACAATGATTTTTAAAAGATCAGGATACAGATAAGAAAAAAAGAAAACATTAAAAAGAATTCACAGACAAGGATATTAAAAATGCATCTGGGAAATGTTTAGACACGACACGCATGTTCGTTTAGTGTCCCCAACATGTCCAATCGAAAAATTATAGCGACTCAGGTTTTGACCCGGCATTTTATTATGTTTCAGACTCAGGTTTCATGGTTCAATGTTGTTGTCCATCTCTTATTCCTCTTGTTGTTCCTTGGATTGGTCATTTGGATTATAGTTCTGTGTTTAGAACAGGTTGGTTGCTTGATTTTCCAAACCTATGTTGCCCAGATTTTTGCTCCTCCGCTCGAGTGGCCATTCTTACGCTCGAGCGGGATTCTCAAACTCTTAGTATTTTTTTGCAGACCTGCAAATGCTGGAAAAGTGTATTCTACGCTCGAGCGGCCAATCTTGAGCTCGAGCGATGTCTTTCGTCTGCAAAACTTCTGAAAGTGTGTAATCTAAACTCGAGCGTCATTTCTTACGCTCAAGCAAAACATTGTGTCAGACGCTCGAGCTTCACTTTTCACGCTCGAGTTGACTGCATGTATAACAGTCTGTGAAGATGACTTTTTTTTCTTTATCACTTTTTCATTCCTCTCTCTCTCTAAAACTTTTCAAAAACCTAGATCTTGAGTTTCTCTCTCTAAAACTCATCTTCTCTCTACTATTTCACCTAGATCCGTTAGGATCTTTCCCTTAGTGCCTTTGTGAAAAAGGTAGAGCTTCTTAAGAACTCCGTTTTGATCCGAGTAGAAGTTGATTTCGACGTCTTTGAAGCTTCTCCTTTGTTTCTTTGGTCTTCCAAGTTTGAGTTAGGGATTTTTTACACTTTCATATGGTTTTTAACTTAGTTATTTGATGATTATGTAACAATGGTGGGCTTTGGATGTATTATGGACAAACCTAGAGTTTGGGTTGTAAAATCAAAAGAGGGGTTTCTAAGTGTATGTTGTGGGAATGGTTATAAGGTTAAATATAAGGTGGTATGATTACACTATTGTTGATTTTGGCCTTGGGTTGATATTTGAAAAAAATGAGTTTGCCCTAAAATGATTATAATATTTATTTTGCATAAATAAATGAAATTGGTGTTATAAACATGAAATTGGGCAAATATTGAAATAGATGGTGGAGTTGAGTATCTAAGACCTCTCACTTTTGGAAATTTTGAATAAACTATCTGTCTTGGGATTGAATATCTGTTTAGAAATATCTGTGTTGGGCTATCGGTAGAGGATAGCTATGATTGTTGTTGAAATTGCATGACGATTATGTGAATTAAAACTAACCTATTGTTGGTTGTCAATGAATATGACTATGTTTTAAATACATTGTATATGTAGGATGTTTGGGAGAAGAAGATGGATGCACTCCATTGAAATTAAGTTAGTCGGAGTGTCTTTGATGAAAGTCTTGAAATCGGGCGTATACATGGGTGCCAATCCCACGGACGAAATTTCTATAAAATGGCAGATTGAAGTGTTTGTGTGGTAATTGTGTTGATGAGATAACCACTGAATTGTATTCTCAGTTGAGTCGTTGAAAAATAATGAGATTGGCTCATGGATTGAAAAATGAAATAAGATATGAATATGGTACTCTATGATTACTAAAAATGTGAATGTTTTGTCGTAGGCATTGTATATGCACATTGTACTTATATCTTTATTAAACCTCATATATTGTGTTAGATTATTCCTACTGGGCTTTGGCTCACCCTGTTTGGGAAAACCATTTTCAGGTACTGGTGATATGCCTCCGCCAAGGCAATAGTGTGGAGGGACTTTTGGGAAGCAAAAGCTTCTTTATTTTATTTTTATTCTTTTGTATAGCGAAGGGCTTTAACTGTATTGAGCTAGACTCACTTTTGTGTAACCAAGCAATGACTTGGAAATATGTAACCCTATAGGGTATCTGACTATATGTTTAGTTTCATTTCTCTCAACATTGTAACACATGCTATAGATTCAAGATGAACATTGGTGAATGTATATCGCATGTGTTAACCTTTGTAAACGAACTCTGAACTCTGATAAATGAATCTATCTTCTTTTTGTTATTCCTTCGCTTATGAGTTGTATTTATTACATAATTTTGGAGGCGTTACAACTTGGTATTAGAGCGTATCGGGTTTGAATACTTTGGGTATGTAGGAAGCGGTTATTATAACAATGGATTTGTCTCGCTTAGCTGGGGCGTTAGTGTATATTGTATGTGTCACGACCCACTCCCCGTACCCAAGGATTAAGTATCGTGATGGCAAGTAACTGAGGTTATCTTTAGCCAATTCTTAAATAAATCAATAAACGCGAGCGGAAGTAATATTTAAATGAGGGTTCAAAAATACTCATCGGAGTTTCTATTTTTATTACAAAATGTATTGACCAAAAGACCGATATTTACATAGAAAAATATCATAAAAATGCTGTATGTCTATTCCGCAGCCCCGCGTTTAAGACTTTCCAAAAGCTATTTCTGAATTGCGTTGTTTTCTGAAAATTGGTAAACAACTGTAAGCACATGGCAGAGTGAGAAATATTATACCAAGAGTATAAGGGACACGAAATAACCATGGATAGCTTGTTAGGCCAAAACATTTACATAACTCAGTTTGGTAAATAAATCATTGGTAAACAAATTATTTAAGTGGCAGAAACTGAAATATAGAAATTATGTAAATAAATAACCATAACCACGGTACTGAACAGAATATAACAGATGTCACATGAGTGACAGTCAGAACAGAGGTACGGATTCAAGAGGTGGCTCGTACGGATTATAGAGGTGGCTCCCACAATAGTGTAGCACTTATCTCCGCACAGCACTTTGCTCCGCACATAACAGTGGTTAATGGATTGATGACAAACAGAGGACCACAAAGTGGTCAAACAGAGGCCAATGGTTATTTAAGTCCCTCAAGGCGTGGGACTCCCGTGGTGGTACTTGCAAAATATAATTGTTTATAAGGTTATAGTCAAATATTTTTTAAAATATAAACAAACATATCCATGGATTTCATTTTAACAAATAGAGTTCAGAAAATAATCCACGTAATTGGAATATTAATGTAATTTATAATAATTTATAAAGCATAACTTGTATAAAATAAATATAGTAAGTCAAAACATACGTAAAATATATTATGGTGACTCAAAACATAATATAAGTCACCTTAATTTTAATATCTTACTTTTTCTTTTCACTACCAAAAACACTTTCGCCTTCCACTATTTTTTCTTCCTTCACTCTTCCTTTCCTTTCTTTCCTCTTCCTACTTTCTTTCTTCTTCCCAGGTGAAACGTCTCCCTATTTATAGGGAGGTAAGGCGCATACATGGCAGATTCGATAATAAATTCATAGATTTATTTTTATTCTTAATAGATATTTAAAATAATTATATTTTGACTTAATATTTTAATATAATTATATAAACATAATTAATTCATAATTAAATTATATTTTATCGTAAAATTAATTATTTATTTTACTGCCACACCCACTATTAATATTATTTATTTATATTTGATCCCTAAATTCATAATAATTATATTATTTTACAAAATTATACATAATAACACAAAATAAATAATATATTTTTTCAATTGTAATTAAATAATATTAGTATGAATTTTACAGAATAATTAAAAATCTGAGTTTTTACAATCTTCCTTCCTTTTAAAATTTCGTCCTCAAAATTTGTCATGTGTGTAAACTATCCGCTGCGCACTCTGATAAATATATATAGATGATTAATCTGATAGAAAATATTACTTTAAAAAAAAAAGAACTTTACCAAAAACCACTCACTGTCTATTGGTCAAAAATTGTTTTGGGCCATAATGAGAAACAATCGGTGACTTTAAAATTTTTTCACTCATTTTATTTACGATAAAAATAAATAAAAAAAATAAAATGAGAATGCAATGACAGAATCATATGCAAGAGTTGAAAAAAATTTGAGGTGAACTCCCATTTCTTTTATCTGTGACCTTTCCACTGATGGAAAATAGTTTCAAAATTAGTATATTTAAAATTTGAATCCATTTTTTTTAAAAAAGTCGAAATAATTTTTTTTTTGAATACTGAACTGGAAATTTCCATGTATTTAATTATATTATAATTTTGGTAGGTGCTTGAGCCCGACACTCTATGTTTCTTCTCCTCTTTTGCTATAACAAATATAAATTATATCTATTATCCTTCACAAATTATGCACAAAAAAAAAAAAAATTTAATATATATATATATATATATAATCATATAAAATTATAATATAATTAAATCGACGAACAAAATATAATATTTAGGTACTAATTACCCGCTATCCACTTTATAAATGTGCGTGTGTCCTATGCTCTAATGATGGTTTTTTTATTTTTTTATTTATAAATCATTGCTCTAATATCATTTGTCACGACTTGCTCCTCGTACCCAAGGGTTAAGCATCGTGATGGCCAGTAACTGAGGTTACCTCCGGCCAATTCTTAAATAAATCAATAAACACGAGCGAAAGTAATATTTAAATGAGGGTACCAAAATAATCATCTGAGTTTTTATTTTTATTAAAAAATGTATTGACCAAAAGGTCGATATTTACATAGAAAAATATCATAAAAGTGGTGTGCGTGTCTATTCCACAGCCCCGCGTCTAAGGCTTTCCAAAAGTTATTTCTGAATTGCGTTGTTTCCTGAAAATTAGTAAACAACTATAAGCACATGGCAGAGTGAGAAATATTATACCAAGAGTATAAGGGATACGAAATAACCATGGATAGTTTGTTAGGCCAAAACATTTACATAACTCAGTTTGGTAAATAAATCATTGGTAAACAAATCATTTAAGTGACAGAAACTGAAATATAAAAATTATGTAAATAAATAACCATAACCACGGTACTGAACAGAACAGAACAGAGGTCACAGGAGTGACAGTCAGAACAAAGGTACGGATTCAAGAAGTGGCTTGTACGGATTATAGAGGTGGCTCCCACAATAGTGTAGCACTTATCTCCGCACAGCACTTTGCTCAGCACAGAACAGTGGTTAATGGATTCATGACAAACAGAGGACCATAAAGTGGTCAAACAGAGGCCAATGGTTATTTAAGTCCCTCAAGGCGTGGGACTCCCGTGGTGGTACTTACAAAACATAATTTTTTATAAGGTTATAGTCAAATATTCTTTAAAATATAAACAAACATATCTATGGATTTCATTTTAACAAATAGAGTTCAGAAAATAATCCAAGTAATTGGAATATTAATATAATTTATAATAATTTATAAAGCATAACTTGTATAAAATAAATACGGTAAGTCAAAACATACGTAAAATATATTATGGTAACTCAAGGTATAATATAATTCACCTTAACTCTAATATCTTACTCTTTCTTTCCACTACAAAAGACCCTTTCGCCTTCCACTATTTTTTCTTCCTTCTCTCTTTCTTTCCTTTCTTTCCTCTTTCTCCTTTTCTTTCTTCTTCCCAGGTGAAACGTCTCCCTATTTATAGGGAGATAAGGCGCATACGTGGCAGATTCGATAATAAATTTATAGATTCATTCTTATTCTTAATAGATATTTAAGATACTTATACTTTGACTCAATATTTTAATATAATTATATAAACATAATTAATCCATAATTAAATTATACTTTATCGTAAAATTAATTAATTATTTTACTGTCAAACCCACTATTATTATTATTTATTTATACTTTGATCCCTAAATTCAAAATAATTATAATATTTTACAAAATTACACATAATAATACAAAATAAATCATATATTTTTCCAACTGTAATTAAATAATATTAGTATAAATTTTACAGAATAATTAAAAATCTAAGTTGTTATAGTATGCTTATGTGATTATATGGGTATGACATTTAATTTCTAAGATGTTGATCAAGTCTACGGATTTCTAGGAGTCCTATTGGAAAGGCACCTGATCACTGCCGTTTCTAATTGGAACTCTGGCAACACCGCGGGATGGTCACTATCTGGAAATAAAATTCGTATGTGTTCATATGGCTACGTGCTTAGATGAAGTGAATTACTGTTGTCCAACGTATTAAGACGCGAGTGAGTTAGCTTCAGTACATTTGTGAATGTGCTAATCTCTTGTGTTACCTTCATTAGGATATCAGGACGTGGTTGTGGTGGTAGGCCTAAGAGGCATGAAGTGCCTATACCAGATGAAATTTCAGCACAAGAAGAAAGGGTTAGCCAAGCTAATATGGTTGAACTAGTTGGTCAACAGGTCATGAGCGCCTTAGCCCGTGAAATGGCTAAAGCATTGAGGGAATCTATCGACATTCTCAGACATGAGAATCAAGTCCAAGCCCAAGCCTAAGTAGCTAAGGCAGGGCCATCTTTTCTGAAGAGAGTTTTTTCAGTCAAATTCGGATGAGTTTTTGGGTGATCCAAAGGAGCCACTGAAGGCAAATGAGTGGCTAGAACAAATAGTGAAGACGTTTGAAATGCTTGGCATCGAAGACGACTAGTTGAAGGTGACCTTGGCGTCTTTTTAGCTGAAGAGGGATGCGGGTTAATAAGGGAAGTATGCGCGTGGGCGCATTGAGGTGACTTAGGAGCCTTTTGTCAGCGCTTTCCAAGACAAGTTTTTGTCTCCATGGTTAGGGAGAAGTTGAGAGAGTAGTTCTCTAAATTGGTGCAGTTGAACACACCAGTAGCTGAGTTTGAGGCCACATTCACTAGCCTCTCTAGGTTTGCACTTGAGTTAGTGGCGACTGAAGAGCGCCGTTGTTTGGAGTTTGAGAAGCGATTGAGGACTGGGCTTATGTTTAGAGTGGCCGGATCCATGATTAGAGACTATGGGCACCTTGCAGAGGCGGCGGCCTATCTGGAAACTATTATGCAGGAAGAGGAAAAAAGGATGAGGGGTGCCAGGAAGAGTCAGGATAATTAGGTGGACAGTAAGAGACAGAGGGGTTCTAATCGCTAGTCGTCCCAGAGAGCTCAGTCGAGGTCCACTTTTCCAGTATCGAGTTTGGGTTCTGGGAGGGGTGGCTAGGGAGATTTTACTCGTTTTAAGTGTGGTCAGTTGGGCCACAAGTCTCTAGCTTGCTTGTAGAGAGAAAGAAGGCAGCATACATCATCATCTTCGGTTCGTTCTTAGGGCCAGAATCAAGGGAGAGGGCAGTCGCTCACTTGTTATCAGTGTGGATAGGCGGGGCACATAAAGAGATTTTGTCCACAGTTGGGTGGCATATCTGGTGCGTCTAGTTCAAGGCAGACATAGAGCTACTAGCCTGCACAGTCAGCACATGCCTTGAGGGCTAATTAGGGAGCCTCTTCGGTTTAGTCAGTGCATCAGGCTTATGCTCTGAGGGATGAGTAGGTTGAGCAGAGATCTACGGGGCGTGTATATGCTGTTGCAACGCCAGACCTTGTACCTGTTCCTTCTGTAGTGAGAGATACCTTCTTGTTTTGTAATTCAGTTGTTAATGTATTGATTGATACAGGTGCATCCCATTCTTTTATCTCGTCTGCATTTGCATCGATTTTGGGATTATAGTTGGCTCAGTTAGCATCTCCTTTCTGTGTAAAGTTACCTATTAGTGGTGAGGTTATTTTGAAGCAGGGGTGTCGGGGTTGTGGCATAGAGGTTGCCGGTCGTCGACTTCTATTTGCATTTGTATTGATTGACATGTCTAGTTTTGATGTTATTTTGGGTATGGACTGGTTATCGTTATACTGAGCTGTTATAGATTACTATCATCAGAGAGTTACTGTATTTACCTTAAGCGCTGATTGCTTTTATTTCTTGGGGAGACCGGGTGGATAGAGCCTTATAACCAATATATGATCCACGTGGGCGAAGTGAACTTAGTTTCCTTCTTGCTAACTTCTTGAGTAGTGAATGTGATGAAGTCCAGGTTGAGTTGTCAATGGTGGTTTGTGAATACCCCGATGTCTTTCCCGAGGATCTTATTAGTTTACCACATCACCGAGAGATTGAGATCTCTATTGATTTAGTTCCTAGCATGACACCGATTTCTATGGCACCGTATAGATTTGCACCTGCTAAATTGAGAGAGTTGAATTCAACTCCAGGAATTATTAGATAAGGGTTTCATCTGCCCTAGTACTTCACCTTGGGGAGCACCGATCTCTTTGCTAAAAAGAAAGATAGAGCGTTGCGACTTTGTATAGATTACCAGAAGTTAAACCGGGTAACTGTTAAGAACAAGTACCCAATGCCTCGTATAGATGATCTGTTTGATCAGTTGAGGGGGTCTTGTTGTTTCTATAAGATAGATCTAAAATCGGGTTATCATTAGTTGAGGGTAAGGGAGGAGGATATTCCGAAGATGGCATTCCGTACGTGGTATGGCCATTACGAGTTTCTAGTGATGCCTTTTGGGCTAACCAATGCTCTAGCAGTGTTTATAGATTTGATGAACCGAATCTTTTGTGAGTTTCTAGACCATTTTGTAGACGACATCTTAATTTACTTACTCTCTGAGGAGGAGCGTGAGGAACACTTGCGAGTGGTGCTTGAGTTGCTTAAAGGCCATAAATTATACGCTAAGTTTGGAAAGTGTGAGTTTTGGCTGAAGGAGGTTAAACTCTTAGGCCATGTAGTATCCGGAGAAGGAGTGATTGTATATTCATCCAAGATAGAGGAAATGCAAGATTGGACACAATCAAAGAATGCTTTTGAGATCCGTAGTTTCTTAGGGTTGGCCGGGTATTACTATTGGTTTGTGAAGGATTTCTCTAGGCTAGCCTCACCTTTGACTAGGCTGACGAGGAAGGAAATCAAGTTTGTATGGAGTGAGTCTTGTGAGAAGTCGTTCCAAGAGCTTAAGGTTAGACTCACCACTGCTCCAATCTTGATTAGTCCGGAGAGGGGTTTGGGCTATTCAGTATATTGTGATGCCTCACGAGAATGTTTGGGTTGTGTATTGATGCAAGAGAGGAATGTAGTAGCCTATGGCTCACGCAGTTGAAGACACATAAGAGAAATTATCCTACCCATGACCTAGAGTTAGTAGCGATGATTTTTGCCTTGAATATTTGGAGGCACTATCTATATGGTGAGAGATTTGAGGTATTTTCTGATCACAAGAGTCTGGAATATTTGTTTACACAGAAGAACTTGAATTTGAGGCAGAGAATGTGGACGGAGTTCATGGAGGATTATGATTTCGAGTTACATTATCATCCAGGGAAGGCCAATGTTATGGTCGATGCTTTGAGTAGGAAATCAATTAGTAGTGTAGCTTGTATCGCCATCCGAGAATGGGAGATGTTGGATACTCTTGGTGAGTTTGACTTGCATCTGGGCGAGTATGTTGAGTCTGTAGCCTTATTTTCAGTGATTACACAACCTACACTTGTGAACCAAGTGTTAGAAGCGCAGATGGGTGACCTTGAGGTGGATCTCTTTGAGAGAAGGTTTCCAATGAGAAGGTAGAAAGAGGCTTGACTGTGTATCTTGACTAGAGTGTGAGATACCGGGACCGTTTGTTCGTGCTGGAGTCTTGTCGAGAGGAAGTATTCCGAGAGTTTCACCATCTACGCCTTGCGGTGCATCTGGGAGGCACAAAGATGTATCATGACCTTAGTCACCAGTTTTTGTGGAGAGGTATGAAGAAGGATGTAGCTGTGTTTAAGTCCAAATGGCTTACTTGTCAGCAAGTGAAGGCCGAGTATCAGAGGCCAACGGGTTTACTGCAACCCTTGCCGATAGTCGTGTGGAAGTGGGAGCATGTCACAATGGATTTTGTTGTGGGTCTTCCTAAAACTCAATGGGGCAGTGATGCCATTTGGGTGGTAGTTGACTAGTTAACCACGTCGGCGCATTTTATTCCTATGCACGTAAGTGACTCGGTATATTATCTTGCCGACCTTTACATCAGGGACATCGTGAGGTTACACGGGGTCCCTCTGACGATCGTTTCGGATAAAGATCTGCGTTTCACAGCTCCATTGTGGTAGAGCTTGTAGAGTGCCTTGGGCACCAGCTTGACTTTTAGCACAGCGTATCACTCTCAAATTGATGTGCAGTCCGAGCATACTATTCAGATCCTTGAGGATATACTTCAAGGTTGTGTCCTTGACTTCAAGGTGTCGTGGAAAAGGCATTTGCCCTTAGTGGAGTTTGCCTATAATAATAGTTTCCAATCGAGTATTGGTATGGCACCATTTGAGGCCTTGTATGGCCGACTATGTAGATCTTCGGTGTACTGGGCCTAGGTGGGTGATGCATCTTTTTTGGGTCTAGAGTTGGTTCGGGAAACGACGAAGAAAGTGGCACTTATTCGTAAGAGGTTGGTTATGGCTCATAGTCGCTAGAAAAGTTACGTCGACCGTAGGAGGAGACGTTTGTCTTTTGAGGTGGGAGATCATGTCTTTTTGAAGATATCACCTAGACGGGGTTTGATGAGATTTGGGAAGAGTGAGAAGTTGTCCCCTTAGTTTATTGGCCTTTTGAGATCCTTAAGCGAATTGGGGAGGTAGCTTACCGTTTGGCTTTATCGCCACAACTTTATGAGGTTAATGATGTGTTTCATATTAGTATGCTTCGGAAATATGAGCCGGATCCATCGCATGTGTTGGATTGGGCCGACTTAGAGGTAGATGAGGATGCCTCGTATGAGGAGAGACCGATGGGAGTCTTGGATTCACGGGATCAAGTCTTGCGAGGCAAGATAATCCCCTTGGTCAAAGTATTGTAGAAACATCATGGGGTTGAGGAAGCAACTTGGGAACGTGAATTGAAAGTCCATGAGAAATATCCGGACTTATTTGTTGATGTTTGAACGTATATTGAGATTTTGATTATGTTAATGAAGTGTAAAAACATTGTATATGTTTTAGGAATGCAAGGACATTGTACATGTTGCGGATATTTTGGAAGCATGGATTCAATATAAGCATTGCATATGTTTTGAAAATACGACGTATTGTATGTCTTGTATCACCTTTGAAAACATTGTATATGTTGTCTAAGTTTTAGAAATATGAGTTTATTATAAACATTAAAGATGCTGGAAATATGAAATGTATATTCATAATGTGATGTTATTGAATGATCGGTAGATGGGTCATGGCGTTAAAATTAAATTGAAATCATTGTGGTAATGGCTTAAAACATAGTTTTGAAACTTAAATTGTAATTTCGAGACGAAATTCCTTAAGGGAGGAGGTTATAGCGACTCCGGTTTTGACCCGACATTTTATTATGTTCCAGACTCGGGTTTCATGGTTCAATGTTATTTTCTATCTCTTATTCCCCTTGTTGTTCCTTAGATTGGTCATTTGGGTTGTAATTGTGTGTTTGGAACAGGTTGGTTGCTTGATTTTCCAAATCTGTGTTGCCTTGATTTTTGCTCCTTCGCTCGAGCGGCCATTCTTGCGTTCGAGTAGGTTTTACAATTTTTTCTCCTCTGCTCAAGCGGTTATTCTTACGCTCGAGCGGGATTTGCAAACTCTCAGTATTTTTTTGTAAACCTGCAAAAGCTGGAAGAGTGTATTTTACGCCTCTATTGCATTTCCTACGCTTAAGCGGGCGGATGCTGGAGCGGCAATCTTAAGCTCCAGCGATGTGCTTCGTCTGCAAAACTTCTTAAAGTGTGTATTTTATGCTCGAGTGAAACATTGTGTTTGACGCTCGAGTATCACTTTTCACGCTTGAGTGGACTGCGTGTATAACAGTTCATGAAGATGACTTTTTTTATCACTTTTTCATTCCCCTCTCTCTCTAGAACTTTCCAAAAACTTAGATCTTGAGTTTCTCTCTCTAAAACTCATTTTCTCTCTATTGTTTCACCTAGATTTGTTAGGATCTTCCCTCTAGGGCCTTTGAGAAAAAGGTAGAGCGTCTCAAATTCTCCGTTTTGATTCGAGTAAACGTTGATTTCGACATCTTTGCAGCTTCTCCTTTGTTGTTTTGGTCTTCTAAGTTTGAGGTAGGGATTTTCTACACTTTCATATGGTTTTTAACTTAGTTATTTGATGATTGTGTAACAATGGTGGGCTTTGGGTGTATTATGGACAAACCTAGGGTTTGGGTTGTAAAATCAAAAGAGGGGTTTCTAAGTGTATGTTGTTGGAATGGTTATGAGGTCAAATATAAGGTAGTATGGTTACACTATAGTTGATTTTGGCCTTGGGTTGATATTTGAAAAAGGGGTGTTTGTCCTAAAATGATTATAATATTTATTTTGCATAAATAAATAAAATTGGTGTTATAAACATGAAATTGGGCAAATATTGAAATAGACAGTGCAGTTAAGTATGTAATACCTCTCATCTTTGGAAATTTTGAATAAACTATCTCTCTTGGGGTTGAATATCTGTGTTGGGCTATCGGTGGAGGATAGTTATGCTTGTTATAGAAATTACATGAGGATTAGGTGAATTAAACCTATACTATTGTTGGTTGTCAACGAATATGATTGTGTTTTAGATACACTGTGTATGTATGATGTTTGGGAGGAGAAAGAGGATGTACTCCATGTTTGAGAGGAGATAGGAGATGGACTCCATTGAAATTAAGATGGCCGGAGTGTCCTCGGTGAAAGTCCCGAAATAACGCGTATACATGGGTGCCGATTCCATGGACGAAATTTTCGTAAAATGGTAGATTGAAGTATTTTTGTGGTAATTGTATTGATTAGATTACCACTGAGTTGTAGTCTCAGTTGGGTTGTCGAAAGATAATGAGTTTGGCTCATGGATTGAAATGAATTGAAGGAAAATGGAATAAGATATGAACATGGTATTTTATGATTACTAAAATGTGAATGTTTTGTTGCAAGTATTGTATATGCACATTATACTTATATATTTGTTAAACCTCATATATTGTGTTAGATTATTTCTACTGGGCTTTAGCTCACCCTATTTGGGAAAACCATTTTCAGGTGCTGGTGACATGCCTCCACCAAGGGAATAACATGGAGGGACTTTTGGGAAGTAAGAAGCAGGAGCTTCTTTATTTTGTTTTTATTCTTTTATATAGCCAAGGGTTTTTACTGTATTGAGTTAGGCTCACTTTTGTGTAAACAAGCAATGACTTGGAAAGATGTAAACCTATAGGGCATCTGACTATATGTTTAGTTTCATTTCTCTCAACATTGTAACACATGCTATAGATTCAAGATGAACATTGGTGAATGTATATCGCATGTGTTAACCTTTGTAAATGAACTCTGAACTCTGATGAATGAAGGTATCTTATTTCTGTTATTTCTCCGCTCATGAGTTGTATTTATTGCATAATTTTGGGGGCATTACAAAAATAGTAATAAAAAGTCAGAGATGTCACCTGGTATTTTTGGGTGTCTGGGGTATTTTGGGTGAATGTTTTTTTTATTGTTCTTTTATTTGACTCAACTATAACATATAAAAACAATATATCAAGTTTTGAGAATATTTTTTTTCCTTTAAAAATCTATATTGACATCTATATATTCTCTATATAATTTGATTTGACTTCCATTGATTAATGGATATGACTAGCATTTACATGCGCTGCTTTGGTACTTTCCCTTGTTTATTTTCGGGATCTTACAAAATTTTTTTTTTGGTTCTCCATCATATATTCGTTTAATAGTGTACTTTACAATAACCATTTTTTTGGTACAATCCCTAAAGAGATTAAAGGACTTACAAAGTTGAAGGTATTGGACTTGAGAACTAACAAGTTGGCAGGGACTATTCCACCAAAAATTGGAGGACTACAGTCACTGAAACGCGTGTGAGTTCATCGTTTATGGATATTTTGGATCTTTATTTTGTAGGAGATCATTGCTCTTCCGACTTCCCATAGTAGTGGATCTCTATAATTTCCAAAGCTAGAGGCTCAATTGCTAATTTATTAGTTTAAGAAGCAATGATATTAATGCATTACACAGAGTACAATTTGGACACACTGACACAAGAATAAACATTGTAGTTTCGACGCGCGTGTGGGGGTCCAACTAGTGTTTAATAAAAACATTCGATTAGGCTTTTTACAAGCTTTAAAGTGAAAAACCTATGAAAATTTATGCAAGCATGACAAACTTGTTATTCAAATTGCTTTATTAATGCAATTTTTATGTGATAGGAATTGATGTATAAAATTTCATATTTCTGACATCTTTCTCTGTTGAAACTTCCAAGCATCTCATCAGTGTGACAATAATTATACTTGGTGCACTGGTAGTAGGAGCTCGGGACATGTCATTTGACTTCTACAACTATGCTATTGTTTTCATATCGAATATCTGAACAACAATATATCTTGCTTCTATAGCTCGTACTGGCACATTTATTTTTTTTAAAAACCCTTTTCCATTTCTCGTTGATATGTGAGGCATTGCATATCTTGTGCTGATATATTTTCTCAATCTTCTCAGGAAAGTTGTGCCTTGTTCAAATACTGAAGCAAAACGAGAGGTGGAGATGGAAAGACTTTAGATCCGAGGTGGAGATTACTTTTGGCATGAAACATATTACCATTGGCGTGGTATAAATTACTAGTGGATATTCCTTTTTTGTGCATGGAGGACATCGTTTTTGTATGATTATCTGTTTGTATAGAATTATTATTTTAGGTTGGATTATATTTGGTTTGTATCGAATTTGATGTTAAAAGACCAAATTTTTGGATGGTTAAAAGTGAAATACAAATAGGTATATGTATTGTTTTGTTTATATACAGGGTGCAAGTTGCACGAAATAAATACAAGTTGTGAAGAAATTAATAATAATAATAAATAAAAAACTAAAAAAAGTTTTTGATGACTAAATGTTTAGTACCAAAAAAAAAGTGAACTTATTGGTGACTAAAAATTTAGTAGCTAAAAAGAAACCAAAGATTTTTGGCAACTAAAAATTTAGTAGCAAAAAATATATGAGACTTTAGGCAACTAAATAGTTTTGTAGCTAAAAAAAAAGAGATGAAAATAAATTTTTTTGGCGACTAAATATTTAATAGCAAAAAATAAATGAGATTTTAGGCGACTAAATAGTTAGTAGCAAAAAATAAAACAAAATGAAGAATAAATTTTTTGGCGACTAAATTCTTTGGTCCCTAAATGTAGTAACATTATGACTCAAACTTATCCACGACTAAAGTTTTAGTCACTGAAAATCAAAATTAATTTTATTTGAAAACTTTTGACGACTAAAAAACATTTAGTCATCATTACCTTTCCCGACAATTAGTCAACGACCAATTTGGCGACTAAAAATTTAGTCGTCAAAAGTGTCATTTCTTGTAGTGCAAGGGTTAAGGTATGTTATGATTCATTACTAAATCTTTGAATTTCTATCTTTTTCTCCTGTGAGGACCAATTTAAGCGTTAGAGTGCCCTCAGCCAACCACCGACTGGGACACTAATAGTGTTTTCCCTTGTTAATTTTGTCCTTACGCATCTAATAAATACATTCGTAGACTCACTTACACAACAATTTCTTCCTAATATATATATATATATATATTCAATATTTATCTTTATACAACCAGGGCATTTGACTTAGTTTGTGGTGTGAGATTTTGAGTTCAACTTTTATAAAGAAGAGTTTGATACAGTTTGTGGTGGCGGTTTATTTTTCCCCATTATAGGGGTTCTCGTAGTTAGTTGTGATTGGTGGGCTTGGCTTGGTATATTGGTAGGCTTGCTAAGCCGAACAAAGCTTAACATACCATCCCTAGAGGGTATTACACAACCATCAGGCTAAATGTCTTGAAGGGACAACCTGAGGCAAGGGGTATCATTAATACCATTAATTTTGCACAAAAATGAAATCCTAAGAGAGAAATGTCGTACTATCTTTTTTTTAATATTTAAATTGGAAAAGAGTAAATACAATTATGAGATACATTGATAGAGAAATGTTGTACTAATGATATTTATTACTGTGGGAGCCGAATACACATATTATCTAATCGGCAAACAAAGTATATCTAAGCCAGTCACTGATGGGCCAAATTCAGCCTGGGCCCATTGGGTTTAAGCAAATCAACGTCGAGTGAATCCAAGTAGGTTGAAACATGTGCCGACTATAGGATGATAGCCTATTAGCATTGGTGTCGAGTACTGAAATAAGATCAGCATGATAGTTCATTTTATGTGGGCTCAAGTTGTCCCTTTTCGAGGTGTAGTAGCGGGATGGACCTGACATGGCAATTATCATAAGCTACATGAGAAAATATCTAAAGAATGATCATTATAAAAGGAAGGTAACAGCAAGTAAAAAGGTATGCTTTAACTTTTGAAACTCTCTAAAATATAAAGACTATTTATTTTCATCCAAAGTCTGATTTGTCTGTCGGAGTGCAAATTCCGACACCCCGGACCGGAGTATTTTTTTATTTCAGGTACTGGAGTTAGGATCTTTCAAGGATTTGTTTGGAATGAAGTAGTATTGTAAAACCACCCTCACAGTTAGTACTATAAGTAACAAACATAGAGAAAAGAAAATTATTGGAAATAATAGAGAATATGTATGCATGCATAGGTAGGGTTATTTTCAGAGGGTTTATGGTATATTATGGGGTTTTTTTAAACTTGTTATTCTTCATTAACCTCTGTTTTGATTTTAACTTTTTTGTTTTTTGTTTTAGTTTTTGTTTCAGTAGTAAATCAATCCATTTTGCATGGAGGTCTGCTTAACCTTCTTTTAATTTTTGGGTTAGTAACCACATATTTAATGGCTTGTACATACAATGGTATATATGTGGTCATTAACCCAAAATTAAATTTTAATTTTACAATAACCAAAATGCATATGGTGCATTGAATCATTATCTTCGTAAAAAACTGTTGAGTAAATTACATCAATTGTTCCCAGTAGTTTGTGTGAAGTTTCATTTTTAGTTTCAATTATATTAATTTAAACATCACACTTTCAATTGCATTTCAATAAGATTCATTTATTAGTTATCATTAGCATTTTGGATGGAGAAATATCGCAAATAACTCAAGTGAAGATTTTCAATTTACAAGAAAAAAAATAAAAATAAATTAAATTAGTTGCTCTTATAGTTTCTTTCAAATTTCATTTTTGGTCATTCTAATTTTGCAAGTATTGTTTTTCCATTAAAAAAATGTTAAACGACAATTGACGAAAGGATTGCATTGAAACAAAATTAAAAATCCAAGGTTTAAATTGATGAAATTAAAACTACAATGATCGTAATAAAATTTCACTCAAACTAAATAGATAAATAGTGCAATTCACCTAAAAATATATGTTCCACATCTTGAAAGTGGAATACCAGGAGACAATATTCTATTCAAGAATTGTATAATACAAGGCTAAGAACCATTACTGCATAAGAGAAGGTTAGGCAGACCTCCATGCAAAATTGATTGATTTACAACTGAGACCAAAAAAAAAAAAAAAAAAAAAAAAAAAAAAAAAAAAAAAACAGAAAGAACAAGAAGGTGAAAATCAAAACAGAGGTTCTGCTTAGTGGAGAATAACAAGTTAAAAAAAAGAAAAAAAAAGAAAAAGGCCCATAATATACCATAAACCCTCTGAAAATAACCCTACATATGCATACATACATATATAGATTCTCTGTTATTTCCAATAGTTTTCTTTTCTCAATCTTTGGAGGGTAATTTGGGAACAAGAAATGTTATTGCAGTCCTTGATTCTACTCCACTGATCAGCAATGTCTCTAGCAATGTTGAAGGAGTCTGATGCAGTGCCAAGTAGTCCTCTTCTTGTGAACCCAACTGTGTACAATCCATTCTCTCCTTTCCAACTCCTTGGAAATGGTGTTTTGGGCATCCCTTCTTCTGTAAAGAAATCACTACCCTGCATTTTCATCATTCCATAAACAAATTATAAATTGAATCCACTAGTTAACCCAAAACACACACACACACAAAATATATATAGTTCTTAATTCTATTTATCAAGGAGAAGAGCTCAATTTTTGTCATTAAGTACACGGTCTTATGAATAGACTCAAAGTATACTCAATTACTCACAAATCACGATTATTAGTTATATCCAATGTTTTGCGCTCTGTGATAGTCGAAGATGAAACCTCCAAAAATTACCTTATAATGGAACACTCATGTTCAACTCACTTAAGTTATCAATTCGCTCACAACTATTGGATGTTTTGAGATTCTCACATGATCCAATAACTATGAGTGAATTAGGACAAGGTAATAGAGTTATTTAAAGACATTATCCAATGACTATGAGTGAATTAAGATAAGGTAATAAAATTATTTAAGGATGGAGGATCTTTAACTTATTATGTAAGTAATAACTTAATAAGCCCCAAAACTATAGAACAAGGGCATTTCAATTGTATTTTTGTCATAATTAACATTTACACACATACTTGAATCATGATTCATGAACCACATAAACAATTAGGGCTTAGTGAAGTGAAAATGAGTAAAATATATGAAAACAACACTTTCTATTCTTATTTTTTCTTTATCTTTTTTTTTTCTTTTTGTTTTTGCGATCTGATAACAACCCATAAATTTAAGTGAAAGAATATTTGGATAAATGGTGAACACTTGAAAACATTTTTAAAATTTTGATTCTCTCTAGAAAAGAGCAAAATGAACACTTTTTAGGTGTCATTTCTTGAAAACCAATCATCCTAAGAAAATAAGAATATATATCATGATAGTTACACATCATCACACTAAACCGAAAAATTTCAAGAAGTGAGAATAGTACAAACAAATGCCATCACATTTTCCCTTTAGTATAAGAGAATATGTAATGTTTTGTAGGGCAGTGTATGTGTAAGAATGAAAGTGACTTAAGATTGACAATAAGATAAAACTAAAAAATAAATAAAGACATACCTTGAGCCAACAAGGCACATTGCTCTTGTACCCAGTTGCTAAGATTATAGAATCAAACTCTCTCTCTTGTCCATCCATGAACTTAGCTCCATTTCTTGTTATCTCTCTCACTCCACCTTCTATCACCTACAATCCATTAACAAAATTAGCTAAATTTTGCAGAATAGGCACAAAAAATGTGAGATCTTTTTAAGGGTATGTTTGGTTTACCTTGATTTTACCGGATTTTATTTGTGACAATGCTCCAACGTCGAGCACCGGGGTTTTTCCAGTGGCATTTTTTAGCTCAATGGGGCCGGTTTTGGGCCGCCGGAGGCCCAACTTGTCTGTGTTGCCTAAGGTGAAGCTGGCCACAAGTAGGAGGAACTTGTCTACTAGTCTTAGAGGTAGCCATTTAAGAAGTGCCATTGCTATTCCAAATGTTGAGAACCCAAACATCTCCCTAGGCAAAATATGAACCTAAAACGACAAAATTGACCAAACAATTAGGTATAATCACAAGAAAATTGTACAGTGCACACACTTACACATAAAATGTATTATGGGAACCTTAAAAACATTAAATCAAATACAAAGATGATATGTACCCAGAATTTGTACGTAAAAAATTATCCTAAACCAGAATGAATGTGATCCATTGGTGTAATTTTCTGAGTACTTCTCTGAATAAATTTTTTTAGGTATGTCGCATTGTCTATTCAAATAACACCCTTATGAATAGAATTGTAAAAATGGGGATTCTAAACTTATCCACAAAGAATTCAAAGGATAAAATGCACACAATCTTAACAGAAAGTCTTACTGTTGAGCCAAATAGCGCTTTTAGCAGGAGAATTTTTTTTTTTTTAAAAAAAAGAAAATAAACTTTAAAGTGGTTTCAACTGCCCAAAATTGTTTTTAATGCATACCCAGAAAGAAGAATTGACCTTAAAAAAAATAAAAAATAAAAAGAGAGAAAAAACACAAAACAAATGTACTTGAAATTGGAAACAGTAGAATGAACTTACAGTGCTTCTAACCACCACATGAGGGCTTGCTTTGTGCCTACACAGGTCCAAACTAACCTCCATACCAGAATTTCCACACCCAACAACCAATACCCTCTGGTTTGTAAATTCAGAACCAGACTTATACAAACTTGTATGCACCATAGTCCCTTCAAACCTCTCAATCCCCTGAATTTCAGGTACACTAGGCTCGGCATTTTCGCCCGTGGCGACGATCAACCACCTTGAAATATACTCACAATCTTGAGTTTGAACTCTCCAAACCCCATTTCCATGATCAAACTCAGCTCTCTCCACTTCTTGATTGAACATTGGAGCAATTGAAAAGTGTTCAGCATATGACTCTACGTACGATATGAACTGGCGTTTAGTTGGGTATTTGGGGAAATTTTCTGGGAAACCAAACAGGGGAAGCTCACAGAACTGTTTGGGGAGGTGAAGTTTGAGACGATCATAGGTTCTTTGTTGCCATAAAGAAGCTAAACAATCACATCTTTCGAGAATCAAAGAAGGTACATCATTGTTCTTGAGACAAGCCGAGACTGCTAGACCAGATGGTCCAGCGCCTACTATGATAGGTCCTTGAATCCAAACTTGTTTCTGTTGATTACCCACTTTTTCTTTGCAAGAATTCATGTGGAAGAACCACCCAAGAAAAAGGAAAGAAAAGGAAAGGAAAGAAAGTAATGTAAGAGAAAAGAAAAGCCTCCTCTGTTTTCTTTTAACTCCCCTGTGTTTTCTGTGTGTAAAGCTCTGTTTTTTCCCGTGTTTTCTCGAGAAAGTGTGTTGTTGTGGTGCATGGAGTGGAAATTGGAAGGGGTAAGTTGAGTGAGTGAGAGAGTTTTGTGGATTTAGAATCAATGAGCAGCCAATGCGAGGGTGTTGTGAGGGCTATAAATAAATGCATAGAATGCAGAGATATTGATTGAAAAGCAAAGAGTTTTTATGGAGAGAGAGAGAGAGAGAGCGAGAGAAAGAGAGAAATGTAATGGATGCGTGAAGGTTAAGGAAAGGATTGGTTTTCCTTCGATTTTGGGGTTGTGTTATGGCAATGGGGGAAAGAGAAGATTTAAAGTTTCGTTTGGTAAAGAGGTTTGGGATTATTTTAGTCACAAAAGATAAAATAGGTTATTTTAGTCACAACAAATAAAATATCACGTTCAACTTATAATCATTACATTCTTTTCTCAAAAAAAATTAAAAAAGTCAAAAAGTCCTTATCAAACCAAACTTTTTAGCCCAGACTAAAATAGTCAAAAAAAATTAAAAAGTCAAAAAACCAGTCCACTTTCTAAACGGAGGCAAAAGCCTCGTTTGGAAACAGGCTAATTTAGTAACTTTTTGGTTATTTGGCTAAAATATGAGTTAAAAAAAACTAATATGTTTGAGATGACTTTTTAACTTCTTACGAAAAATTGTGCAAAAAGTAGAGAGGAAAGAGAATCTTTAACTTTTTGATATGAGTTGTTGACTTTTTGACTAATTTAATAACTTTTTGACTTTTTAACTAAAAAATTCAATTGTCAAACGAGGCTTAAATGTGTTTGGCTAAGAGGAGAAAAAATTTATATGGAGAGGAATTCATCTCTCAGTCACACTTTTGTGGTATTGGTCAACACGCGCCAAATCACTACTACAAATTTTTTTTTTACTTTTTAAATTGTGAAGAAAATTTTCATTGCAAAATCGATAAAATATCATATTAATATAATATAAAGTATCACAGTATTTCAAAAGGAGATAAAAATCTTCATAAAATGAATGATTCAAACCATATAGTACACTGTTTAGACATAAAATTCACACAACAGTAATAATAGTGCGATAATATCTATTTTTTGTAAATAAATTCATATTTAAAAATATTTTATTTTAAAGTGAGAAGTTAACATTAAAGCACGAAAATTTTATATACATTTTTTGTTTGTCATTTCTTATTATATCATCTCTTATGATTCAATTGATAGGCAGTTCAAAAAAATATTAAATGATAAGTATAGGTCCTGTTACATAAAATTGATTATAGATCACACGCTTACACTTCATTTCAATTGCAAGAAAAAAAAAATTATATTACCTCACTATGGTATTTGGATGAGTAAGATCGCAAAATTTATCATATGGGATTTGGATTGAATTTCATTTTATTTCTTTGCATTTTAATGGGTGTTATTGGTAATAAAAAATATACAACTAATCAATTTGTTTCTCATCAAACTTCACTACTAATTAAAAGAAATTAAATTTATAAATTAAAGGGGCTCTCACAATTTCTCACATATATTTACCAAACATGATAAAAAAAAATTCTCTCCCGCTTCAATTCTTATCATTTTGCACCAAATCACTCGATCTAAACAGGTTATAATAGTATGAGTAAAATTTTTGACAATTTTTTTTTTTATTTCCTAACTATTTGGCTCGTGATTCCATAATTTTGGCAATCAAACTCATGTCTTACCAAGTTACCAGTTTAGGCTATCAAGAATGAAAAATAAAAAAAAACACCTTACTTCAATTACACAAATGACATATGTTCTAAGTTTCTCGTATAATATCCAATACAAATGTCGATTTATAAGTCCTGTCATTAAAGAGAGGAAGCAAAACACTCTTGGTTAAATTTTATCAATTACGATAGTTTTTTATTTTTATTTTTATTCAACAGAAATAAAGATCATATGGCAGTTCAAAGTAATATTACAACTACTACAGGATTAGCCCCTCACAATAGCAACTCCAATCATTACATCTTCTGGTGACTCCTCTAAGATTACTACATGATCATGTTGAGCCACGCCCATGTTTGCCAACTTATCTGCAACTCTATTACCCTCCCTAAAAATGTGGCTGAGAGAGGTGAGAGGGTAATTTTTGGGAAAAATTGGGCTGAGCTTCGAGTTGGGTTTCGAGGCCCAAAACGTAGAGGACTAGGTAAAAAGGCCGTACTGAAAACTCCGGCCTAGAAGGCAAGGTTACTCCGGCCTTGGGGAGACAATGTTACTTCGGCCCAAGGAGATGAGTGTATTCCGGCTCAAGAAAAGATAGTTGCTTCGGCCCAAGGAGGAGTAAAGCTACTCCGGTCCAGAGGCAACTCGGAGTTAGGCCGGTCTCAGAGTTAGTCCGGTCATGACATACTCTGGCTAGGTCAGTCAGAACTTGCTACTTGGAAGTTTGATCTAAACGCACCAAGGTTGAACAAGGGCAGCCGAAGTAATGAGTTAGAAGAGAAGACCGAGCTAAGGATAGTTCGGCCTTCTCTGTGACTCAGCATAGCCAGTGTTATTTCGGTCGTGTGGTAGTTCGGCTATGGAGAAAACCATCCCACTTGGTTTAAGCAGTGGGGGAGGGTGTAAAAGGATAAGCATTATCCTTTGGAGTATGAATCCTAGAAGGACTCTGCATGGAGAAATACAAGTCCTACCAGGATTGTGCCACGGGAAATTTATAAAAGCCTACAAGCATCACCTTGGGGGAGGTAATTGAACACAATCTTTCTGAGAACTTAGAACTTTGTCTATTTGTCAAGTTTTCTGACTTAGGCATCGGAGAGGTTTCCGGCACACACCCGCCGGCTAGCTCACGTTTGTGTTTTCAGGTGACAAAGCGACGTCGTACGGAGGAGCGTGGACTTGGTCAACAGGATTATACGAGGAGAATTATTTCCTCCCCGTACAATTGGCGCCGTCTGTGGGAAGAACAGACAAGAACAAAAACCTCTTGACTAAGCTTCTCATTTTCCCATTCAATGGCACACATTGAAGAGTTGCCGCAGTCCGCCGTCGACGGACTAACTCCAGAAGGGGGCGCAAGGCGTGAGGGATTACCTGCTGTCCCTCCCATGGCGGACTTGGAACCCCAACAACATAATTCCAGGAGGAGCGGCAGGGGAAGGCGGAATGGCAGCCCTCGTCACTCTCAAAGTCCCGACAGGCAAAGGAGGAGGATTGATCCTCAAGCCCTGGAAGATCGCGTAAAGGAACATGATGAACTGATTCGGAGGATGGCGGCGGACATGGAGGCCTTGAAACGCCAGGTGAAGACCAAAGATGTGGCGACAGGAGAGGGGCGCAAGCACAAGACGCCCCCTCGCCACTCAGAGAGTCGTAGTAGGAATACTACACCCTCCCAAGGAGAGAGCAGAAGCCTCAGGACAGGCGACACTCACTCCTTATCTTCAAGGACTCGTCACTCCAGGTCTGAGAGGACGAGATCTGAAAGATCATACACTGAAGGAAGCACGTATTGGCCTTCACATTCACACCAAACCAGATCCAGACAAACCGAGCTACCCAGGTCATCCGACTTACGAACCGTGCTAGAAGAAAAAGCACGATGCAAGGAAGATGCCAGGGCAAGGGATCCACACCGAGTTTCGGCCTTACAACGGTTGGCTCCTCGGACGCACGGAAGCGTCGAGGTTGGAATGCCAATACCGCGACCGGCCTACGAACCAACGGACAAGGCATTGGCAAGACTACAGACCTCGCCGTTTGTCCCAGCGATCGAAAACGCACCCCTACCATCAGGCTTCCTTCAGCCGAAGTTCAATACATATGAAGGGAAGACGGACCCGTATTCACACTTGAGCCACTTTCGCCAAGTCATGGCCGTGTACAGGCGAAACGAGGCCTTAATGTGCATACTTTTCCCATCAAGTCTGGGCGACCTAGGCTTGACTTGGTTCGAAAAGCTCCCAGAGGGTAGCATAGCCTCCTGGGCCCAATTGGCAGAAGCGTTCGTAACAAGGTTTCGGACAAATACTAAGACACCGATGGAGATAGACCAGTTACTCTCCATCGACATGGGTGAAAAAGAGACCCTCAGATCTTACAACAGTCGCTACTGGGAGACATTCAACCAGATTGGAGACTGCCCCACCAATCTGGCCATTGCGCAATATAAAAGAGGCCTACCAGTAGGAAACCGATTAAGGGACTCGATCACCATGACGCCACCCCTCACCATGGAGGCCCTGATGGAAAGAGTGCATCAGCACATCAGGGTAGAAGAGGATGGCGCGCGTGCTAAAGCAAAAACAAGTACGACCGCAGCACCAGAAAAGAAAACCCCTGCCAAGGTCAACACGGTCGACCGAAGTAACAAAGACGGACGTGGCAGACGAGATAACGGAGAAGACCCAGACAAAAGATGGTTGAGAATCCGCACTGCCATAACCACGGTGTTCAAAAAACCAATATATCGAATTTTAAGCGAAATCAAAGACAAGCCTTTTGTCAAGTGGCCAGCCAAGCTAGGGGAAGGTCAGAAAAATTACGATGACAGATCACGGTGCACTTTCCACAAAGAAAAGGGGCACCGAACTGAGAATTGCACGCCACTGAGACAGCACTTGGAAGAATTGGTGGCAGCAGGCCACTTGGATGAATACATTGAAGGAGGAGTGCAGCCGGCCCCCCAAGATCATAATGACCATCCCAATAGAATGCCAAACGATGCACCACCTCAAGGCATTATCAATATAATTCATGGAGTTTTTGAACCCGAGCGCGTATGTGAGCTCAGAGGTTCAATCAAGAAGGCTGAGCACTTCAGGGAAATATTGAGTGCCCAACCTGCCATCAAGAAGGGGAGGACAGAGGCAGCTAACGTCATGACCTTTTCAGATAAGGACTTAGAACGAATTTACTGCCCCCATAATGATGCCCTGGTCGTCACTCCCCGAGTCAAGGATTTTGACGTCAAGCGGATTCTAATTGACCAGGGTAGTTCGTGTGAGATCATGTATTACGACACATTCAAACAATTGAAACTGCAAGACAAAGACTTGGCACCTGCAGTTTCTCCCCTGATTGGATTCAACTCCATGCCAGAGTGGCCCGTCGGCAAAATAATCCTTCCAGTCAGAGCAGGAAGTGTAACAAAACAGGTGGAGTTCTGGGTATTGAAGGTCCCCTCCACCTACAACATCATCCTGGGCAGAACATGGCTGCATGCCATGCGTTCGGTAGAGTCATCATACCATCAGGTAATGCGGTTCCCCAATGACGCCGGTATAATTGAAGAAGTCTATGGCGATCAGATCATGTCAAAACAGTGCTTCGCCACAGCGAATGGAAGCCGAGCTGCCAAAGGATACGTTCATTCGGTGGAAGAGCCAGAAAGTAATGAACTATTCGCTGACGTCGGCAAAGAGGCTGATCAGAAAGCGGTGGAAGACTTGGTGGAAGTAAACATAGATGAGAAGAACCCGGATAAGTTCTTCTTGCTTGGCTCGTCATTGTCCAGCGCTGAGAGATTAAAGGTCTTGGAATTCTTGACCTCTAATATCGAAGTGTTTGCCTGGACACCTTACGACATGCCAGGCATTGATCCAAACTTCATCAGTCACCAACTCAATGTCCACCCATCCGCCAGACCAGTCATTCAACGCACACGCAGATCGGCACTCCACCACGCCGAAATAGTGGCAGAAGAGGTAGGCAACCTGCTGGAGGCAGGAGCGATAAGGGAAGTGCACTACCCAAGATGGATCTCCAACACCGTCGTAGTGCCAAAAAAGAATGGTAAATGGCGTGTCTGCGTCGACTACAAAACGGTCAACAAGGCGTGCCCAAAAGATAGCTTCCCTCTACCAAGGATAGATCAACTGGTGGACCTAACGGCAGGGCATAACCGTCTCAGCTTCCTGGATGCATACAGAGGCTACCACCAGATCGCCATGCATGAACCAGACTAGGAGGTCACATCCTTCACAACACCAAGGGGGTTATATTGCTACAAGGTCATGCCCTTTGGCCTAAAGAACGCAGGGGCGACATTCCAAAGGATGGTCACCAAGATGTTTGAACCATTGTTAGGCAGAACAATGGAGGCTTACATCGACGACATGGTGGTCAAAAGCAAGGATAAGAATGACCATCTGAAAGATTTGGGCGAGATGTTCCAGATCCTGAAGAAACACAAGTTGCGCCTCAACGCGTCCAAATGCGCATTCGGAGTGGGATCTGGCAAATTCTTGGGCTTCCTAGTGACCAACCGAGGTATAGAAGCAGACTCCTCTCAGATCAAAGCGATCCAAGAGCTGGAGAGACCAAACTCAGTCAAACAAGTGCAGCATCTCACTGGAATGGCGGCAGCACTCAACCGATTCATAAGCAGATCGTCGGACAGACTACGACCGTTCTTCCAAGCTTTAAAGGCCAAGTTTGAGTGGGATGAAGAATGCGACCGAGCTCTGGAAAGCTTGAAGGAGTACATGTCTTCCCCACCACTACTTGTTACTCCAGTTCCTGGTGAAGAACTCTTTTTGTACCTGGCAGTTTCTCAGCACGCAGTTAGCGCAGTGTTGGTTCGTGCAGAAGGAATACAACACCTACCCATCTTTTATGTAAGCAAGACATTGTTGGGAGCCGAAACAAGGTACTTGCCCTTAGAGAAGCTAGCATTAGCGTTAATGATGGCATCCAGAAAGTTGGCGCATTACTTTCACGCCCACACCATAGTCGTCCTCACAGCCTTTCCACTAAAAGCTCTGTTTGAAAGGGCGAACTTCAGTGGGCGAATTTTGAAATGGGCAGTAGAGTTGGGACAATTCGACATCAAGTTCCAACCCAAGACTGCAATAAAAGCTCAATCTTTGGCAGACTTCGTCGCAGAGTTTACACCTGGAAGTCATCATATCTGCCCAGTCGACCTGACTGACTCAACCGAACTAGGGACGGAGGTTGACGCCGGAATAGCGCAACCCCTAGTGGAAGGTAGTCCATCAACCGAACTAGGGACGGAAGTTGACGCCGGAATAGCGCAACCCCTAGTGGAAGGTAGTCCATCAAGCACAAAGGCAGACCATACTAAGGACAACAAGGAGGAGCCAAACAAAGGCTCACCAGCAGTTCAAACAGAGGACGAAGGGCAGACAGCCAACCTGGACTTTGAAGAAAACACCATTCTTGACCTCACGACATCGTCTGATCCTTCCACTTGCTGGAAACTATTCGTTGGAGAGATGTGGAAGCTCTTTGTGGATGGAGCATCCAACCGACATGGTGCAGGGCTTGGCATAGTCCTCATCTCTCCAGACGGCCTGGTTATAGAGCAAGCAGTCAACCTTGGCTTCCCAGCATCCAACAACGAAGCAGAGTATGAGGCGCTTCTCGCAGGACTCAAGTCGGCACACTTCATGAAAGCAACCGAACTAATGGTGTACAGTGACTCTCTGCTGGTGGTAAACCAAATTTCTGGCGAATACGAAGCAAAGGACGACAGAATGGCCAAGTACCAAGAGTTAGTCAGAACAGAGATCAAGAAGTTTGATGTGGTAAGGATAGAACAAATTGGCAGGCAGGAAAACAGCCGAGCGGACGAGCTAGCAAGCCTTGCCTCAATGGCAGATACATCAATCCCTCATCCATTGCTCATCGACTTCTTACCAAGACCAAGCATAAAAGACCCCGAAGCAGAAGAAATATGTTGCGCAGAATTAGGCCCTTCTTGGATGGATCCCATCATCCTGTTCTTAAAAGACGGCATCCTACCAGAAGAGAAAAAAGAAGCCAACAGAATAAGGGCAAAGTCGCAGCGGTTTTGGCTATCTCCATCTTTGGCATTATACAAGAAGTCGTTTTCTGGGCCTTACCTCAAGTGCGTTCATCCCAGCCAAGTAGAAGTCTTCCTGTTCGAAATACATGAAGGGGTATGTGGAAGTCATCAAGGGGGAAGGTCGCTCGCCTACAGGGCTATTTCACAAGGATATTGGTGGCCATATATGCAAGCAGACTCAGAGAAATACGTGAAGAAGTGTGAAAAATGCCAGAAATTCGCGCACCAAATACATCAACCAGCAAGAGAACTCCTACCTTTAACTAGCCCATGGCCTTTCGCAATGTGGGGCTTAGACATAGTAGGACCACTTCCAACAGCACCCGGAGGCAGAAAATTCTTTCTCGCAGCAACAGACTACTTCACAAAGTGGGTAGAAGCAGAAGCATTGGCGTCAATCAAAGAAAAAGATGTGAAGAAGTTTGTTTGGCAAAATATTATCACTCGGTTTGGCATACCAAAAGCACTGATCTCAGACAATGGAACTCAGTTCGACGGCAGAATCTTCAGAAGCTTTTGTGAAGAATACAAGATAGAGTTCTACAATTCCACACCGGCTTATCCTCAAGCAAATGGGCAGGCTGAAGCATCAAATAAAGTCGTCTTGGATGGACTAAAGAAAAGGCTAGAGAAAGCAAAAGGCAAGTGGGCGGATGAACTTCCTCACGTCTTATGGGCTTACCGCACCACACCTCGGCGATCAACTGGAGAAACACCATTTTCCTTAGCCTATGGCATGGAAGCAGTGATCCCACTAGAAGTTGGCCTCCCCACAATTCGAAGCGAAAATTTTGATCCAGACTTAAATGGAGAAGCCATAGCCTTAGAACTCAACCTTGCAGAAGAAAGAAGAGAAAGAGCGTTGGTCCACATCGCCTCATACCAACGAGAGTTAATCAGAAAATACAGCAAAAAGGTTCATCCAAGACAATTCAAAATTGGCGATTGGGTACTGCGCAAAGTAATGGGAAACACCTTGGTCCCAAGAGACGGCAAGTTAGGCCCAAATTGGGAAGGTCCTTATAAGGTGGTCGGGTTAGCCGGCAAAGGGGCATACCACCTAGAAGACAAGGATGGCAAGGCAGTCCCTAGGCCATGGAATACGGCCAATCTCAAGATATTTTACTTTTAAACATTATGTAATTTTCTCTTCCTTCAATAAAATGAGATTCTTGTTAGCACAGATTACTCTTTGTAAAAGTTAGCTTTCAAAACTTAAGTATATTGCAAGCATTCCATTCTAAGTTAACCGGAAAAACTACCTTAGAGGATTGGCTGGATTAAACCAACACCCTTCCTAAGCCCAGGATAAGGATCCAGGCTGCAGGACATTTGGTCGGAATAACCAAAAACTAGAAGTTAGCTGGAAAAACTAACTTCAATAGTTGGCTGGAATAAACCAACACTTGTTACTCTTCAGCCGAAGTAAGTGTAAGGCTGAAGAGTGGTTGGCTGGAATAAACCAACACTTTGTACTCCTTAGCCGAAGTAAGTGCATGACTAAGGCATGGTTGGCTGGAATAAACCAACTCTTGTTACTCTTCAGCCGAAGTAAGTGTAAGGCTGAAGAGTGGTTGGCTGGAATAAACCAACACTTGTTACTCTTCAGCCGAAGTAAGTGTAAGGCTGAAGAGTGGTTGGCTGGAATAAACCAACACTTGTTACTCTTCAGCCGAAGTAAGTGTAAGGCTGAAGAGTGGTTGGCTGGAATAAACCAACTCTTGTTACTCTTCAGCCGAAGTTAGTGCAAGGCTGAAGAGTGGTTGGCTGGAATAAACCAACTCTTGTTACTCTTCAGCCGAAGTAAGTGTATGGCTGAAGAGTGGTTGGCTGGAATAAAACCAACTCTTGTTACTCTTCAGCCGAAGTAAGTGTATGGCTGAAGAGTGGTTGGCTGGAATAAACCAACACTTTGTACTCCTTAGCCGAAGTAAGTGTAAGACTGAAGAGTGGTTGGCTGGATTAAACCAACGCTTAGTACTCCTCAGCCGAAGTAATTATGTCGGCTAAGGAGTGTTTGGCTGGTAAGTATAGTTTAACCAACCAAAAACCGAAATAACACTTGAGTAATAGAAGACATTACAAGTGCAAGCATACACACAATAACCGGAATAAGAGAAGTAAAATTTTCATTGCAAGAGAAGTCATTACAAGGGGGCTTAGTTCGGTTACAAAGAAAAAAAAAAAAAAAAAAAAAAGAATACAAAGTCAAGCGAAAAGATCTTCAATCTCGGCATCAAAGGCAGCATCAGTGACAGCTGGAAGACCGGTCTCTGGTGGCAGCACTCCTTCAGTCACAATAGTGGCATCAACCGGAGCCACAGTTTCATTTGGCTGTTCAATAGTCAGATCTTCCACTCTGGACTCCGGCCGATCTATCTGATCCACGTTTTCAACCGGAGTATCCTCAGAAGCAGAATCCTCGTCAGTATCTGAACCTTCAAGGAATTGCTGCTGCATGGCATCCGCATACCCCGCAAGCGACTTCGGTATAAAGTACTCTGGAGGGTTGAAGACCTCGGTCTGTTGATCATGACCGAGCTTCTCCACAGCCGCCCTCCAGCCGCACTTGAAGAAAAGCTCCTTGGCGGCATCGCATTGCTTGACGTAGGCCTCCTCTGCCTCCTTGAAACCTCGCTTGTACCCCCCCTTGTCGACCGCCTCCATGTTCTTTTTCAGTTCGCTTATTTCGGCGTCCTTTCTCTTCTCAAGCTTCAACAACTCCCGCAAATACTTGTCCTTCATAACGATGGCAGCTTTCTGCTTCTCCGCTTCCGCCGAATTAACTAGATCGGCAAGACGGCCGTTCTCCGCTTCTAACTCGGCCATTCTCTTTTCGGCTTGTAGTAGTTCGGCCGACTTTGCTTCGGCTTCCGCCATCGCCTGCCTTGTGGTTTTGCGGAGTTCTTGGACTTTCCTATAAGTGACATTGTTCTTTTGCAAGGCCTGGCAAAACAAAAATCTCATCTCAGCCGAAGTAAAAGTTAGAAAAATTTAGACAGGAAAAAACAGACAGAGCTACTTACCAAGATCATGGACTTGGAAGCAGACCGAATTGATTTCATTTCGGTGTTCAGTTGCTTCAAGTGGTGCTCCATGTCCTTGGGGAGGCACACACTTTTGGCCAGATTAAAGGCCAGTTGGTGGTCTTTTTCAGCCACGACCGAGTCAGTGGCTTTGATGTTTCGGTCATTGAAGATCAAAGGCGGGGCCCACTTCGGAGATCGAGCTCGGTCAGTTTGCTCTGGTTGGGAGGCAGGATGAGGACTTTGGGGGACGGATTCGACTTCATCAACAAGTTGTTGTTCGGCTGACGTAGATCGGGCGCGTTTTGAAGGGCGAGATGAAGAAGGCCGTTGTGAAGGAAGGGCCACGACGGCGGGCTGCACCTTAGTAGTTGGTGTTACTTCGGCCCTGGTTGTTGCGGTCAGGAGGGCCCTAACTCTGCTTTTCTTTGCCATTTCTTCCTCAGCTGATAGTGGGACAAGTCTTATCTCGGGCAAAGTTGGGTCCGGTTCTGGGTCTTCCTCGAGAAGAAAATCGGTTACCTTTGCTTTCCGTCGACCACTGTAACGGTAGGTCGGTTCGAAATTTAGAAGCTTGGCCCAATCTCTTTCTTTAATCCGAAATGCAGCCCGCAAGACTCCGAGGTTGGGATAGCTATACAAGGAATGGAGATGGGCGAAATCTGCAAAAAAGAGAAGTGTTAGTTCGGCTAATAGACTAAACAACCGAGATAACACACAAAGCAGATGACCGAAGTAAAATTACCAGGCTCTCCCATTTTCCAATTTATAGGTCGGCCAGGAATTTGAGCTTGAAAATCCTCAAAGTTCCCAGAGACCCAAAAGAAATCATCATCGTTAAGATCTTTGTCCGGAGTGTGCTTAATTATCTTCTCTCGGCGGCGGCGAATTCTAAGGTAGTAGACCCACCCAGCATTCTTTGAGCCGATGGAATACTGATGGAATATTTCGGCTAGGCCAAGATTTAGTCCGGTTTGGTGGTTTAATGCAACTATTCCCATTATGATACGATATGTATTGGTGGACAGTTGGGTGGGGCACAACCTAGTCTGTCTAAGAAATTCGCAGATTAGCGGTTGGACAGGAAACCGTAGTCCGGTTTCTATTATGGATTGAAGGGTAAAAGGGACGAAGCCTTCATTGTCCTAGGGAGTAGCATCTTTCTTGGCCAACACCAGTTGGACATCATCAGGAATCTGGTAATCTTGCCTAAATTCGGCCATGCCACCAGGGGTTTCGACTAAATATCTATACTTACCCATTTGTTGTATAATTTATGAATAAATTATTTCGGTACAAAAACTAGGCTCAGTAGCTCGGTTGAGCACACGCAGGAGTGCCTGGGCAACCTAAGTCTGCAAAGTAGAAAACAAAGGGGTTAAGCACAGATCGTTGGACCGCGCTACAAATTATAAGCAAGATATACGAATCCTACTTCGGCTTAGTGGGCTGGTTCTACCTCGGCCCATCAGAAGGTTTGTTAGCTCGGTTTTGAGCAGTTTAGACCGGTTTAAACGTCTAGGGGCAGCTTTCTGAGTTCGGTGTAAAAAACTAAGAAAGCTGGTTTAGTCCCAAGGCCTAAATCGGTTGCGGTGTGAGGAAAGTTACTCCGGTTGAGCCCCTAGGGGCGGCTTTCTGAGTTCGGTTTCAGAACTAAGAAAGCCGGTTTGGCCCCAAAGTCTTAGCGCGGTTATAGATCGAAGTACCTAGTTCGGTATGTGCAAGCTTGTTCGGTAATCTTATCTTGGCTAGAGTGGTTCAGAAGAAACTACTGACATTCCTACAAGTTCTAGTTCGGTTATTGACTACAGAAATCTACATATTAGGGGCAAACAGAATCCTAGTTCGGTTGCAATGTGATTTTGGATCTAAGGCTTGTTTTTCTGCATAACAGTTCATACACATACAAGTTCTATTCATTTTTTCATAAGAATACAGAGGCAAAAACAAAAAAATGCACAAGCATGCTTCGCCAAGACAGGGAAAACAGAAAAGAAGAAAGCAAAAACAAGTTTTTTCAAACTTACCAGAGGGAAACAAAGGCGAGGGAGGAAGAATGGCAGCAAAACCTCAGCCTTTTCAAGAACAGTGGAAGAACAGTTAGAACACACAGAGAGAAGACGAAGGATTTGAAGAATGTAAGTGAATGATTCAAAGGTAGAATGGTTCTTTTGTGAAAAAGGAGAGAGAAAGAAGCGGCAAAAAGGGGCGGGAACTGTACGAAATTTTTGTAGGGCGGCGTGACAGTTGGCCACAGCTTATCAGAGTTTGCCACGTGTCACTGGAATGGGAAGCGTTACAGTCGCTGTGATTGAAGGGACGTTTTGACCGGATATAGTGATACCCGACGTAAACTTAGCTCGGCTGGAAAGGCTAAAGGATTTTTAGCTCGGCTGAAAAAGGGTAACAAACTCTAGCTCGGCCAGAAGGCTGGTAATCCCAATCATGTTGCACAGATGGAATTAAGGGGCAATTGAGAGGGTAATTTTTGGGAAAAATTGGGCCGAGCTTCGAGTTGGGTTTCGAGGCCCAAAACGTAGAGGACTAGGTAAAAAGGCCGTACTGAAAACTCCGGCCTAGAAGGCAAGGTTACTCCGGCCTTGGGGAGACAATGTTACTTCGGCCCAAGGAGATGAGTATATTCCGGCTCAAGAAAAGATAGTTGCTTCGGCCCAAGGAGGAGTAAAGCTACTCCGGTCCAGAGGCAACTCGGAGTTAGGCCGGTCTCAGAGTTAGTCCGGTCATGACATACTCTGGCTAGGTCAGTCAGAACTTGCTACTTGGAAGTTTGATCTAAACGCACCAAGGTTGAACAAGGGCAGCCGAAGTAATGAGTTAGAAGAGAAGACCGAGCTAAGGATAGTTCGGCCTTCTCTGTGACTCAGCATAGCCAGTGTTATTTCGGTCGTGTGGTAGTTCGGCTATGGAGAAAACCATCCCACTTGGTTTAAGCAGTGGGGGAGGGTGTAAAAGGATAAGCATTATCCTTTGGAGTATGAATCCTAGAAGGACTCTGCATGGAGAAATACAAGTCCTACCAGGATTGTGCCACGGGAAACTTATAAAAGCCTACAAGCATCACCTTGGGGGAGGTAATTGAACACAATCTTTCTGAGAACTTAGAACTTTGTCTATTTGTCAAGTTTTCTGACTTAGGCATCGGAGAGGTTTCCGGCACACACCCGCCGGCTAGCTCACGTTTGTGTTTTCAGGTGACAAAGCGACGTCGTACGGAGGAGCGTGGACTTGGTCAACAGGATTATACGAGGAGAATTATTTCCTCCCCGTACAAGAGGAATTTTGTATCTTCAATAAGGGCCTTATGTAAGGAGTTGTGGCTTGAGCCATTTTGAATTAGGTTGATGGCTTATTTTGAATCTGTCTCAATCTTCAAATCTAATTTGCCTTTCTGAAATAGGATTGTAATGCCCCTCTAGATGCCCCATAATTCTGCCTCTAAACTTGAGCAGTGACCTAACCTGCCGTAGTAGCTTCATATTCAGGCACCAACTTCATCTTACAGCAATCCTTCATATCTAGCCTGAATCGAGTCACCTTTAGAGCATCGTGGTGGACAATCTTTATTGTATTTAAAAATTAAATTCTGTTGTGTATAAGAAATAAAAGAAAATGAGAGAATTGTTTGATTGCAAAAATCAAATCAGAAAAATAAAATAAAATAAATAAATAAAACAAATTTTTATTTTGTTACAAAAACAAAATCAAAAATCTGATTTAAAAAAATAAATAAAACAGAAAATAAATAACCAATTTACTTGATTAATTTCTTGAATAATATTCTGATCAAGTCCAGTGTTAGACACTGTGTCCTTAAGACAGATTCGTCCTCTCCACGGTACTTTCAAAATGTGGACGTCTATCTCCTAAGATGAAATGATCAACAACAAATAAATACAGCACTATAATTTATTCGTACAACGAACACACTAAGTGTTTACACTCTTTCTCACAAAAATTAAATACAGCAACATGCAGAATATATTAGCAGAAGGGAAGTATAGATTTTCTGAATGAAAATATCAAATGAGGGCTACCTATTTATAGATGTAGTGGTGGCTATTGGTTTTGAATTAAACAGGTGCAAACCTGTTTTGAATAGGTATGAAACCTGTTCGGTTTTGAATGAATAGATTTAAATCTGTTGGGTTCAAAATTCAAACTGATAAAAACCGTAGGGATCTGTTGGGTGTAGAGAAAAATCGGAATAGATTAATTTCGGAATTAATTTCAATTCTGGACAGTTGGATAGATTTTATTTCAAAAAATAAAATTAAATCCAAATATTTTTGGCCCAAAAAAATTAGTATTGGGCTAAACAAGCCCAACCCAACCACACATTCGTGCCCAAGCCCAACCCAACCCGACCGCATGATGGCGGTGTAGCAATTTTTGGGTCCAATGGGTCTAACCCATTTGCCCATAATCTCTTTCTTTACAAAACTTAGGTACCCTTGGTGCACACCCCAAGTTCCAATCCCATGCCTTATAAACCCACTCAAAACTTCCCACCAAATTAATGTGGGACAAGTTATTTCCCAAACCTTTAAGGATTTTTTACCAAAACTCCATTTCCATGGAGCACACTTTGGCTTTAATTTCCCATTCACCCGATAATAGTTTTGAGCAACCAAATATATCACGTGATTTACAACGCAGCATAGAACGCGTTACCACTTAGACCCGCCAATTTTGATGTACGGGTCCCACCTAAATAATAGACCAAAATTAAAAAAAAATTCTATTTTTATACAGAATTTCCAAACAATTTCTAACACATCCATCTATATTGAGCTTGAGTTTATGCGCAAATTGAAGACACCATTTAATTAGGCCAAGTTTGGGGACTTCAAAAAAAGTCAAAAAGCCAAAAAGTTACTCAAAAAGTTAAAAAGTTAACACTATTCACCAAAAGTCAACAATTACGGCTGCACAACTTCCAATTCAAATTTTTCCCCACAAATCAATTTTTACAATTTTTTATTACACATTTTTTAATAAAAAGTCAAAAAATTAACCCAAACATCCATATTTTTAACCTCAATTTTTTAATCCAAAAAAATAAAAAGTACACTTTTTTAATTTTTTCAAACTTGGCCTTAGTCTAGGTTGGGAACGACGACTGTGTTATAATTTGACATATAATTTACTAGAATTTAACGTTCACAACTATTATAACATGCTGAGTGGAATTGCTCTTAGGGTATAAAAACTTGGAATTTTGCTTAATATTGTAGAGAATGTATTAATCACGTGCTATTGAATCATTGTGGAAAATAATTTTTTTTGTAATTTTTTTTTTTTTATATTTGGGGATCCTACTGTGGACAACAGGGGTCTGTGGTACCTTGGTGGGGTTTTTTCTCGAACTTTTTTTTTATAATCCGAAACATTGATATTGTAGGGTTCGTCGAGTATATTATTTATATAAAAAATTAAGTTAAACAGAAATCAATTATCCCATGATTAGATTCAAATTGTTTTAAGAAAATTATTAAGATTATATTAACAGTTTATTTTTTAAGAAACAAATCTGTTCTTGTTCAGAGCTATAGATTTCTAATCAATTTAATGTTTTGTATGGATAATTTATTCAACGAATCTTATAATATAAACAATTCGAATTATTAACAAGGACTTAAAAAAATTTTACTGAGACACCACAAATCGCTATGTCTCGTTTGGGAACAAGTTACTTTTGTAATATTTTTTTTAGGTAATAGAGTAATTTTTGAGATAAAAAGTACGAAAACTTATTTGGTTTACCTTTTTTCAGAAATGGTTTTGAAAAATTATTTTTGGAAGAGAGTTTTAAAAAAAAAAAAGTGATTGATTTGATGTGTATAAAAGAGAGAGTGATTTTGGAAAGTACGTAACTAAACAAAATTTTGAGATTTTTTTAAAAAAAATTTGTTTGGTTTGATTACTTTTAAAAATTTGTTTGTAGAGAATTTTTCTCAAATTTTTTTTTGAAAAACAAACCAAACAAGGCCACTGTATGTTTAGAATGACTTTTTAAATTTTTATGAAAAGATGTGCAAAAAATAGGAAAAAAATAAAATTTTTATTTTTTTTTCGATATAATTTGTTAGTTTTTTTGACATTTTTATTAATTTTATAATTTTTTAACTAAAATGTGATGTTGTGCAACGAAGCCACCAGCGTCCCTCTGTTCATTTTTTTTCATGGTTTGTATAATAGAGAAAAAGAAGTTAGTAGTATTACGATGGCCCACCACAGAAGACCACGTGGGTTTCAAAAGAGCAAAAAGAAAATCTCAATTCGGATAGGGTGAAAAAAATAAAAAATAAATTTTTTTTTTCTAAATTTGTTTAGCATAAAAATAGTAGAAATTATAAGAAAATTAATTTTCTTATACAACTAATAATAATATGATAATTAAGTTTCTAATTTCTTTAATATATATATAAATACAAGAAATTTTAAATTTGTTATAGAAGTGGTTATTTATAATTAGATTCATATTTTCTTATAAAATTTTCATTCTAATCAAATGTAGGACAATCTTCACTGTATTTAAAAGATTTAATTCTATTGTGTACACAACAACAAATAGAATTTAAAGAAATAAAGAAAAGGAGAGAATTTGTTTGATTACAAAAATCAAACTCGAAATAAAAAATAAATACATAAAAACAGATTTTATTTTGTTACAAAAACAAAATTAAAATCTGATTTAAATAAATAAAACAACACCGAAAATAAATTAAATAACTTACTTGATTTAATTTCTTTGAATTATTTTCTGATCAAGTCCAGTGTTTGACACTGTGTCCTTAAGACAGATTCGTCCTCTCCACGGTGCTTTCAGAATTTGGACGTCTATCTCCCAGGATAAAATGATCTACTACAAACAATAGCAGCACTACAAATTGTTTGCCTTACGAACACACTAAGTGTTTACACTCTTTCTGACAAGTAAATAATGCAGCAAAATGAAGAGGAAGTTTGCAGAATTATGAAGGACGAAAATTAGAGTTACAAAATCCAAATGAGGGTGGTCCTATTTATAGATGTGAAGGTGGCTCTTGGATTTGAAATAAACAGGTATGTAACTCTTGGTTTTGAATTGAACAGGTATCATACCTGTTGGGTTTTGAATTCAAACAGATTTGAATTAATTCAAACAGATAGTAAAACGGGAAGGGCCCTGTTTGGGTGTGCATTAATTCCAAAACAGTTTATTTCTGTTTGAAACCGGGAAGGGCCCTGTTTGGGTGTGCACTAATTCCAAAACAGTTTATTTCTGTTTGAAACCGGGAAGGGCCCTGTTTGGATGAACAAATAATCCAAACCAATTTAATTTGAATTATGGATTTTATTTTAATAAAAAATAAAATTAAATTCAAATGTTTTTGGCCCAAAAAGATTAGAAGCCCAACCCCACACCACGCACCCGCGCCCAAGCCCAGGCCCAGCCCAGCCCGCCCGGACGGACGGCGGCGGCGGCGCGCGCGTGTGGTGATTTTTGGGTCCAATGGGTCTAGCCCATTTTGCCCATAACCTCTCCCTCTAAAACACTTGGGTACCCCTTGGGGCACACCCCAAGTATCTCACCCTAAGCCTTATAAACCCTTTCAAAACCTCCCACCAAATCAATGTGGGACAAGCCAATTTACAACCTTAAGGAATTTCCACCAAAACTCCATTTCCATGGAGCACACTTTGGCTTCAATTTCCCATTCACTCGGTAATGGTTTTGAGCAACCAAATATACCACGTGAATCACAACGCGGCATAGAACGCGTTACCACTTTGACCCGAGTAAATTGACACTCGGGGCCCACCTAAAAAATAGACCAAACTTAGGAAAAAATTCTGGTTTTATCCAGAATTTTATAACCATTTCCAACAATCCCCCACATGAATGGAATTTGATGACAACGGAAATGCAACAATATGCAGACTTAACGAAAGAGTATAAGTCGAAAATATCTTGCATCAGGATAGGTAGTTTTCGGCTTTGAACCTTCCCTAGTGATAACCTATCGGACTTACTGGCTAACCAATGGACGCGATGCCTTGAATTGTTCAGCCGTTTGTGTAAGCCAAGACAATAGATTTCACACAAAATATCTTCTAACACATCGTGGTTCTCACTGTTGTGTTCATTTTGGCCTTGAACGCACCTGGTTTTCATAAGTGTTTCTAGAGAATTTAGCCTCTTCATTCTCATAGAACCGGCCCCAGTTCAACACTCATATAGGTGATTCTTATTGTGAGTATCTCTTTATACTCGTCTTGATTTTATGCCTTAATCAAGATATAAGTAATCATTAAAAGCAAAGCTTATCCTTATACCCCTGCATACAACATATGTTGCAGATATCACTCTCACCATAGGAATGGGTAGGAATTTTAATCCCTTGGTGATTTCTGGCGAGCCATACATAACTTAGTTGTCCCTTTGAACTTAGTTCTTGGGATCTCCAGTCATATAAGTAGGGTTACCATTATGACGACTCTTATGTAATAGGCTTTAATCCCATCCCCTTTGATGAACTATACACTAGCTCTTTTGTCAAACCTTTTGTTAACGGATCCGCAATATTCTCTTTAGATTTTATATAATCTATTGAGATTATTCCGTTTGACAACAATTGCCTTACGGTATTATGTCGACGACGAATATGTCGTGACTTACCATTATACATATGATTCTGTGCCCTGCCTATTGCAGATTGACTATCACAATGAATGCAAATAGCTGGCACAGGTTTTGGCCACATTGGAATGTCTTCTAAGAAGTGACGAAGCCATTCTGCTTCTTCACCTGCTTTGTCTAAAGCAATGAACTCAGATTCCATTGTGGATCGTGCGATGCACGTTTGTTTCGTGGACTTCCAAGAAACAGCAGCGCCTCCTAGAGTAAAGACATATCCACTAGTGGATTTTGAATCTTTAGTATCCGATATCCAATTGGCATCACAATAACCTTCGAGTACTGCTGGATATTGAGTAAAGTTCAAACCATGATCACGAGTAAATCTTAGATATCTAAGAACTCGAATGATCGCTTTTCCAATGGTCTTCTCCAGGATTACTAGTGTACCTACTCAATTTACTTATAGCATAAACTATATCAGGACGAGTACAATTCATTAGGTACATTAGGCTTCCAATGATTTGGGAGTATTTTAACTGAGACACTGCATCACCTTTATTTTTCGATAAATAAAGACTGATGTCTACAGGTGTTCTAGCTAAATTCAAATCATCCTTGATAAATTTATCAAGAATTTTCTCAATATAATGAGATTGAGATAATGCAAATCCGTCAGATGTTTTAGTAATTTTCATTCCTAATATAACATCTGCGACCCCCATATCTTTCATATCAAATCTTTTACTAAGCATCTGCTTAGTTGATTTGATCATGTTTTGACTGCTTCCAATGATAAGCATGTCATCCACATAAAGACAAACTATGACATATCCTTGGTCAGTGTTTTTAACATAGACGCATTTGTCACATTCGTTTATCTTAAACCCATTAGTAAGCATTGCATGATCAAATTTTTCATGCCATTGCTTAGGTGCTTGTTTTAATCCATAAAGGGATTTTACAAGTCGACAAACTTTCTTTTCTTGCCCTGATACTACAAACCCTTCGGGTTGTTCCATATAGATCTCTTCATTTAGATCACCGTTTAAGAAAGCTGTCTTAACATCCATCTGATGTATTTCTAAATTAAACAACGCTGCTATAGAAATAAGCATGCGAATGGATGTTATTCTTGTCACAGGGGAATATGCGTCAAAATAGTCCAGACCTTCCTTTTGTCTGTAACCTTTAACAACAAGTCTTGCTTTATACTTATCAATTGAACCATCTGCTTTCATTTTTCTCTTGAATATCCATTTATATCCAAGAGGTTTAGAACCTAGTGAAAGATCCACCAATTCCCAAGTATGATTTTGCATAATGGATTCAATTTCATTATTAACAGCCTCTTTCCACAAAGGTGCTTCAGGACCTATCATTGCTGCCTTAAAGCTTTGAGGTTCATTTTCTAACAAGTATGTCAGAAAATCTGGACCAAAGGATTTTGATGTTCTCGCTCTCTTACTTCGTCTAGGTTCATCATTAGTTAAATCCTGTTGGTCAAGACTATTACTAGTCTCTTGTGTTTGATTGTCATTAGTCTATTGACTTTGTGTACAATCATAAGTTCTTTTCTGTGAACTTAATTCCTGTCCTTTCTTGTAAGAAAAGACATGTTCAAAAACACAGCATTCCTTGACTCTATAATAGTGTTCATATTTATATCAGGTATATCTGATTTATAAGTCAGAAACCGATATGCACTATTATTCTGAGCATAACCAATAAACACACAATCTACTGTTTTTGGTCCAATTTTAGTCTTTTTAGGAACAGGTACTTCAACTTTTGCCAAACACCCCCACACTTTTAAGTATTTGTAGGAAGGTGGTCGACCTTTCCACAATTCATAAGGAGTGCTGTTGGTTTTCTTGTGGGGTATTCTATTAAGAACATAATTAGCAGACAATATTGCTTCCCCCCACAAGTTCTGTGGTAAACCTGAACTTAGTAATATGGCATTCATCATTTCTTTTAGGGTTCTATTCTTCCTTTCAGCAATTTCATTTTGCTGTGGAGAATAAGGGGCTGTAGTTTGGTGAATAAGGCCATGTTGTGCACAAAATTCATTTAATGGTGCATCATATTCACCACCCCTATCACTTCTGATATAAATCAATGAATTTTAAAACAAATTCAAGAAAAAACCAAAATAATTATGACTACTCAAGTCAGAATTAATGTTTTGACAAAATCATATCCTCATAAAAATTTTTGCCTAAGAATCAAACAATTCAAAAACCCATTTGATTGTATACATTCTTGCAACTCAATAACAAATAAATGTCACTGTCATAAAAATATTTGTGACAGAAGAAAAATTAAATTATCTCAACTAATGCAAGAGATACACCCCCATATTAATAAAATGGTTCATGGTTTAACAAATTCTACTACGCAAGTAAAATAATTATTAATGACATCTCATGTCACATAATTCAATAATCAACATAAAAATTTCTTAAATTACTTCCCAATTAAACAGACCGATATAATTACATACATCTTCATGTTTAAATTTCTTTGGTGTTTAAACACCCATTCAAAATTGATTAGAAATATTCAAATTAACATGCTTATGTCCAAAGTCGACATAACAATTTAACATTCCAAATCTCTTGAAATTAATGTTAAGAAATAACTTGAGTTGATATCATACATGCATATCAAACGCATCAACTAAAAATAATGAATTAACAAAATAAATTAATCATGCACGATCCCATCACTTGCATCATGAAATAAAAGAATTCTCAACTCATAAATAAAATCCAACGCATTTAAACATTAAACTTCAAAATGACAAAACATACCTTCATTTAATCAGTTTGATTTGTACATAAATAAACAAATTAATATGCATTAAAATGTTCTTCTGAATATATATATATATATATATATTTTCCGACTCAAGTGCAGAAACAATTCAAGACTATGAATCCACATTGTAATAAAAATAAAATTAGTTTGTAAAACTAATATTTTACTCTAGAAACAAATTCTTCCATGTATACTCACGATGAACTATGATAAAGTTAAAATAATTAACATCTTTTCACAAAGGGTTCAAAAATAAGTGGTCTACCAAACGAAACCATAAATTACTTACAAAAATAACAGATTGTGACCGAGTCACAGAGTTACATGATTTATTAACAAAATTAATTTTCTAGTTACTAAACCAGAAAATAAATTACAATACAAAATAATTTTATTTTCCTTGTTACTAAAACTAGTAAAATAAAATACCGAAATAATATCTGATTATAAAAATCAGAAAACCAAACCAAAAATTAATTTTCTAGTTACTTAAACCAGAAAATAAATTATAACACAAAATCATTTTATTTTTCTTGTTACTAAAACTAGAAAATAAAATACCACAAAACTATCTGATTACAAAAATCAGAACAAACACAAAATAATTTTCTAGTTACCAAAACCAGAAAATAAATTAAAACACAAATTAATTTTCTAGTTACTAAAACCAGAAAATAATTATAACACCAAAATAATTTTATTTTCCTTGTTACTAAAACTAGAAAAATAAAATATCACAAGAATTTTCTGTAATACCAAATAATATTCTGAATTGTTAATGACACCAGTATCGTACTACTAGTAGTTGTCAAAGAAAAGAGACAGTATATTACTACTATCTGTCAAATAGCATAAATCACTATTTGTTTTTCCAACCAGAATATTAATTTGAAAACACAGAAAATTAAATACAATGAAGATACCCAAAAAGCGATTCTGTCTTAAGATTGTAGGACAATCTTCACTGTATTTAAAAGATTTAATTCTATTGTGTACACAACAACAAATAGAATTTAAAGAAATAAAGAAAAGGAGAGAATTTGTTTGATTACAAAAATCAAACTCGAAATAAAAAATAAATACATAAAAACAGATTTTATTTTGTTACAAAAACAAAATTAAAATCTGATTTAAATAAATAAAACAACACCGAAAATAAATTAAATAACTTACTTGATTTAATTTCTTTGAATTATTTTCTGATCAAGTCCAGTGTTTGACACTGTGTCCTTAAGACAGATTCGTCCTCTCCACGGTGCTTTCAGAATTTGGACGTCTATCTCCCAGGATAAAATGATCTACTACAAACAATAGCAGCACTACAAATTGTTTGCCTTACGAACACACTAAGTGTTTACACTCTTTCTGACAAGTAAATAATGCAGCAAAATGAAGAGGAAGTTTGCAGAATTATGAAGGACGAAAATTAGAGTTACAAAATCCAAATGAGGGTGGTCCTATTTATAGATGTGAAGGTGGCTCTTGGATTTGAAATAAACAGGTATGTAACTCTTGGTTTTGAATTGAACAGGTATCATACCTGTTGGGTTTTGAATTCAAACAGATTTGAATTAATTCAAACAGATAGTAAAACGGGAAGGGCCCTGTTTGGGTGTGCATTAATTCCAAAACAGTTTATTTCTGTTTGAAACCGGGAAGGGCCCTGTTTGGGTGTGCACTAATTCCAAAACAGTTTATTTCTGTTTGAAACCGGGAAGGGCCCTGTTTGGATGAACAAATAATCCAAACCAATTTAATTTGAATTATGGATTTTATTTTAATAAAAAATAAAATTAAATTCAAATGTTTTTGGCCCAAAAAGATTAGAAGCCCAACCCCACACCACGCACCCGCGCCCAAGCCCAGGCCCAGCCCAGCCCGCCCGGACGGACGGCGGCGGCGGCGCGCGCGTGTGGTGATTTTTGGGTCCAATGGGTCTAGCCCATTTTGCCCATAACCTCTCCCTCTAAAACACTTGGGTACCCCTTGGGGCACACCCCAAGTATCTCACCCTAAGCCTTATAAACCCTTTCAAAACCTCCCACCAAATCAATGTGGGACAAGCCAATTTACAACCTTAAGGAATTTCCACCAAAACTCCATTTCCATGGAGCACACTTTGGCTTCAATTTCCCATTCACTCGGTAATGGTTTTGAGCAACCAAATATACCACGTGAATCACAACGCGGCATAGAACGCGTTACCACTTTGACCCGAGTAAATTGACACTCGGGGCCCACCTAAAAAATAGACCAAACTTAGGAAAAAATTCTGGTTTTATCCAGAATTTTATAACCATTTCCAACAATCCCCCACATGAATGGAATTTGATGACAACGGAAATGCAACAATATGCAGACTTAACGAAAGAGTATAAGTCGAAAATATCTTGCATCAGGATAGGTAGTTTTCGGCTTTGAACCTTCCCTAGTGATAACCTATCGGACTTACTGGCTAACCAATGGACGCGATGCCTTGAATTGTTCAGCCGTTTGTGTAAGCCAAGACAATAGATTTCACACAAAATATCTTCTAACACATCGTGGTTCTCACTGTTGTGTTCATTTTGGCCTTGAACGCACCTGGTTTTCATAAGTGTTTCTAGAGAATTTAGCCTCTTCATTCTCATAGAACCGGCCCCAGTTCAACACTCATATAGGTGATTCTTATTGTGAGTATCTCTTTATACTCGTCTTGATTTTATGCCTTAATCAAGATATAAGTAATCATTAAAAGCAAAGCTTATCCTTATACCCCTGCATACAACATATGTTGCAGATATCACTCTCACCATAGGAATGGGTAGGAATTTTAATCCCTTGGTGATTTCTGGCGAGCCATACATAACTTAGTTGTCCCTTTGAACTTAGTTCTTGGGATCTCCAGTCATATAAGTAGGGTTACCATTATGACGACTCTTATGTAATAGGCTTTAATCCCATCCCCTTTGATGAACTATACACTAGCTCTTTTGTCAAACCTTTTGTTAACGGATCCGCAATATTCTCTTTAGATTTTATATAATCTATTGAGATTATTCCGTTTGACAACAATTGCCTTACGGTATTATGTCGACGACGAATATGTCGTGACTTACCATTATACATATGATTCTGTGCCCTGCCTATTGCAGATTGACTATCACAATGAATGCAAATAGCTGGCACAGGTTTTGGCCACATTGGAATGTCTTCTAAGAAGTGACGAAGCCATTCTGCTTCTTCACCTGCTTTGTCTAAAGCAATGAACTCAGATTCCATTGTGGATCGTGCGATGCACGTTTGTTTCGTGGACTTCCAAGAAACAGCAGCGCCTCCTAGAGTAAAGACATATCCACTAGTGGATTTTGAATCTTTAGTATCCGATATCCAATTGGCATCACAATAACCTTCGAGTACTGCTGGATATTGAGTAAAGTTCAAACCATGATCACGAGTAAATCTTAGATATCTAAGAACTCGAATGATCGCTTTTCCAATGGTCTTCTCCAGGATTACTAGTGTACCTACTCAATTTACTTATAGCATAAACTATATCAGGACGAGTACAATTCATTAGGTACATTAGGCTTCCAATGATTTGGGAGTATTTTAACTGAGACACTGCATCACCTTTATTTTTCGATAAATAAAGACTGATGTCTACAGGTGTTCTAGCTAAATTCAAATCATCCTTGATAAATTTATCAAGAATTTTCTCAATATAATGAGATTGAGATAATGCAAATCCGTCAGATGTTTTAGTAATTTTCATTCCTAATATAACATCTGCGACCCCCATATCTTTCATATCAAATCTTTTACTAAGCATCTGCTTAGTTGATTTGATCATGTTTTGACTGCTTCCAATGATAAGCATGTCATCCACATAAAGACAAACTATGACATATCCTTGGTCAGTGTTTTTAACATAGACGCATTTGTCACATTCGTTTATCTTAAACCCATTAGTAAGCATTGCATGATCAAATTTTTCATGCCATTGCTTAGGTGCTTGTTTTAATCCATAAAGGGATTTTACAAGTCGACAAACTTTCTTTTCTTGCCCTGATACTACAAACCCTTCGGGTTGTTCCATATAGATCTCTTCATTTAGATCACCGTTTAAGAAAGCTGTCTTAACATCCATCTGATGTATTTCTAAATTAAACAACGCTGCTATAGAAATAAGCATGCGAATGGATGTTATTCTTGTCACAGGGGAATATGCGTCAAAATAGTCCAGACCTTCCTTTTGTCTGTAACCTTTAACAACAAGTCTTGCTTTATACTTATCAATTGAACCATCTGCTTTCATTTTTCTCTTGAATATCCATTTATATCCAAGAGGTTTAGAACCTAGTGAAAGATCCACCAATTCCCAAGTATGATTTTGCATAATGGATTCAATTTCATTATTAACAGCCTCTTTCCACAAAGGTGCTTCAGGACCTATCATTGCTGCCTTAAAGCTTTGAGGTTCATTTTCTAACAAGTATGTCAGAAAATCTGGACCAAAGGATTTTGATGTTCTCGCTCTCTTACTTCGTCTAGGTTCATCATTAGTTAAATCCTGTTGGTCAAGACTATTACTAGTCTCTTGTGTTTGATTGTCATTAGTCTATTGACTTTGTGTACAATCATAAGTTCTTTTCTGTGAACTTAATTCCTGTCCTTTCTTGTAAGAAAAGACATGTTCAAAAACACAGCATTCCTTGACTCTATAATAGTGTTCATATTTATATCAGGTATATCTGATTTATAAGTCAGAAACCGATATGCACTATTATTCTGAGCATAACCAATAAACACACAATCTACTGTTTTTGGTCCAATTTTAGTCTTTTTAGGAACAGGTACTTCAACTTTTGCCAAACACCCCCACACTTTTAAGTATTTGTAGGAAGGTGGTCGACCTTTCCACAATTCATAAGGAGTGCTGTTGGTTTTCTTGTGGGGTATTCTATTAAGAACATAATTAGCAGACAATATTGCTTCCCCCCACAAGTTCTGTGGTAAACCTGAACTTAGTAATATGGCATTCATCATTTCTTTTAGGGTTCTATTCTTCCTTTCAGCAATTTCATTTTGCTGTGGAGAATAAGGGGCTGTAGTTTGGTGAATAAGGCCATGTTGTGCACAAAATTCATTTAATGGTGCATCATATTCACCACCCCTATCACTTCTGATATAAATCAATGAATTTTAAAACAAATTCAAGAAAAAACCAAAATAATTATGACTACTCAAGTCAGAATTAATGTTTTGACAAAATCATATCCTCATAAAAATTTTTGCCTAAGAATCAAACAATTCAAAAACCCATTTGATTGTATACATTCTTGCAACTCAATAACAAATAAATGTCACTGTCATAAAAATATTTGTGACAGAAGAAAAATTAAATTATCTCAACTAATGCAAGAGATACACCCCCATATTAATAAAATGGTTCATGGTTTAACAAATTCTACTACGCAAGTAAAATAATTATTAATGACATCTCATGTCACATAATTCAATAATCAACATAAAAATTTCTTAAATTACTTCCCAATTAAACAGACCGATATAATTACATACATCTTCATGTTTAAATTTCTTTGGTGTTTAAACACCCATTCAAAATTGATTAGAAATATTCAAATTAACATGCTTATGTCCAAAGTCGACATAACAATTTAACATTCCAAATCTCTTGAAATTAATGTTAAGAAATAACTTGAGTTGATATCATACATGCATATCAAACGCATCAACTAAAAATAATGAATTAACAAAATAAATTAATCATGCACGATCCCATCACTTGCATCATGAAATAAAAGAATTCTCAACTCATAAATAAAATCCAACGCATTTAAACATTAAACTTCAAAATGACAAAACATACCTTCATTTAATCAGTTTGATTTGTACATAAATAAACAAATTAATATGCATTAAAATGTTCTTCTGAATATATATATATATATATATATTTTCCGACTCAAGTGCAGAAACAATTCAAGACTATGAATCCACATTGTAATAAAAATAAAATTAGTTTGTAAAACTAATATTTTACTCTAGAAACAAATTCTTCCATGTATACTCACGATGAACTATGATAAAGTTAAAATAATTAACATCTTTTCACAAAGGGTTCAAAAATAAGTGGTCTACCAAACGAAACCATAAATTACTTACAAAAATAACAGATTGTGACCGAGTCACAGAGTTACATGATTTATTAACAAAATTAATTTTCTAGTTACTAAACCAGAAAATAAATTACAATACAAAATAATTTTATTTTCCTTGTTACTAAAACTAGTAAAATAAAATACCGAAATAATATCTGATTATAAAAATCAGAAAACCAAACCAAAAATTAATTTTCTAGTTACTTAAACCAGAAAATAAATTATAACACAAAATCATTTTATTTTTCTTGTTACTAAAACTAGAAAATAAAATACCACAAAACTATCTGATTACAAAAATCAGAACAAACACAAAATAATTTTCTAGTTACCAAAACCAGAAAATAAATTAAAACACAAATTAATTTTCTAGTTACTAAAACCAGAAAATAATTATAACACCAAAATAATTTTATTTTCCTTGTTACTAAAACTAGAAAAATAAAATATCACAAGAATTTTCTGTAATACCAAATAATATTCTGAATTGTTAATGACACCAGTATCGTACTACTAGTAGTTGTCAAAGAAAAGAGACAGTATATTACTACTATCTGTCAAATAGCATAAATCACTATTTGTTTTTCCAACCAGAATATTAATTTGAAAACACAGAAAATTAAATACAATGAAGATACCCAAAAAGCGATTCTGTCTTAAGATTGTAGGACAATCTTCACTGTATTTAAAAGATTTAATTCTATTGTGTACACAACAACAAATAGAATTTAAAGAAATAAAGAAAAGGAGAGAATTTGTTTGATTACAAAAATCAAACTCGAAATAAAAAATAAATACATAAAAACAGATTTTATTTTGTTACAAAAACAAAATTAAAATCTGATTTAAATAAATAAAACAACACCGAAAATAAATTAAATAACTTACTTGATTTAATTTCTTTGAATTATTTTCTGATCAAGTCCAGTGTTTGACACTGTGTCCTTAAGACAGATTCGTCCTCTCCACGGTGCTTTCAGAATTTGGACGTCTATCTCCCAGGATAAAATGATCTACTACAAACAATAGCAGCACTACAAATTGTTTGCCTTACGAACACACTAAGTGTTTACACTCTTTCTGACAAGTAAATAATGCAGCAAAATGAAGAGGAAGTTTGCAGAATTATGAAGGACGAAAATTAGAGTTACAAAATCCAAATGAGGGTGGTCCTATTTATAGATGTGAAGGTGGCTCTTGGATTTGAAATAAACAGGTATGTAACTCTTGGTTTTGAATTGAACAGGTATCATACCTGTTGGGTTTTGAATTCAAACAGATTTGAATTAATTCAAACAGATAGTAAAACGGGAAGGGCCCTGTTTGGGTGTGCATTAATTCCAAAACAGTTTATTTCTGTTTGAAACCGGGAAGGGCCCTGTTTGGGTGTGCACTAATTCCAAAACAGTTTATTTCTGTTTGAAACCGGGAAGGGCCCTGTTTGGATGAACAAATAATCCAAACCAATTTAATTTGAATTATGGATTTTATTTTAATAAAAAATAAAATTAAATTCAAATGTTTTTGGCCCAAAAAGATTAGAAGCCCAACCCCACACCACGCACCCGCGCCCAAGCCCAGGCCCAGCCCAGCCCGCCCGGACGGACGGCGGCGGCGGCGCGCGCGTGTGGTGATTTTTGGGTCCAATGGGTCTAGCCCATTTTGCCCATAACCTCTCCCTCTAAAACACTTGGGTACCCCTTGGGGCACACCCCAAGTATCTCACCCTAAGCCTTATAAACCCTTTCAAAACCTCCCACCAAATCAATGTGGGACAAGCCAATTTACAACCTTAAGGAATTTCCACCAAAACTCCATTTCCATGGAGCACACTTTGGCTTCAATTTCCCATTCACTCGGTAATGGTTTTGAGCAACCAAATATACCACGTGAATCACAACGCGGCATAGAACGCGTTACCACTTTGACCCGAGTAAATTGACACTCGGGGCCCACCTAAAAAATAGACCAAACTTAGGAAAAAATTCTGGTTTTATCCAGAATTTTATAACCATTTCCAACAATCCCCCACATGAATGGAATTTGATGACAACGGAAATGCAACAATATGCAGACTTAACGAAAGAGTATAAGTCGAAAATATCTTGCATCAGGATAGGTAGTTTTCGGCTTTGAACCTTCCCTAGTGATAACCTATCGGACTTACTGGCTAACCAATGGACGCGATGCCTTGAATTGTTCAGCCGTTTGTGTAAGCCAAGACAATAGATTTCACACAAAATATCTTCTAACACATCGTGGTTCTCACTGTTGTGTTCATTTTGGCCTTGAACGCACCTGGTTTTCATAAGTGTTTCTAGAGAATTTAGCCTCTTCATTCTCATAGAACCGGCCCCAGTTCAACACTCATATAGGTGATTCTTATTGTGAGTATCTCTTTATACTCGTCTTGATTTTATGCCTTAATCAAGATATAAGTAATCATTAAAAGCAAAGCTTATCCTTATACCCCTGCATACAACATATGTTGCAGATATCACTCTCACCATAGGAATGGGTAGGAATTTTAATCCCTTGGTGATTTCTGGCGAGCCATACATAACTTAGTTGTCCCTTTGAACTTAGTTCTTGGGATCTCCAGTCATATAAGTAGGGTTACCATTATGACGACTCTTATGTAATAGGCTTTAATCCCATCCCCTTTGATGAACTATACACTAGCTCTTTTGTCAAACCTTTTGTTAACGGATCCGCAATATTCTCTTTAGATTTTATATAATCTATTGAGATTATTCCGTTTGACAACAATTGCCTTACGGTATTATGTCGACGACGAATATGTCGTGACTTACCATTATACATATGATTCTGTGCCCTGCCTATTGCAGATTGACTATCACAATGAATGCAAATAGCTGGCACAGGTTTTGGCCACATTGGAATGTCTTCTAAGAAGTGACGAAGCCATTCTGCTTCTTCACCTGCTTTGTCTAAAGCAATGAACTCAGATTCCATTGTGGATCGTGCGATGCACGTTTGTTTCGTGGACTTCCAAGAAACAGCAGCGCCTCCTAGAGTAAAGACATATCCACTAGTGGATTTTGAATCTTTAGTATCCGATATCCAATTGGCATCACAATAACCTTCGAGTACTGCTGGATATTGAGTAAAGTTCAAACCATGATCACGAGTAAATCTTAGATATCTAAGAACTCGAATGATCGCTTTTCCAATGGTCTTCTCCAGGATTACTAGTGTACCTACTCAATTTACTTATAGCATAAACTATATCAGGACGAGTACAATTCATTAGGTACATTAGGCTTCCAATGATTTGGGAGTATTTTAACTGAGACACTGCATCACCTTTATTTTTCGATAAATAAAGACTGATGTCTACAGGTGTTCTAGCTAAATTCAAATCATCCTTGATAAATTTATCAAGAATTTTCTCAATATAATGAGATTGAGATAATGCAAATCCGTCAGATGTTTTAGTAATTTTCATTCCTAATATAACATCTGCGACCCCCATATCTTTCATATCAAATCTTTTACTAAGCATCTGCTTAGTTGATTTGATCATGTTTTGACTGCTTCCAATGATAAGCATGTCATCCACATAAAGACAAACTATGACATATCCTTGGTCAGTGTTTTTAACATAGACGCATTTGTCACATTCGTTTATCTTAAACCCATTAGTAAGCATTGCATGATCAAATTTTTCATGCCATTGCTTAGGTGCTTGTTTTAATCCATAAAGGGATTTTACAAGTCGACAAACTTTCTTTTCTTGCCCTGATACTACAAACCCTTCGGGTTGTTCCATATAGATCTCTTCATTTAGATCACCGTTTAAGAAAGCTGTCTTAACATCCATCTGATGTATTTCTAAATTAAACAACGCTGCTATAGAAATAAGCATGCGAATGGATGTTATTCTTGTCACAGGGGAATATGCGTCAAAATAGTCCAGACCTTCCTTTTGTCTGTAACCTTTAACAACAAGTCTTGCTTTATACTTATCAATTGAACCATCTGCTTTCATTTTTCTCTTGAATATCCATTTATATCCAAGAGGTTTAGAACCTAGTGAAAGATCCACCAATTCCCAAGTATGATTTTGCATAATGGATTCAATTTCATTATTAACAGCCTCTTTCCACAAAGGTGCTTCAGGACCTATCATTGCTGCCTTAAAGCTTTGAGGTTCATTTTCTAACAAGTATGTCAGAAAATCTGGACCAAAGGATTTTGATGTTCTCGCTCTCTTACTTCGTCTAGGTTCATCATTAGTTAAATCCTGTTGGTCAAGACTATTACTAGTCTCTTGTGTTTGATTGTCATTAGTCTATTGACTTTGTGTACAATCATAAGTTCTTTTCTGTGAACTTAATTCCTGTCCTTTCTTGTAAGAAAAGACATGTTCAAAAACACAGCATTCCTTGACTCTATAATAGTGTTCATATTTATATCAGGTATATCTGATTTATAAGTCAGAAACCGATATGCACTATTATTCTGAGCATAACCAATAAACACACAATCTACTGTTTTTGGTCCAATTTTAGTCTTTTTAGGAACAGGTACTTCAACTTTTGCCAAACACCCCCACACTTTTAAGTATTTGTAGGAAGGTGGTCGACCTTTCCACAATTCATAAGGAGTGCTGTTGGTTTTCTTGTGGGGTATTCTATTAAGAACATAATTAGCAGACAATATTGCTTCCCCCCACAAGTTCTGTGGTAAACCTGAACTTAGTAATATGGCATTCATCATTTCTTTTAGGGTTCTATTCTTCCTTTCAGCAATTTCATTTTGCTGTGGAGAATAAGGGGCTGTAGTTTGGTGAATAAGGCCATGTTGTGCACAAAATTCATTTAATGGTGCATCATATTCACCACCCCTATCACTTCTGATATAAATCAATGAATTTTAAAACAAATTCAAGAAAAAACCAAAATAATTATGACTACTCAAGTCAGAATTAATGTTTTGACAAAATCATATCCTCATAAAAATTTTTGCCTAAGAATCAAACAATTCAAAAACCCATTTGATTGTATACATTCTTGCAACTCAATAACAAATAAATGTCACTGTCATAAAAATATTTGTGACAGAAGAAAAATTAAATTATCTCAACTAATGCAAGAGATACACCCCCATATTAATAAAATGGTTCATGGTTTAACAAATTCTACTACGCAAGTAAAATAATTATTAATGACATCTCATGTCACATAATTCAATAATCAACATAAAAATTTCTTAAATTACTTCCCAATTAAACAGACCGATATAATTACATACATCTTCATGTTTAAATTTCTTTGGTGTTTAAACACCCATTCAAAATTGATTAGAAATATTCAAATTAACATGCTTATGTCCAAAGTCGACATAACAATTTAACATTCCAAATCTCTTGAAATTAATGTTAAGAAATAACTTGAGTTGATATCATACATGCATATCAAACGCATCAACTAAAAATAATGAATTAACAAAATAAATTAATCATGCACGATCCCATCACTTGCATCATGAAATAAAAGAATTCTCAACTCATAAATAAAATCCAACGCATTTAAACATTAAACTTCAAAATGACAAAACATACCTTCATTTAATCAGTTTGATTTGTACATAAATAAACAAATTAATATGCATTAAAATGTTCTTCTGAATATATATATATATATATATATTTTCCGACTCAAGTGCAGAAACAATTCAAGACTATGAATCCACATTGTAATAAAAATAAAATTAGTTTGTAAAACTAATATTTTACTCTAGAAACAAATTCTTCCATGTATACTCACGATGAACTATGATAAAGTTAAAATAATTAACATCTTTTCACAAAGGGTTCAAAAATAAGTGGTCTACCAAACGAAACCATAAATTACTTACAAAAATAACAGATTGTGACCGAGTCACAGAGTTACATGATTTATTAACAAAATTAATTTTCTAGTTACTAAACCAGAAAATAAATTACAATACAAAATAATTTTATTTTCCTTGTTACTAAAACTAGTAAAATAAAATACCGAAATAATATCTGATTATAAAAATCAGAAAACCAAACCAAAAATTAATTTTCTAGTTACTTAAACCAGAAAATAAATTATAACACAAAATCATTTTATTTTTCTTGTTACTAAAACTAGAAAATAAAATACCACAAAACTATCTGATTACAAAAATCAGAACAAACACAAAATAATTTTCTAGTTACCAAAACCAGAAAATAAATTAAAACACAAATTAATTTTCTAGTTACTAAAACCAGAAAATAATTATAACACCAAAATAATTTTATTTTCCTTGTTACTAAAACTAGAAAAATAAAATATCACAAGAATTTTCTGTAATACCAAATAATATTCTGAATTGTTAATGACACCAGTATCGTACTACTAGTAGTTGTCAAAGAAAAGAGACAGTATATTACTACTATCTGTCAAATAGCATAAATCACTATTTGTTTTTCCAACCAGAATATTAATTTGAAAACACAGAAAATTAAATACAATGAAGATACCCAAAAAGCGATTCTGTCTTAAGATTGTAGGACAATCTTCACTGTATTTAAAAGATTTAATTCTATTGTGTACACAACAACAAATAGAATTTAAAGAAATAAAGAAAAGGAGAGAATTTGTTTGATTACAAAAATCAAACTCGAAATAAAAAATAAATACATAAAAACAGATTTTATTTTGTTACAAAAACAAAATTAAAATCTGATTTAAATAAATAAAACAACACCGAAAATAAATTAAATAACTTACTTGATTTAATTTCTTTGAATTATTTTCTGATCAAGTCCAGTGTTTGACACTGTGTCCTTAAGACAGATTCGTCCTCTCCACGGTGCTTTCAGAATTTGGACGTCTATCTCCCAGGATAAAATGATCTACTACAAACAATAGCAGCACTACAAATTGTTTGCCTTACGAACACACTAAGTGTTTACACTCTTTCTGACAAGTAAATAATGCAGCAAAATGAAGAGGAAGTTTGCAGAATTATGAAGGACGAAAATTAGAGTTACAAAATCCAAATGAGGGTGGTCCTATTTATAGATGTGAAGGTGGCTCTTGGATTTGAAATAAACAGGTATGTAACTCTTGGTTTTGAATTGAACAGGTATCATACCTGTTGGGTTTTGAATTCAAACAGATTTGAATTAATTCAAACAGATAGTAAAACGGGAAGGGCCCTGTTTGGGTGTGCATTAATTCCAAAACAGTTTATTTCTGTTTGAAACCGGGAAGGGCCCTGTTTGGGTGTGCACTAATTCCAAAACAGTTTATTTCTGTTTGAAACCGGGAAGGGCCCTGTTTGGATGAACAAATAATCCAAACCAATTTAATTTGAATTATGGATTTTATTTTAATAAAAAATAAAATTAAATTCAAATGTTTTTGGCCCAAAAAGATTAGAAGCCCAACCCCACACCACGCACCCGCGCCCAAGCCCAGGCCCAGCCCAGCCCGCCCGGACGGACGGCGGCGGCGGCGCGCGCGTGTGGTGATTTTTGGGTCCAATGGGTCTAGCCCATTTTGCCCATAACCTCTCCCTCTAAAACACTTGGGTACCCCTTGGGGCACACCCCAAGTATCTCACCCTAAGCCTTATAAACCCTTTCAAAACCTCCCACCAAATCAATGTGGGACAAGCCAATTTACAACCTTAAGGAATTTCCACCAAAACTCCATTTCCATGGAGCACACTTTGGCTTCAATTTCCCATTCACTCGGTAATGGTTTTGAGCAACCAAATATACCACGTGAATCACAACGCGGCATAGAACGCGTTACCACTTTGACCCGAGTAAATTGACACTCGGGGCCCACCTAAAAAATAGACCAAACTTAGGAAAAAATTCTGGTTTTATCCAGAATTTTATAACCATTTCCAACAATCCCCCACATGAATGGAATTTGATGACAACGGAAATGCAACAATATGCAGACTTAACGAAAGAGTATAAGTCGAAAATATCTTGCATCAGGATAGGTAGTTTTCGGCTTTGAACCTTCCCTAGTGATAACCTATCGGACTTACTGGCTAACCAATGGACGCGATGCCTTGAATTGTTCAGCCGTTTGTGTAAGCCAAGACAATAGATTTCACACAAAATATCTTCTAACACATCGTGGTTCTCACTGTTGTGTTCATTTTGGCCTTGAACGCACCTGGTTTTCATAAGTGTTTCTAGAGAATTTAGCCTCTTCATTCTCATAGAACCGGCCCCAGTTCAACACTCATATAGGTGATTCTTATTGTGAGTATCTCTTTATACTCGTCTTGATTTTATGCCTTAATCAAGATATAAGTAATCATTAAAAGCAAAGCTTATCCTTATACCCCTGCATACAACATATGTTGCAGATATCACTCTCACCATAGGAATGGGTAGGAATTTTAATCCCTTGGTGATTTCTGGCGAGCCATACATAACTTAGTTGTCCCTTTGAACTTAGTTCTTGGGATCTCCAGTCATATAAGTAGGGTTACCATTATGACGACTCTTATGTAATAGGCTTTAATCCCATCCCCTTTGATGAACTATACACTAGCTCTTTTGTCAAACCTTTTGTTAACGGATCCGCAATATTCTCTTTAGATTTTATATAATCTATTGAGATTATTCCGTTTGACAACAATTGCCTTACGGTATTATGTCGACGACGAATATGTCGTGACTTACCATTATACATATGATTCTGTGCCCTGCCTATTGCAGATTGACTATCACAATGAATGCAAATAGCTGGCACAGGTTTTGGCCACATTGGAATGTCTTCTAAGAAGTGACGAAGCCATTCTGCTTCTTCACCTGCTTTGTCTAAAGCAATGAACTCAGATTCCATTGTGGATCGTGCGATGCACGTTTGTTTCGTGGACTTCCAAGAAACAGCAGCGCCTCCTAGAGTAAAGACATATCCACTAGTGGATTTTGAATCTTTAGTATCCGATATCCAATTGGCATCACAATAACCTTCGAGTACTGCTGGATATTGAGTAAAGTTCAAACCATGATCACGAGTAAATCTTAGATATCTAAGAACTCGAATGATCGCTTTTCCAATGGTCTTCTCCAGGATTACTAGTGTACCTACTCAATTTACTTATAGCATAAACTATATCAGGACGAGTACAATTCATTAGGTACATTAGGCTTCCAATGATTTGGGAGTATTTTAACTGAGACACTGCATCACCTTTATTTTTCGATAAATAAAGACTGATGTCTACAGGTGTTCTAGCTAAATTCAAATCATCCTTGATAAATTTATCAAGAATTTTCTCAATATAATGAGATTGAGATAATGCAAATCCGTCAGATGTTTTAGTAATTTTCATTCCTAATATAACATCTGCGACCCCCATATCTTTCATATCAAATCTTTTACTAAGCATCTGCTTAGTTGATTTGATCATGTTTTGACTGCTTCCAATGATAAGCATGTCATCCACATAAAGACAAACTATGACATATCCTTGGTCAGTGTTTTTAACATAGACGCATTTGTCACATTCGTTTATCTTAAACCCATTAGTAAGCATTGCATGATCAAATTTTTCATGCCATTGCTTAGGTGCTTGTTTTAATCCATAAAGGGATTTTACAAGTCGACAAACTTTCTTTTCTTGCCCTGATACTACAAACCCTTCGGGTTGTTCCATATAGATCTCTTCATTTAGATCACCGTTTAAGAAAGCTGTCTTAACATCCATCTGATGTATTTCTAAATTAAACAACGCTGCTATAGAAATAAGCATGCGAATGGATGTTATTCTTGTCACAGGGGAATATGCGTCAAAATAGTCCAGACCTTCCTTTTGTCTGTAACCTTTAACAACAAGTCTTGCTTTATACTTATCAATTGAACCATCTGCTTTCATTTTTCTCTTGAATATCCATTTATATCCAAGAGGTTTAGAACCTAGTGAAAGATCCACCAATTCCCAAGTATGATTTTGCATAATGGATTCAATTTCATTATTAACAGCCTCTTTCCACAAAGGTGCTTCAGGACCTATCATTGCTGCCTTAAAGCTTTGAGGTTCATTTTCTAACAAGTATGTCAGAAAATCTGGACCAAAGGATTTTGATGTTCTCGCTCTCTTACTTCGTCTAGGTTCATCATTAGTTAAATCCTGTTGGTCAAGACTATTACTAGTCTCTTGTGTTTGATTGTCATTAGTCTATTGACTTTGTGTACAATCATAAGTTCTTTTCTGTGAACTTAATTCCTGTCCTTTCTTGTAAGAAAAGACATGTTCAAAAACACAGCATTCCTTGACTCTATAATAGTGTTCATATTTATATCAGGTATATCTGATTTATAAGTCAGAAACCGATATGCACTATTATTCTGAGCATAACCAATAAACACACAATCTACTGTTTTTGGTCCAATTTTAGTCTTTTTAGGAACAGGTACTTCAACTTTTGCCAAACACCCCCACACTTTTAAGTATTTGTAGGAAGGTGGTCGACCTTTCCACAATTCATAAGGAGTGCTGTTGGTTTTCTTGTGGGGTATTCTATTAAGAACATAATTAGCAGACAATATTGCTTCCCCCCACAAGTTCTGTGGTAAACCTGAACTTAGTAATATGGCATTCATCATTTCTTTTAGGGTTCTATTCTTCCTTTCAGCAATTTCATTTTGCTGTGGAGAATAAGGGGCTGTAGTTTGGTGAATAAGGCCATGTTGTGCACAAAATTCATTTAATGGTGCATCATATTCACCACCCCTATCACTTCTGATATAAATCAATGAATTTTAAAACAAATTCAAGAAAAAACCAAAATAATTATGACTACTCAAGTCAGAATTAATGTTTTGACAAAATCATATCCTCATAAAAATTTTTGCCTAAGAATCAAACAATTCAAAAACCCATTTGATTGTATACATTCTTGCAACTCAATAACAAATAAATGTCACTGTCATAAAAATATTTGTGACAGAAGAAAAATTAAATTATCTCAACTAATGCAAGAGATACACCCCCATATTAATAAAATGGTTCATGGTTTAACAAATTCTACTACGCAAGTAAAATAATTATTAATGACATCTCATGTCACATAATTCAATAATCAACATAAAAATTTCTTAAATTACTTCCCAATTAAACAGACCGATATAATTACATACATCTTCATGTTTAAATTTCTTTGGTGTTTAAACACCCATTCAAAATTGATTAGAAATATTCAAATTAACATGCTTATGTCCAAAGTCGACATAACAATTTAACATTCCAAATCTCTTGAAATTAATGTTAAGAAATAACTTGAGTTGATATCATACATGCATATCAAACGCATCAACTAAAAATAATGAATTAACAAAATAAATTAATCATGCACGATCCCATCACTTGCATCATGAAATAAAAGAATTCTCAACTCATAAATAAAATCCAACGCATTTAAACATTAAACTTCAAAATGACAAAACATACCTTCATTTAATCAGTTTGATTTGTACATAAATAAACAAATTAATATGCATTAAAATGTTCTTCTGAATATATATATATATATATATATTTTCCGACTCAAGTGCAGAAACAATTCAAGACTATGAATCCACATTGTAATAAAAATAAAATTAGTTTGTAAAACTAATATTTTACTCTAGAAACAAATTCTTCCATGTATACTCACGATGAACTATGATAAAGTTAAAATAATTAACATCTTTTCACAAAGGGTTCAAAAATAAGTGGTCTACCAAACGAAACCATAAATTACTTACAAAAATAACAGATTGTGACCGAGTCACAGAGTTACATGATTTATTAACAAAATTAATTTTCTAGTTACTAAACCAGAAAATAAATTACAATACAAAATAATTTTATTTTCCTTGTTACTAAAACTAGTAAAATAAAATACCGAAATAATATCTGATTATAAAAATCAGAAAACCAAACCAAAAATTAATTTTCTAGTTACTTAAACCAGAAAATAAATTATAACACAAAATCATTTTATTTTTCTTGTTACTAAAACTAGAAAATAAAATACCACAAAACTATCTGATTACAAAAATCAGAACAAACACAAAATAATTTTCTAGTTACCAAAACCAGAAAATAAATTAAAACACAAATTAATTTTCTAGTTACTAAAACCAGAAAATAATTATAACACCAAAATAATTTTATTTTCCTTGTTACTAAAACTAGAAAAATAAAATATCACAAGAATTTTCTGTAATACCAAATAATATTCTGAATTGTTAATGACACCAGTATCGTACTACTAGTAGTTGTCAAAGAAAAGAGACAGTATATTACTACTATCTGTCAAATAGCATAAATCACTATTTGTTTTTCCAACCAGAATATTAATTTGAAAACACAGAAAATTAAATACAATGAAGATACCCAAAAAGCGATTCTGTCTTAAGATTGTAGGACAATCTTCACTGTATTTAAAAGATTTAATTCTATTGTGTACACAACAACAAATAGAATTTAAAGAAATAAAGAAAAGGAGAGAATTTGTTTGATTACAAAAATCAAACTCGAAATAAAAAATAAATACATAAAAACAGATTTTATTTTGTTACAAAAACAAAATTAAAATCTGATTTAAATAAATAAAACAACACCGAAAATAAATTAAATAACTTACTTGATTTAATTTCTTTGAATTATTTTCTGATCAAGTCCAGTGTTTGACACTGTGTCCTTAAGACAGATTCGTCCTCTCCACGGTGCTTTCAGAATTTGGACGTCTATCTCCCAGGATAAAATGATCTACTACAAACAATAGCAGCACTACAAATTGTTTGCCTTACGAACACACTAAGTGTTTACACTCTTTCTGACAAGTAAATAATGCAGCAAAATGAAGAGGAAGTTTGCAGAATTATGAAGGACGAAAATTAGAGTTACAAAATCCAAATGAGGGTGGTCCTATTTATAGATGTGAAGGTGGCTCTTGGATTTGAAATAAACAGGTATGTAACTCTTGGTTTTGAATTGAACAGGTATCATACCTGTTGGGTTTTGAATTCAAACAGATTTGAATTAATTCAAACAGATAGTAAAACGGGAAGGGCCCTGTTTGGGTGTGCATTAATTCCAAAACAGTTTATTTCTGTTTGAAACCGGGAAGGGCCCTGTTTGGGTGTGCACTAATTCCAAAACAGTTTATTTCTGTTTGAAACCGGGAAGGGCCCTGTTTGGATGAACAAATAATCCAAACCAATTTAATTTGAATTATGGATTTTATTTTAATAAAAAATAAAATTAAATTCAAATGTTTTTGGCCCAAAAAGATTAGAAGCCCAACCCCACACCACGCACCCGCGCCCAAGCCCAGGCCCAGCCCAGCCCGCCCGGACGGACGGCGGCGGCGGCGCGCGCGTGTGGTGATTTTTGGGTCCAATGGGTCTAGCCCATTTTGCCCATAACCTCTCCCTCTAAAACACTTGGGTACCCCTTGGGGCACACCCCAAGTATCTCACCCTAAGCCTTATAAACCCTTTCAAAACCTCCCACCAAATCAATGTGGGACAAGCCAATTTACAACCTTAAGGAATTTCCACCAAAACTCCATTTCCATGGAGCACACTTTGGCTTCAATTTCCCATTCACTCGGTAATGGTTTTGAGCAACCAAATATACCACGTGAATCACAACGCGGCATAGAACGCGTTACCACTTTGACCCGAGTAAATTGACACTCGGGGCCCACCTAAAAAATAGACCAAACTTAGGAAAAAATTCTGGTTTTATCCAGAATTTTATAACCATTTCCAACAATCCCCCACATGAATGGAATTTGATGACAACGGAAATGCAACAATATGCAGACTTAACGAAAGAGTATAAGTCGAAAATATCTTGCATCAGGATAGGTAGTTTTCGGCTTTGAACCTTCCCTAGTGATAACCTATCGGACTTACTGGCTAACCAATGGACGCGATGCCTTGAATTGTTCAGCCGTTTGTGTAAGCCAAGACAATAGATTTCACACAAAATATCTTCTAACACATCGTGGTTCTCACTGTTGTGTTCATTTTGGCCTTGAACGCACCTGGTTTTCATAAGTGTTTCTAGAGAATTTAGCCTCTTCATTCTCATAGAACCGGCCCCAGTTCAACACTCATATAGGTGATTCTTATTGTGAGTATCTCTTTATACTCGTCTTGATTTTATGCCTTAATCAAGATATAAGTAATCATTAAAAGCAAAGCTTATCCTTATACCCCTGCATACAACATATGTTGCAGATATCACTCTCACCATAGGAATGGGTAGGAATTTTAATCCCTTGGTGATTTCTGGCGAGCCATACATAACTTAGTTGTCCCTTTGAACTTAGTTCTTGGGATCTCCAGTCATATAAGTAGGGTTACCATTATGACGACTCTTATGTAATAGGCTTTAATCCCATCCCCTTTGATGAACTATACACTAGCTCTTTTGTCAAACCTTTTGTTAACGGATCCGCAATATTCTCTTTAGATTTTATATAATCTATTGAGATTATTCCGTTTGACAACAATTGCCTTACGGTATTATGTCGACGACGAATATGTCGTGACTTACCATTATACATATGATTCTGTGCCCTGCCTATTGCAGATTGACTATCACAATGAATGCAAATAGCTGGCACAGGTTTTGGCCACATTGGAATGTCTTCTAAGAAGTGACGAAGCCATTCTGCTTCTTCACCTGCTTTGTCTAAAGCAATGAACTCAGATTCCATTGTGGATCGTGCGATGCACGTTTGTTTCGTGGACTTCCAAGAAACAGCAGCGCCTCCTAGAGTAAAGACATATCCACTAGTGGATTTTGAATCTTTAGTATCCGATATCCAATTGGCATCACAATAACCTTCGAGTACTGCTGGATATTGAGTAAAGTTCAAACCATGATCACGAGTAAATCTTAGATATCTAAGAACTCGAATGATCGCTTTTCCAATGGTCTTCTCCAGGATTACTAGTGTACCTACTCAATTTACTTATAGCATAAACTATATCAGGACGAGTACAATTCATTAGGTACATTAGGCTTCCAATGATTTGGGAGTATTTTAACTGAGACACTGCATCACCTTTATTTTTCGATAAATAAAGACTGATGTCTACAGGTGTTCTAGCTAAATTCAAATCATCCTTGATAAATTTATCAAGAATTTTCTCAATATAATGAGATTGAGATAATGCAAATCCGTCAGATGTTTTAGTAATTTTCATTCCTAATATAACATCTGCGACCCCCATATCTTTCATATCAAATCTTTTACTAAGCATCTGCTTAGTTGATTTGATCATGTTTTGACTGCTTCCAATGATAAGCATGTCATCCACATAAAGACAAACTATGACATATCCTTGGTCAGTGTTTTTAACATAGACGCATTTGTCACATTCGTTTATCTTAAACCCATTAGTAAGCATTGCATGATCAAATTTTTCATGCCATTGCTTAGGTGCTTGTTTTAATCCATAAAGGGATTTTACAAGTCGACAAACTTTCTTTTCTTGCCCTGATACTACAAACCCTTCGGGTTGTTCCATATAGATCTCTTCATTTAGATCACCGTTTAAGAAAGCTGTCTTAACATCCATCTGATGTATTTCTAAATTAAACAACGCTGCTATAGAAATAAGCATGCGAATGGATGTTATTCTTGTCACAGGGGAATATGCGTCAAAATAGTCCAGACCTTCCTTTTGTCTGTAACCTTTAACAACAAGTCTTGCTTTATACTTATCAATTGAACCATCTGCTTTCATTTTTCTCTTGAATATCCATTTATATCCAAGAGGTTTAGAACCTAGTGAAAGATCCACCAATTCCCAAGTATGATTTTGCATAATGGATTCAATTTCATTATTAACAGCCTCTTTCCACAAAGGTGCTTCAGGACCTATCATTGCTGCCTTAAAGCTTTGAGGTTCATTTTCTAACAAGTATGTCAGAAAATCTGGACCAAAGGATTTTGATGTTCTCGCTCTCTTACTTCGTCTAGGTTCATCATTAGTTAAATCCTGTTGGTCAAGACTATTACTAGTCTCTTGTGTTTGATTGTCATTAGTCTATTGACTTTGTGTACAATCATAAGTTCTTTTCTGTGAACTTAATTCCTGTCCTTTCTTGTAAGAAAAGACATGTTCAAAAACACAGCATTCCTTGACTCTATAATAGTGTTCATATTTATATCAGGTATATCTGATTTATAAGTCAGAAACCGATATGCACTATTATTCTGAGCATAACCAATAAACACACAATCTACTGTTTTTGGTCCAATTTTAGTCTTTTTAGGAACAGGTACTTCAACTTTTGCCAAACACCCCCACACTTTTAAGTATTTGTAGGAAGGTGGTCGACCTTTCCACAATTCATAAGGAGTGCTGTTGGTTTTCTTGTGGGGTATTCTATTAAGAACATAATTAGCAGACAATATTGCTTCCCCCCACAAGTTCTGTGGTAAACCTGAACTTAGTAATATGGCATTCATCATTTCTTTTAGGGTTCTATTCTTCCTTTCAGCAATTTCATTTTGCTGTGGAGAATAAGGGGCTGTAGTTTGGTGAATAAGGCCATGTTGTGCACAAAATTCATTTAATGGTGCATCATATTCACCACCCCTATCACTTCTGATATAAATCAATGAATTTTAAAACAAATTCAAGAAAAAACCAAAATAATTATGACTACTCAAGTCAGAATTAATGTTTTGACAAAATCATATCCTCATAAAAATTTTTGCCTAAGAATCAAACAATTCAAAAACCCATTTGATTGTATACATTCTTGCAACTCAATAACAAATAAATGTCACTGTCATAAAAATATTTGTGACAGAAGAAAAATTAAATTATCTCAACTAATGCAAGAGATACACCCCCATATTAATAAAATGGTTCATGGTTTAACAAATTCTACTACGCAAGTAAAATAATTATTAATGACATCTCATGTCACATAATTCAATAATCAACATAAAAATTTCTTAAATTACTTCCCAATTAAACAGACCGATATAATTACATACATCTTCATGTTTAAATTTCTTTGGTGTTTAAACACCCATTCAAAATTGATTAGAAATATTCAAATTAACATGCTTATGTCCAAAGTCGACATAACAATTTAACATTCCAAATCTCTTGAAATTAATGTTAAGAAATAACTTGAGTTGATATCATACATGCATATCAAACGCATCAACTAAAAATAATGAATTAACAAAATAAATTAATCATGCACGATCCCATCACTTGCATCATGAAATAAAAGAATTCTCAACTCATAAATAAAATCCAACGCATTTAAACATTAAACTTCAAAATGACAAAACATACCTTCATTTAATCAGTTTGATTTGTACATAAATAAACAAATTAATATGCATTAAAATGTTCTTCTGAATATATATATATATATATATATTTTCCGACTCAAGTGCAGAAACAATTCAAGACTATGAATCCACATTGTAATAAAAATAAAATTAGTTTGTAAAACTAATATTTTACTCTAGAAACAAATTCTTCCATGTATACTCACGATGAACTATGATAAAGTTAAAATAATTAACATCTTTTCACAAAGGGTTCAAAAATAAGTGGTCTACCAAACGAAACCATAAATTACTTACAAAAATAACAGATTGTGACCGAGTCACAGAGTTACATGATTTATTAACAAAATTAATTTTCTAGTTACTAAACCAGAAAATAAATTACAATACAAAATAATTTTATTTTCCTTGTTACTAAAACTAGTAAAATAAAATACCGAAATAATATCTGATTATAAAAATCAGAAAACCAAACCAAAAATTAATTTTCTAGTTACTTAAACCAGAAAATAAATTATAACACAAAATCATTTTATTTTTCTTGTTACTAAAACTAGAAAATAAAATACCACAAAACTATCTGATTACAAAAATCAGAACAAACACAAAATAATTTTCTAGTTACCAAAACCAGAAAATAAATTAAAACACAAATTAATTTTCTAGTTACTAAAACCAGAAAATAATTATAACACCAAAATAATTTTATTTTCCTTGTTACTAAAACTAGAAAAATAAAATATCACAAGAATTTTCTGTAATACCAAATAATATTCTGAATTGTTAATGACACCAGTATCGTACTACTAGTAGTTGTCAAAGAAAAGAGACAGTATATTACTACTATCTGTCAAATAGCATAAATCACTATTTGTTTTTCCAACCAGAATATTAATTTGAAAACACAGAAAATTAAATACAATGAAGATACCCAAAAAGCGATTCTGTCTTAAGATTGTAGGACAATCTTCACTGTATTTAAAAGATTTAATTCTATTGTGTACACAACAACAAATAGAATTTAAAGAAATAAAGAAAAGGAGAGAATTTGTTTGATTACAAAAATCAAACTCGAAATAAAAAATAAATACATAAAAACAGATTTTATTTTGTTACAAAAACAAAATTAAAATCTGATTTAAATAAATAAAACAACACCGAAAATAAATTAAATAACTTACTTGATTTAATTTCTTTGAATTATTTTCTGATCAAGTCCAGTGTTTGACACTGTGTCCTTAAGACAGATTCGTCCTCTCCACGGTGCTTTCAGAATTTGGACGTCTATCTCCCAGGATAAAATGATCTACTACAAACAATAGCAGCACTACAAATTGTTTGCCTTACGAACACACTAAGTGTTTACACTCTTTCTGACAAGTAAATAATGCAGCAAAATGAAGAGGAAGTTTGCAGAATTATGAAGGACGAAAATTAGAGTTACAAAATCCAAATGAGGGTGGTCCTATTTATAGATGTGAAGGTGGCTCTTGGATTTGAAATAAACAGGTATGTAACTCTTGGTTTTGAATTGAACAGGTATCATACCTGTTGGGTTTTGAATTCAAACAGATTTGAATTAATTCAAACAGATAGTAAAACGGGAAGGGCCCTGTTTGGGTGTGCATTAATTCCAAAACAGTTTATTTCTGTTTGAAACCGGGAAGGGCCCTGTTTGGGTGTGCACTAATTCCAAAACAGTTTATTTCTGTTTGAAACCGGGAAGGGCCCTGTTTGGATGAACAAATAATCCAAACCAATTTAATTTGAATTATGGATTTTATTTTAATAAAAAATAAAATTAAATTCAAATGTTTTTGGCCCAAAAAGATTAGAAGCCCAACCCCACACCACGCACCCGCGCCCAAGCCCAGGCCGCCCGGACGGACGGCGGCGGCGGCGCGCGCGTGTGGTGATTTTTGGGTCCAATGGGTCTAGCCCATTTTGCCCATAACCTCTCCCTCTAAAACACTTGGGTACCCCTTGGGGCACACCCCAAGTATCTCACCCTAAGCCTTATAAACCCTTTCAAAACCTCCCACCAAATCAATGTGGGACAAGCCAATTTACAACCTTAAGGAATTTCCACCAAAACTCCATTTCCATGGAGCACACTTTGGCTTCAATTTCCCATTCACTCGGTAATGGTTTTGAGCAACCAAATATACCACGTGAATCACAACGCGGCATAGAACGCGTTACCACTTTGACCCGAGTAAATTGACACTCGGGGCCCACCTAAAAAATAGACCAAACTTAGGAAAAAATTCTGGTTTTATCCAGAATTTTATAACCATTTCCAACATCAAATTCATACTAAAAATTATATTTTCTTTTCTTTTACTTCATTTTCTATCATATTCATTTTTTATCATTTATTTCTTTCTAATCAAATAAAGACATATGTTTCTAAAAGAAAAATGATATACATACATAATTTTCATACAAAAGTTAAGATAAGAATAATGTGGTAATGATATTTTTGCAATTATAAATTAAAGTGATGGGCATTTAGACTTTCAATGAAAGACTATAAATAAGACAAATCACTTTGTATGAAAAGAAGAATTGGGTTTGGTGTTGTGCCTTGTGGCACAACACGCATGTTGTGAGGCCCGTGGAGATGTGTTCTAAGCCTTTTTTAATAATCTAAATCAATCATATCCTAGGGTTTGTCAAGCATATTAATTATAGAGAAATTCAGGTTAATCGAATATATATAACCCTATCATCAGTCCTAATTATTTTTAAAAAATTATCAAAATTATACAAATCATTTTTTTTTGTTTAAAACAAATATAATCTTATTATAGAATTACATATGTTCAATTAATTTAATTATATATATATATATATATATAATATACTCAATAAATTTTATAATATAAAAAATTTAAATCATAAAAATAGACTCGAGATATGCCCGCCAGACCTCACGACATGCGTGGTGTGCCATAAGGCACTACACCTACCCAAGTCCATGAAAAGACCACTGATTTGTAATTTTTGGGAAGAATTATTCCAACTGTACAGCATTCTCATAAAATTGAGTTTTTTTGAGTTAACAAAAAAGAAAAAGAAAAATGTACAATCATTTATTGTATATAAATTTTATTTTATTTTTAAAATTTCGGGGCTACTACTTGGTAAAGTTTTTATATATACATTTGGGGCTACTATTTGTTTCCTAACATATTTGGAAAATATTTTAAAATAATTTTTGACTGCCAAATAATTTTTGACTGCCAAATATTTTACATTTGGGGCTACTACTTGGTAAAATTATTTTATTTGTTTCCCACCCACTGCCACAGTGTTGTTGTGTTTATTTTTTATTTTTTTATTTTTTTTAAAAAAGAAGTGAATGTTACATCATTAGTGGTTGTTTTAGAGCACCACTTTTAGTGGTCTCTATCATTCCTCATGGTTTAAATTTATTTCACTCATCGATCTCATACTTCATCAATGTTTACAATTAACAACACTACAAACTCAGAATTATTTACCCAGAATTTATCCAAAAATGAGAATTAATGCTTCAAATTTATTTCACTTATGGACCTGACATTTCATCAATTTAATCTCTACCACATGTTTATTCTTGATCAATTGTGAATCTCATATTCTGTTCCCTAGTCTTTTGTTTTACAAAATATTAAGCTATGTTTTTAATTTAAGATACTAATAGTACATGATTACACCAATCATAACCGTACTTCAAGCTGTGACAAAAAATACATATCAACTAGAGCCATAATATCACCGACAATGTTTCTCATTACTATTTTTTTCACATTATGAGTCATTTTTTTTTTTTTAATAGAAAGTTTAAGTGCGCTCTTGTCCTTTCACAATTCAAACTATCAACCAAAATTTTTAAATTAAAAAATAAATAAATTATAGCTTACCAAGTGAATTGAAGAATGCTAAAGAACTAATAAATGTTCTTAGTTTTTTTTTTTTTTTTCATTATTTGATTTGTCATGAAATAATAAAACTTTAGAAATTAAAATATGATTCACTTCAATGATATGATGAGTGTTACACTAATAAGTAAATTTTTTTTTTAATGAAATTTATTGTTTTGTATTACCTTTACTCAAGTGAAATATAAAATATGAATGATTATGGAAGCTTTATTGGAGTGGCTTTTTGTGAGATCTCTTTCTACTTTGCCTAAAGAGGTTAAAAGGGCTTTGGGAGATTTGGGGTCATAATCATGCAATTTTAGGCATATTTGGTTCTTGCAAGACTTTGAACATGAATTATTTGATGAATGCATTACCAATTTAATGTTATGGCGACACTTTATGGGTACAAAGCAACTATAGAGTAGATGTTGCATGGATGGAAGCACCCATTGGTTCCTCTAAAGGGCTCAAAACTATCTCACCTTTCATCTAATAGAGAGACATTCTATAGTGGAGTGACTCTTTAACAGTAGAATAATAATTCCTTCTCTTTTTTTTTTTTTTTTGACCAAAGATTATCTAGTTCAAAATTTTCTTATTTTCTATCATAAAACGCGCATAACTATTGAATCATTAAGAATTTTAAAGTGTATTGATCTCAAAATGTAATTCAATAAATGTAAATATTGTCAGACAAAAAAACAATAAAATTTTGAGACAAAAGATTTCATATTCCTTTTCCGTCCATAGATATTTTATATGTATATCATAAGGTTTTTCACTTTTTAATAAGATCCAATTACGTTATGGTCCCCACAACTATTAACAAATTGAAGTCGTTAATTTTTATTTTTATTTTTTGAAATGCAAATATCTTTTTGTAGATGGATAAAAAATATATTTTATAATTACAAAATTAAAATTTTATGAATTTATAAATAAATAAATAAGTAAAGTAATATACCTAATAATTGAGTGGTGTTGATGTAAAAAAAGACAAGAAGCAAATAGAGATGTGTGGAGGAGAAAAATGTTACCCACAACCCCATCAAAGCAATATCATGCCATGGATACAAGGATCTAGGAAGATTGTGTTGACCTAATATAAGGAATAAAGATCTAGGGTAGAGAGAGAAAATCTAGGGTTAGGAGTTTTTAGTGATATACTTATTGGCATGCTGTTGTCTTTCATTGTCCGTCTTTTTGTCTTCTATTTAAGTTAAGATCAAGTTTGGAATGCTTAAAAAAAAGTTAAAAAATCAAAAAATTACTTAAAAAGTTAAAAAGTTAATACTATTCATCAAAAGTCAATAATTACGACTGCACAACTCCAAATTCTAATTTTTCTCTACAAACTAATTTTTACAATTTTTTATTATATATTTTTTCATAAAAAGTCAAAAAGTTAACCCAAACATCCGTATTTTTTCCCTCAACTTTTTAGTCCAAAAAGACAAAAAGTGCACTTATTTAGGACACCCCAAACAACCCTTAAATATTCATCTTTTTTATTGTTAGGCCTTGTTTGGCATATATTAAAAAAGTTAAAAAGTCAAAAAGTTATTATCCTATTTAAGTCACATCATCTTATTTAAATCACATCACCTCTCTATTACATTACTTCAAGCCCGACCCATATTTCATAAAAAGTCAAAAAGTACACTTATTTACAATATCTCAAACCACCCCTTAGTATTCTTGTTATTAATATTTACTTGTTGCACACAATTATTGCATGTCATATTTCACTAAGTATAAGGGGTTGTTTGGTAATAACGTAAAAATATATATTTAGGTTATAAATAAGTAAAGTAATATACCTAATTATTGTATTTTTATTCAATTTAAGTTATATCACATTTCTATTACATTACATATCTTTTCGTAAAAAATAAAAAATTATTAAAATAGCATGTTAAGTATTTGCAAAAGAGAGGGTATGAGTTAAACTCCATTAAGGTGTTAATTTAACAATTAACTACTAACTTTTCTTAATCAAAAAAAGAAAAAAGAAAAAGAAAGTATAAGTATATATTACTAAGAAAATAAAAAATAAAAAGTGGCATTTATAGTAAGAGTATTTATTTTTTCTTACATTAATGTTAAGAATACAAAATTAAATCACAGAGTAGGTCACATATAATGCAATGATAGGTTAGAATTATGTTTTGAAAATAGACCTTATATAACTAGGTTTAATCACAACCCTTCATTGCATTTTTCGTGAATAGTTCTGTAATTTATTTTGAGTTGTTTATTGGGAAATCTTCACTGTATTCGAAGAATTAAAGAAAGGAAAGAAACTGTTTGATTACAAAAATTAAAATAGTATAAAAAAAATATAATAAAATAAATTTTTATTTTGTTACAAAAATAAAATCAAAATCTGATATAAATAAATAAATAAAATAGAAAATAAATTAATTACTTATCTTATTAATTTCTCGGACAAATTTTTTGATCAAGTCCAGTGTTTAACACTGTGTCTTTAAAACAGATTTGTCCTTTCCACGGTTCTTTCAGATTGTAGATGCCTATCTCATAGGATAAAATGATCAATAGTGAATAGTAGCAACACTAAAAACTATTCACATAACGAACACACTTTGTGTTTACTCTTTCTCACAAGAAAATAATGCAACAAAATGCAGAGAGAGTAATGCTAGAATTGAGGACTAAAATTGGAGTGAAAATCCAAATGAGGGACTGCCTTTATATAAGAAAATCCATGGCTGTTCAGATTTGAATGAACAGGTACAAGACCTATTCGGTTTTGAATCAAACCTGTTTGGTTTGAATTTGATGAATCCGTTCGGTTTTAAAACATATAGGAACCTATTGGGTTTAAAATTAAACAGACATGCATCTGTTCAGGTGGGAAAAAACTAGACAAATTTTATTTTGTCAAAAAATAAAATAAATTCAAATGTTTTTGGCCCAAAAAATTAAGTATTGGGTCGGACAAGCCCAACCCAACGTCACACCACGCACCCGCGCCAAGCCCAGCCCAGCCCAGCCCGCCTCGGATGGCCGTCCGGCGGAGGTGGCGGCGCACGTGTGTTTATTTTTTAGTCCAATGAGTCTAGCCCACTTTGCGCATAACCTCTCCCTTCTACAAACTTTGGATGCCTTTTGAGGCCCTCCCCAAGTTGCAAACTCAAGCCTTATAAACCCATAAAAGTTTTCTCACCAAACCAATGTGGGACAAGTCTTGAATTTAAACCTTTAAGGAATTTCTACCAAAAACTCCATTTTCGTGGAGCTCACTTTGGCTTCTATTTCTCATGCACCCGATAATGGTTATGAGCAACCAAACATACTACATGAATCACAACGCAGCATAAAACGCATTACCACTTAGACCCGCCAATTTTGGCACATGGGTTCCACCTAAAAATTAGACCAAAGTTGAGAAAAAAACTGATTTTTCCAAAACCATTTCTAACAATCCCCCACATGAATAGAATTTGATGACAAAGGAAATGCAACAATATGTCGAATTTGTCGAAAGAGTATAAATCAAAATTATCTTGCAGCAGGATTAGGGCTGCAAATGAACCGAGCTATTCATGAACAAGTTCGGCTCGGCTCGGCTTGTTTAGTAAACGAGCTGAGCTCGAGCTCGAATATTAGGCTCGTTTAGTAAACGAGCCGAGCTCGAACTCGCACAAGCTCGGCTCGTTTATCTTTATTTAAATTTTATAATAAATATATTATTTATATATTAAATAATGTAAATAATATGTAAATATATATAAATAATATTAAAAAAAATTAACGAGCCGAGTCGAGCTCGAGCCCAGTTTCTTATCGAGCCGAACTCGAGCTCAATAAACGAGCTCGATAAGTAAACGAGTCGAGCTCGAGCTCAGCAAAACTCGACTCGGCTCGGTTTGTTTACAACCCTAATCAGGATAGGTAGTTTTTGGCCTTGAACCTTCCCTAGTGATAACCTATTGAACTTACTAGCTAACCAATGGACACGATGCCTTGAATTGTTCAGCCGTTTGTGTAAGTCAAGATAATAGATTTTACACAAAATATATTCTGACACATCGTAGTTCTCATGGTTGTGTTCATTTTGGCCTTGAACGATCCTGGTTGTTCATGAATGCTTCTAGAGAATTTAGCTTTTTCATTCTCATAGAACCGGCCCTAGTTTGACACTCATATAGGTGACTCTTGCTGTGAGTATCTTTTATACTTGTCTTGATTTTTATACCTAAATCAAGATATAAATAATCATTAAAAATAAAGTTTATCCTTAAACCTCTACATATAACACATGTTACAGATATCACTCTCACTATAGGAATGGATAGGAAATTTTAATCCCTTAGTGATTTCTGGCGAGCCACACATAACTTAGTTGTCCCTTTGAACTTAGTTCTTGGGATCTCCAGTTATATAAGTAGGATTACCATTGTGATGACTCTTGTGTAATAGGCTTTAATCTTATCCCCTTCGATGAACAATACACTTGCTCTTTAGTCAAACCTTTTGTTAATGGATCCACAATATTCTTTTTAGATTTTATATAATCTATTGAGATTATTCCATTTGAGAGCAATTGCCTTACGGTATTATGTCGACGACGAATATGTCATGACTTACCATTATACATATGATTCTGTGCCCTGTCTATTGCAGATTGACTATCACAATGAATGCAAATAGCTGGCACAGGTCTTGGCCACATTGGAATGTCTTCTAAGAAGTGACGAAACCATTCTGCTTCTTCTCCTGTTTTGTCTAAAGCGATGAACTCAGATTTCATTGTGGATCATGCAATGCATGTTTGTTTTGTGAATTTCCAAGAAACAGTAGCGCCTCCCAGAATAAAGACATATCCACTAGTGGATTTTGAATCTTTAGTATCCGATATCTAATTTGTATCACAATAGCCATCGAGTACTACTGGATATCGAGTAAAGTTTAAACCATGATCACGGGTAAATCTTAGATATCAAAGAACCCGAATGATTACTTTCCAATGGTCTTCTCCGGGGTTACTAGTGTACCTTCTCAATTTACTGACAGCATAAGCTATATCAGGACGAGTGCAATTCATTAAGTACATTAGGCTTCCAATGATTTTGGAGTATTTTAGCTGAGACGCCGCATCACCTTTATTTTTTTATAAATAAAAACTGATGTCTACAGATGTTCTTGCTACATTCATATCATCCTTGATATATTTACCAAGAATTTTCTCAATATAATGAGATTAAGATAATGCATACCCATTAGATGTTTTAGTAATTTTCATTCCTAATATAACATCTGCGACCCCCTTATCTTTCATATCAAATCTTTTTTTCAGCATTTGTTTGGTTGATTTGATCATGTTTTGACTGCTTCCTATAATAAGCATGCCATCTACATAAAGACAAACGATGACATATCCTTTGTTAGTGTTTTTAACATAGCTGTCTTAACATCCATTTGATGTATTTCTAAATTATAAAATGATGGTATAGTAATAAGCATGCGAATGGATATTATTCTTGTCACAGAAGAATATGTGTCAAAATAGTCCACACCTTCCTTTTGTCTGTAACCTTTTACCACAAGTCTTGCTTTATACTTCTCTATTGAACCATCTGCTTTCATTTTTCTCTTGAATATCCATTTATATCCAAGAGATTTAGAACTAGATAGAAGATCCACAAATTCCCAAGTATGATTTTGCATAATGGATTCAATTTCATTATTAATAGCCTCTTTCCACAAAGGTGCTTCAGGACCTGTCATTGCTTCCTTAAAGTTTTGAGGTTCATTTTCTAACAGGTATGTCAGAAAATCTGGACCAACGGATTTTGATGTTCGTGCTCTCTTACTTCGTCTTGGTTCATCATCAGTTAAATCCTGTTGGTCGAGACCTTTACTAGTCTCTTGTGTTTGATTGTCATTAGTCTCTTGACTTTGTGTACAATCATAAGTTCTCTTCTGTAAACTTAATTTATGTCCTCTCTTGTAAAGAAAAACATGTTCAAAACACACAACATTCCTTGACTCTATAATAGTGTTGATATTTATATAAGGTATTTCTAATTTATAAGTCAGAAACCGATATGCACTACTATTCTAAGCATAACCAATAGAAACACAATCCACTGTTTTTTGTCCTATCTGTCTTTTTCAGAACAGGAACTTCTATCTTTGCCAAACACCCCCACACTTTTAAGTATTTGCAGGAAGGTGGTTAACCTTTCCACAATTCATAAGGAGTGCTATTGGTTTTTTTGTTGGGCATTCTGTTAAGAACATAATTAGTAGACAAAATTGCTTCCCCTCACAAGTTTTGCGGTAAGCCTAAACTTAGGTGGTGTTTGGGAGCTTGGGTTTGGGATTTTTTTTTTTTTTTTCACTAAAAGACAAAATTTTTGCAAAACCAAAAAAAACACAGCCATACAAAATATCACATCTAACCCCATAATCATTTCACTTTTTCTCTCACAACATCACATCCAACCACAAAAAAACCCAACTATCTTCCCAAACACCAAAATTTTTTTATCCAATAATATCCTACAACTAAAAAAACCTATATAAAAACCCACTTCCCAAACACCTACTTAGTAACACGACATTCATCATTTTTTTAAGAGTTCTATTATTTCTTTCAGCAATTTCATTTTGTTGTGGAGAATAGGGTGTTGTAGTTTGGTGAATAATGCCACGTTGTGCACAAAATTCATTTAAAGGTGCATCATATATTCACCACACCTATCACTTCTAACCATTTTAATGGTTTTACCAAGTTGATTTTCAACTTCAGTCTTGTAGAGTTTAAACATTTTCAAGACTTCATCTTTACTTCTAAGTAAGTATGTATAACAATATCTTGTGCAATCATCAATAAATGTTATAAAATACTTTTTACTTCCTCTAATTTGAATAAATTTAATATCACATACATCAGTATGAATTAATTCTAGAGGTTCGATTTTTCTTTCAACCGATTTAAATGGAGCCTTAGTTAGTTTCGCTTCTACACAAATCTCACATTTGTGATTAGGATCAATTTCAAACTTTGGTATATAATCCAAACCAGTTAATCTACGCAAAGCATCAAAATTTACATGTCATAATTTTTCATGTCATAAATTTGACTCAAGAATACAAGCAAAAGATGTGTTATTCTTATTAATAACAAGCTTTGGTACAACAGTCATTATATTCAACTTGAAGACACCATCACTCATGTATCCTTTACCAACATGCATACCACTCTTTGTTAATACAAATTTATCAGACTCAAATACAAGCCTAAAACTATTTTTACTTAACAAAGAACCAGAAAACTAAATTCTTTTGGATGTCTGGTACACGCAGCACGTTGTTGAGGGTAAGTTCCTTCCCCGATGTCATCTTCAAGATTTCCCTTGTTCAGCCACAATAGAAGTAGAAGAATTTCTCATGAAAAGTTGCTCGCCATTTGCAGCCATATTATAAGTAGTGAACATCTTCTTGTCCGCGCAAATGTGATGAGTTGCTCTTGTGTTAACCCATAATTCCTTGGGATTTCTAACCAAATTAGCCTCAGAGATCACAACAGAGAGATTGATGTCATTTACCCCGTTAGAGATGTATTCAGCTTCTGTCACATTGGCTTGATTGGTAGTTTTCTTGCTTGTACTTCCGCGATCCTTTTTAGGGTGTCGGTAATCAGAGGCACGATGTCCAGTCTTGCCACAGTTATAACATTTACCTTTGAACTTTTTATTGCCATTGTCGTCGCCTTGTTTAGGACCATCTCCAGCAAACTTCTTCTTCATGTTATGTGGTTTGGACACTTGTTCAACCACATTAGCCTTGGACTCAATGGGATTCTTACCATTCTTTTTTTTCAGCCTTACGGTTATCTTCCTCAATTCTTAGTCTTACAATAAGTTCATCTCTGGTCATCTCTTTGCGTTTCTATTTTAAATAATTTTTGAAATCTTTCCAAGTCGGTGGTAACTTTTCCACTAAAGTAGTGACTGGGAAAGACTCGCTAAGAGACATTCCTTCAGAATGAATATCATGCAAAATTAATTGAAAACTTTCAACTTGAAAAATTACCGTTTGGGAGTTTACCATAACAAAATCTAGAAATTTACCGACAATAAATTTCTTTGTGCCGGCATCCTCTGTCTTGTATTTTTTTCTCCATAGAATTCCACAATTCTTTTGCTGTTTTCAAAGGATTGTAAACATTATAGAACATGTTGTCAAGGGCATTAAGGATGTAATTTCTACACTGAAAATTAGGATGCTTCCAAGCGTCTACAGGGGTAACAACTTATCGATCACTTTCATCCCCTCTAAGTACTAGAGCCTTTTCACGGAGAAACCGGGCAAGATTCAGAATTGTAAGATAAAACAACATTTTTTGCTACCATCTCTTAAACTCGGTGCTATTAAATTTTTTCGATTTTTCTCCATGATTTATAGGAACTTGAACATGGTTCTAGATAAGGACCAGAGTCGTTGTAACAATTAGATTTGGAGTACTGCTTTCAGCAGCCATAATATCTTATTACAAAAAAATCAGAAAAAACCAAAACCAAAACACAAATTAATTTTCTACTTACTCAAACTAGAAAATAAATTATAATACCAAATAATTTTTCTTTTTTAGTTACTAAAACCAGAAAAATAAAATACTACACAATAATTTTTTGTATCACTACTACACAAATTAATATTCTGAAATTGTTAATGACACCAGTATATTACTATTAGTTGTCAAAGAAAATAAACAGTATATTACTACTATTTATCAAATAGTATATTATTACCATTTATATTTTCCAACCAGAATATCACTTTGTGAAAGCACAAAAAAATAAATACAATGAAGATACTAAAATTATTTTGTCTTAAGATTGTTGGACAATCTTTACTGTATTCAAAGAATTAAAAAAATGAGAGAAATTGTTTGATTACAAAAATCAACAGTATAAAAAAATTATAATAAAACAAATTTTTATTTTGTTACAAAAACAAAATCAAAATCTAATATAAATACATAAAACAGAAAGTAAATTAATTACTTACCTTATTAATTTCTTGGACAAATTTTTCGATCAAGTCCAGTATTTAATACTGTATCCTTAAGACGGATTCGTACTCTCTCCGGTACTTTCAGATTGTGGACGTCTATCTCTCAGGATAAAATGATCGACAGTAAATAGTAGCAATACTACAAACTATTCACATAATGAATACACTTTGTGTTTATACTCTTTCTCACAGGAAAATAATGCAGCAAAATGCAGAGAGAGTAATAGCAGAATTGAAGACGAAAATTGGAGCGAAAATCCAAATAAGGGACTGCCTTTATATAGGAAAATCTGTGGTTGTTCAGATTTGAATGAACAGGTACAAGACCTGTTCGATTTTGAATCAAACCTGTTTGGTTTGAATTTGCTGAATCTGTTCGCTTTTAAAACAGATAGGAACCTGTTGGGTTTAAAATTAAGCAGATATGTATCTGTTCGAGTGGGAAAAAACTGGACAGATTTTATTTTGTCAAAAAAAAAAAATAAATTCAAATGTTTTTGGCCCAAAAAGATAAGTATTGGGCCGGACAAGCCCAACCCAACCTCACGCCGCGCACCTACGCCCAAGCCAAGCCCAGCCCAGCCCAGCCCGGGCCGGACGGCCGACGGCGGCAGAGCGCGCGTGTGTTTATTTTTGGGTCCAATGGGTCTAGCCCACTTTGCCCATAACCTCTCCCATCTACAAACTTGGGGTGCCTCTTGGGGCCCTTTTCAAGTTGTAAACTCAAGCCTTAGAAACTCATAAAATTTTTCCCACCAAACCATGTAGGACAAGCCTTGAATTCAAACCTTTAAGGAATTTCCATCAAAAACTCCATTTCTATGGAGTTCACTTTGTCTTCAATTTTTCATTCACCCGATAATGGTTTTAAGTAATCAAATACTACGTGAATCACAATGCGACATAAAAAGTGTTACCACTTAGACATGCCAACTTTGGCGCGTGGGTCCCACCTAAAAATTAGACCAAAGTTGAGGAAAAAATTGATTTTTTGAAAACCATTTCTAACATTGTTAACATTATTATTGATGAGGGCAATGTCTTACATCGCCTGGGAAGGACTCTCACTTCCACCTTATAAGCGTATTGGCCCCCTCCACTTTGCATGAGACATTTTCTTCCAAGGAGGAACAAAACCGTGAGAGGGAGACGATAAGATTTGTCCCTCAACCCCAAATTCACATCACCTGGGAGGGCTCATCCCCCCTCGTGGTTTTGTTCCTCCTTGGGAGAAAATGCCTTATGCAAGGTAAAAGGGGCCAATACGCTTATAAGGTGGAAGTGTGAGTCCCTCCCAAGCGATCTAGGACATTGTCCTCAACATAATCCCCCAACGTACTGGACCGCAATAGCGGAAGAGTTTGCCGGACAACTCTCTTTCTAGCGCCAAATTTGCATGCTTGTCCTCTCACGCCCCTACAGATATTGTCCGCTTTGGGGTTGTCGTCCCCCTCCTCACGGTTTTGTTCCTCCTCAGGGGGAAAGGCCTTATATAAGGAGGAGGGAGCCAGTATGCTTATACGGTGGAAATGGAAGTCCCTCTTAGGCGATGTGAGACATTATCCTCATCAATTATTATTATTATTATTATTATTATTATTATTATTATTATTATTATTATTATTTTAAAAAGAAAGAAAAACTCTAATTGTAAATTTTACGATTTTTTTAAGGGTTAAAGAGTTTAATTTTATCATAAACAAGACTATTCTTTCAAATACACAACTTTTTTTTTTTCAATTTTTTTTTAATGTATCCAAAAATGAAAAAGGGTAAATGAACATGTAAGAAGACATCAAAGTAACAAAGTGTAGAATGACTAGTCAAATTTATTAGATATGTTGTAACGCTCCAAATGATAAAGCAACAATCATGGCTCTTTCAAGGAAAATTAAATATAAATCTCCAAACTTACATTACATGATACAATAGTTCTTCATGCAACAATACATTAATCCAACAACAAGTAAATAAACAAATAAATACCCTAAGGGTTTACAAGTTTCCAAGGCTTGAGTCTGGTTACACAAAACAGTTATTCAAACCCACACACATATAGCCTTTGGCTGACACACAAAGTTACAGCAAAATGAGAGTCTCGTACTCTCAACACACATTTTCTCGCCTTTAGTTGGACGGCATCACCACATCTTTTCCTGCACAAAAATCCCGTAGGGTGAGCATAAAGCCCAATAGGAAATCCTTAACAAAGTATATACATTTTATACAACTCTCAAGAGATGAAATGCATATGCCATGCTATGCCCTTTTGAAAGAAAATCACATCTTTATCTTTGAAAACTATCATGTTCAATGATGTCATACAATTTCAATTCTTCAAAACTTAACAATTTATTTCAAGAGTGGTAAATACGACTCTGGTAATCCCTAGGTCGGTGTTTGCAAGTAAACTATACAAGTACTACCAATTTGTCATTTTTACCGGTATTAATCGGAAGGCTTGACACCTATTCGCGCGGGTTTTCGGTCTTTCATTCCATATTCTCAGACCAACTTATTCAATATCATCTATATCACTTATCAAGACTTACCAACGTATTTACCCCAAAATTATCCCATGAAAACTAGTTTCTCAACATTCTTTTCTCAATGCAAGTTTTCAAATCAACTTTCAAAGTTTAATGTAATCAAATGAATTGATATGCCAATAACACAAGATGAATATAAATACTGTTATTCCAATTCATCATCCAAGGAATAACACAATTCCCTCTTTTCAAGTATCCTCAACAATTAGTCATTTCAAGACTATTTCAACGTTTTGAACAATAATGTCCAAAATGAACAATAATTCTCATATTCCCTGAAATTCATCATTTACATAAATGTAAATAAGAAAATTTTCAAACATCCATTTATTTTGACACAAAAAATAAATATAACAACATCATTCATGAATTTTTAGTCTCTAAAAAAAATCTCTAAATTCTAGGCTTTCTCACCAAAACTATACAACTCAAATCTTTTGAAAGAAAACTTTTTAAAATCATCTTTTTTTCAATCAACGAAGATCAAAACTGACAAGATCATTTTAAAGAATAAGAGACAAACCCACTTTCAAAATCGCTCAACTTCTTGAATCAACAATCAATTTTCAAAGTTATTGAAAGATGATTTCAAAAATCATCTAAATCTTACAAAAATATATATATAATTTTAAGAAAATCTCTACCTCAAGTTTTGAAGAAGAAATGAGATGAAATCTCAAAATTTACGGTGTTGAAACTCGATCTCCACCGCACACAACGAAACCCTCGAGAAGTTACACAACTTTGATGAAGAACTTCGGTCTAACTCTCAACGGATTTGGAGGAATCAAAGAGAGAAGATGACTTCTAGAGAGAGAAGTTCTATATCTGAAAATTTTGGAGAGTTTTAGAGAGAGAGAACTGAAAAAGTGATCTGAAATCTCCCCTCACGGACTGATATAATATGGTCCGCTCGAGTGTAAAATACACTTTCCCGTAAGTAATTTCGAATGCATTTTACATTTTTGCTTTCGGCGAACTAATCGGGCAACTCAAACCCCGTGAGTTGACCGGGTCAAAATCGAAATCGTTACATATGTTGAATACTAATGTATCCAAAAATGAAAAAGGTGAATGAACATGCAAGAAGACATCAAAGTAAGAAAATGGAGAATAACTAGTCAAACTTATTAGATGTGACAAATACTATTGTATCCAAGAATGAAAGAGGGTAAATGAACATAAAAGAAGATATCAAATTAAGAAAGTGGAGCAAATCTTAAAAAAAAAAAAAAAAAAAATTAAGAAAGTGGAGAATAATTGGTCAAACTTATTAGATGTGTCAAATATAGTTGTTTGATTGTGTGAATGAAATCATTTTATTTATTTTTAATTGTCGAATTTTAAATTTGTCACATTATAATGAGTTAATTAAAGATTTGTGTAGACTGCAAATAAGATAATTAATCGATCTCTAAATTTTGGATAAGGTAAAAATAGATGTTTCAAAATAAATTAATTTTCATAACAAAAATATATTTTTGTAATTTTTTGAGCTATTTCAAATTTCAAACTTATAAATAGTGTAAATGTTTACATTTTATTTCACTATGTGACCATCATATCTTATCGAAATAAATCCTTTCTACCATACGCTTATGATTTTTCTCAAATTTAATATGAATTTCAAATAAGATTTTTCTCAAAATCTGCGTGGATGTGAAGCTTATTGTGCCTCCGTTTGGGAAGTGGGTTGGCTTTTTGGCTTTTTGGTTTTTTTGGCTATTTTAGCCTGGGCTTAAAAGCTTGGTTTGGGAAGGGCTTTTTGGCTTTTTGGCTTTTTTGAGTTTTTTTTGTGAGAGAAGAATGTAATGATTATGGGTTGGATGTGATGTTTTGTTTGTTATGGCTAAAATAGCCTATTTTGTTTTTTGTGGCTAAAATAGCCAAAAAAGCCTGCAAACCCACTTGCCAAACACATGATAATGGAATGAAATTAGGGAATCCGTCATGGGTTTTGGTTTTGGTTTTGGTTTTGATTTTGATTTTGATTTTTTTTTTAAATTTATTTTACATATGTTTAGAAAGAAAATATTTCAAATAAAATAATTATCCAAAATAAATTATAGTAAAATGTCAATATTATTTTAGACAAATTACACTAACAGTCCCTATAATTTGAGGATTGTGTCACTTTGATTCCTTAGTTTTCAATTGTGACATATTTGACCCTAAATTTTAAATCTTGTTTCAAATAAGGACAATTGAAGATACCATTGCTCAATTTCAAGGGCAAAGTCGTCAATTTAATAAAATATACACTAATTTGACAAAAATAAATGTCAAAAAAATATTTTTAATTTTTTAAGAATTATTTCCACCCACCAATGATAAAATTATGTAAAATTTTTACACATATTTTTTTAACCAAATTAATTTTTATTATGTGTTTGGATGATGATCATGTAATGAGTGGTTATTAAGCTTTTAATGTGTAATTGATATATTTAATATATGAAATGTTTTTAGTTTTAAATTTTGTCATTTAATGGAATGGTTTAATAATAATATCAAAGTTATCGTTATATTTAACTATTGGAAAAATAGAAACTAATAAAAATAAAAACCACCCATTACATGATCATTATCCAAACACATAATAAAAATTAATTTAGTCAAACAAATAAATAAATGTGTAAAATATTTATCAATTTTACATAATTTTATCTTTGGTGGGTAGAAATAATTTTTAAAAATTTAAAAATATTTTTTGACATTTATTTTTATCAATTTAGTTTATATTTTACCAAATTAACGATTTTGCCCTTGAAATTGGGTAAGGATATATTCAATTGTCCTTATTTGGAACAAAATTCAAAATTCAAGGTCAAATGTGTCACAATTGAAAAGTCCGTGACCAAAGTGACACAAACCCCAAACTATAGGGACCTTTAGTGTAATTTGCCCTACTATTTTTAAAATTATGAGAACAATAATAGTTATTTTGATTGAAAATAAAAAGACAACGACAAGCCATATTATTACGTATGAAGATTTTATGAAAAAAAAAATTTAAGAGTTTTTTATTAATAAATCTCATTTAAAGGTGTTCTAACCCAATAAGTCCACTGAGAAAAATTATAATCTAATTAGTCCCATTTATTTATACTTTTATTCCATGAGATCTTTTTTTCCTGATTTATATTATTTGTTAGACTATTATACACTTATGTCTATTGTTGATATGTATTATATAGAAAAAAAAGATACACGTATCTCCTTTTTGTTGCTACCTCTATTTTGGTAGCTACCATTATTCACATTTTTCTTTTTGTCATTTGGGGTGTTGTTTCATTGTGCTAAGGTTTCGAAACTCTTTATTTTGTAGGATTTAGAAACTCTAGTTTATACATTGTGATGAAATAATATTATGTTCCTCGAATGGTGCAGTGAAATTTTTTGTTCCTCTATTATCACTTTGTGTTCGAAGTTTTGTGTTCATCCATTATTGCTCTGTGTTCAAAACTCAATGTTTCTCCATTTTTGTATGTCGAATCTTTGTTTATCTCCAGTCAATTTTGTTACAAACATATTATTCAAAGGTGGGTTTGGTTTGATTTAAATTGGTAGAATTGTTAACGATAGTCATAATGATAAAAATGATGATAAAGATGAGGATATGTGTGATATTTTTTAGTTTTTAGAGTGATTGAGTTTTTTTTTTTTTTTAATTTCTAATTCTATTACTACCATTATTTCTATTTTTTTGTCAATCAATGTGAATGTTCATATTTCATATTGTTCGAAAGTTTGAGAAATAAATATTGAAATATAGATATGAATATAATTATATATGAATAAAGATTGAGAACTCTAATTTTGGAGCTCTGAAGAGAACTCTAATGATATGACAAGGAGTGGGGCCCACATGTGATGTGATGTGTGTGCCTATGTTTTTGTTTCAACAATTATTCAAAGTACTAATTTTGGTACTCTAATGGAGTACTAATGACATGGTAAGGAGGAAAAAAAAAACAAACAAACAAACAAACAAATCAAGACCAAAACATTGCATCAGAGTAGGTGAGGCCCACTGCCAGCTTATTAGAGCTGACTTTAGAGCTCAAGAATTAGAGCTCCAAAGGATTTTTTGTTTTTTGTTTTTTTTTTTCCTCTTGCCACATCATTAGAGCTCTCTTTAGAATTCCAAAATTAGAGTTCTATCATTGTTGATTATATATTTTGCAAGATGTGAATGTTCATATATTATTGGTTATTTGTTACTACACTTGTTGTTTGAACAATCATTTTTTATTACCATTAAACAATTGAAATAATCATTTTTTTCTTTCAATTTTGTTTCATATTGCAGTATGAATGTTCACATTGGTATGAATTTAATTTTTCTAAGGTTAGTTGCATGTTAATTGTAAATTGTGAACATTGTATTTTGATATGAGTTTTTTTTTTTTTTTAAGTTTTTTTCGAAAATTAGTCGTATTTTGTTTATTTATTTATTTATTATGCTAGCTGATTGAACAATCATTTTTGTATTATTGAACAATCAAAATAATCGATTTTTCTTTTTTTTTTTCAATTTTACTTTTACTTTTCACGTTGCAGTGTGAACAATCATTTTTTTTTTTTTTTTTTTTTTTAACTAGTTGTATATTAATTGTAAATTGTGAACATTCATATTGTATTTTGGTATAAGTTTTATTTTTTCAAAAGTTAATTGTATGTTTGTTGTTTTTGTTACTATGCTTGCTAGTTGAACAATCATTTTTGTAACCATTGAACAATCGAAATAATGAATTTTCACTTTTGTTTTATGTTTCACGTTACAGTGTAAATGTTTACATTGGTATGAGTTTTTTTTTTTTAAGGCTAGTTGTATGTTAATTATAAATTGTGAACATTCACATTGTATTTTGGTATGAATTTTATTTTTTTCAAAGGTTAATTGTATGTTTGTTGTTTATTGTGAACATTCACATTGTATTTTAGTATGTGTTTTATTTTTTCAAAAGTTAGTTGTATGTTTGCTATTTACTGTAAACATTCATAGTGTATTTTGATTTTCATTTAGATTTTTTGTTGCGTTATTTTTAAAATTTTCAAATTATAAAAAGGTCCAAAATTCATAATTTGAGATTTTTTCCATGAAATGCGAGGATATTTTTTTCTTAGAATAATGGAGAGATTTTCTCTATAGAATAAAGGGAAGAATTTCTCTTTAGAATGAGGGAAAGATTTCTCCATAAAATGAGAGACTGTTGTTATGTATTAGTTTCAAAATACAAACATGTGCAACAAATTAAAAATGATGATTTTGTCATATTATATTAAACATGATTTAATGGAATACTCCAAAAAAAAAAAAAATGAGTTAGATGGAATAAAACACTTAGAAAGAGGATTTATCAAAAAACGATCATTTTTTTAATGCAACGGTGGTATCCATTATTATTGATATGTAAACATAATTAATATCATGAACCTATGGAACTTGTTGGATTGTTAGTTATATTTGACATGTGAGATTCACCATCTATGACCATGTATTGGTCTACCATTGGTTGGTGATATCACATGCCAATGACGAAGTAGTAGTACTATTATATTGAATTTTTTACAAAAAATTATTTTATTATTAAATAATTTATTTGAAGACTCATATGTATGATGTTCTTTTTTTTCTTATTATTTTTTATTTTTTTATTGTCCATTATACACTAGTACAAGTAAGATTATCTTTTTAATATTTTTTTGAAGCCAATCATAAACATTTATGTAAAAAATTTTAAAATTATAAGGGCAAATTATACTAATGATCGATATAGTTTGGATCTTGTATCACTTTGGTCCCTAACTTTTCAATTGTGATACATTTGACCCGGAGTTTTGAATCTTGTTCCAAATAAGGACAATTGAAGATACCATTGCTCAATTTCAAGGGTAAAGTCGTCAATTTAATAAAATATAAACTAATTTGACAAAAATAAATGTCAAAAACATGTTTTTGAATTTTTAAAAATGATTTCTACCCACTAAAGATAAAATTATGTAAAATTGATAAATTTTTTAGACATTTATTTATTTTACTAAATTAATTTATATTATGTGTTTTGATGATGATAATGTAATGGATAGTTGTTTTTATTTTCATTACATTAGTTTCTATTTTTTCAAAAGTTAAATATGACGACAACTTTGATAAATCAATCTATTAAATCAAAAATTCTAAAACTAAAAGTATTTCATATATTAAAGGGAGCTTTTTTGATAAATCCACTTTCTAAGAGCTTTATTCCATCCAACTCATATTCTTTTTTACTATTCCATTAGATCCTATTTGAGATAAGAAGACCAAAATAACATTTTCATCTACTTATGTTCCATTTAGTTCACATTATTTTCTTATGTTTCAATAAGTCCTATGAGTGACATAATTACCAAAATACCCCTAATGTGAATGTTCACACCATCAATGTGAATGTTTATATCGTCAATGTGTAGGGGCCCGCCCCATGTCGAACCTCGTGAGTGCCGGGAAAAATTCGAGTCGGGCTGGGACGGGCCCAGCACGTTGACAATGTGAATATTCACATTGACATGTTAACATTCACATTAATAGGAGTGTAAAATTGGCTCGCGTCCCGTGGCGGTACGAAACCAGCCCGCGGCCCATGGGCGGCCCGGGGCGGGCCCGGTCCGGCTCGTTGACAATGTGAATATTCACATTGACATGTTAACATTCACATTGATAAGAGTACAAAATTGGCCCGCGGCCCATGGGCGGCCAAAAGCCCGCCTGCGACCCGGGGCGGGCCCGGCTCGGCCCGTTAACAATGTGAATATTCACATTGACATGTTAACATTCACATTGATAGGAGTGTAAAATTAGCTCGCGCCTCGTGGCTGCCCGAAACCTGCCTACGGCCCGTGGGCGGCCCAACCTGTTGACAATGTAAATATTCACATTGACATGTTAACATTCACATTGATAAGAGTATAAAATTGGCCAGCGGCCCAGGTCGGGCCCGACCCGGCCCGTTGACAATGTGAATATTCATATTGACATATTAACATTTACATTGATAAGAGTGTAAAATTGACCCGCAGCCCGTAGGCGGCTCGAAGCCCGACCATAGTCCGAGGCGGGCTTGGCCCGACCCGTGACATTGTGAATATTCACATTGACATGTTAACATTAACATTGATAGGAGTGTAAAATTTGTCTGCTGCCCGAAACTTGCCCGCGGCCTGGGATAAGCCCGGCCCGGCCCGTTGACAATGTGAATATTCACATTAACATGTTAACATGCACATTGATAAGAATGTAGAATTAGCCCGCGGCCCGTGGGCTGGTCGAAGCCCGCCCACGGCCTGGGGCAAGCTTGTTTGGGTTCGGGCCCGAGTATGTCCGAGACCCTAGGCTAAGGCCTAGGCCATCACTTTGAAGCCTGGCCCGGCCCATCAGCCCGGGAAAGGCTTGTTTGGGTTCGGGCCTGAGTATGTCTGAGACCCTAGGCTAGGGCCTAGGCCATCACTTTGAAGCCTGGCCCGACCCATCAGCCCGCTTAAGGCCCATTCAAGGCTCGGTCTGAGGCCTAGCCCGCCTGAGGCGCAATGTCTTGTTTTGTGGAAAATAATAAAATTTTGGAAGAAAAATTTAAAAAGAATTAAAAAAAATGGCTAGGCCCACCCAAGCTCGACCTAAGCTCGAGGCTTGGCCCAGGCCCACTGGCCCAACCCGAGGCTCGATCCATCGGCCCGTCCAAAGATCAAATACCTTTGTGCCAGGGCTAGGGCTAGGGCCTAAGCCTAATTTTTTGGCCCGTGGGCCGGGCCGGGCTCGCCCAGATTTTTTCAGACACCCACGAGGCTCGATATGGGCCGGCCTGGGGCTCTACGCATTGATGATATGAACATTCACATTGACGATGTGAACATTCACATTATGGGTATTTTGGTAATTATGTCTCCCATAGGACTTATTGAAACATAAGAAAATAATGTGGACTAAATAGAATATAAGTAGATGAAAATGGTATTTTGGTCTTTTTACCTCAAATCGGACTTAATGGAATAGTCAAAAAGAACGTAGGTTGCCCAAAGCCTGCTCGCGGCTCGGGAAAGGCTCGTTTGGGCCCGGGCTCGAGCCTAGTCCGAGACCCTAGGCTAGGGCCTGGGCCATCACTTTGAAGCCCGGCCCAACCCATCGGCCCGGTTAAGGCCCATTCAAGGCTCAGTCCGAGGCCCGGCCCGCGCTGAGGCCTAGTGTCTTTTTTTGTGGAAAATAATAAAATTTTGATAGAAAAAATTAAAAAGAATTAAAAAAAATGGCCAGGCCTGCCCAAGCCCGACCCAAGCCTGAGGCTAGGCCCAGGCCCATAGGCCCGACCCGAGGCTCAACCCACCGGCTCGGGCCCGGACCCAAACGAGTCTGCCCCCGGCCGTGGATAGGCTTCGGGCAGCCCACGGGCTGCAGGCCAATTCTACATTCCTATCAATGTGCATGTTAACATGTCAATGTGAATATTCACATTGTCAACGGGCCAGGCCGAGCCTACCTCGGGCCGCGGGCAAGCTTCGGGCAGCGGGCAAATTTTACACTCCTATCAATGTTAATGTTGACATGTCAATGTGAATATTCACAATGTCACGGGTCGGGCTATGGTCGGGGTTCGGGCCGCCCATGGGCTGCGGGCCAATTTTACACTCTTATCAATATGAATGTTAACATGTCAATGTGAATATTCACATTGTCAACGGACGGGGTCGGGCCTGCCCTACATCGCTGGCCAATTTTATACTCTTATTAATGTGAATGTTAACATGTCAATGTGAATATTCACATTGTTAACACACTGGGCCGAGCCCGCCCCGGGCAACCCACAGGCCGTGGGCAGGTTTCGGGCAGCCACAAGGACGGGCTAATTTTATACTCCTATCAATGTGAATGTTAACATGTCAATGTGAATATTCACATTGTCAACGGGCCGGGCTGGGCCCGCCCCGTGCCGCGGGGGGGGCTTTTGGCCGGCCATGGGCCGCGGTCCAATTTTATACTCTTATTAATGTGAATGTTAACATGTCAATGTGAATATTCACTTTGTTAACAGGCCGGACCGGGCCCGCCACGGGCCGCCCGTGGGCTGCTGGCGGGTTTCGCACCGCCACGGGACGCGGGCCAATTTTACACTCCTATTAATGTGAATGTTAACATGTCAATGTGAATATTCACATTGTCAACGGGCGGGGCCCGCCCCGGCTCGCGGGCGGGTTTCGGGCCGCCCACGGGACCAATTTTACATTCCTACCAATGTGAATTTTAAAATATGAATGTTCACATCATAAAATTGCTAACCGTTCAAAAAATATTTATAAGGGTATCAAAATTAAATATAAGGGCATAAATGTCCAAGAAAATAGTGTAAATCATGAAAAAAAGACTTTATGGAATAAAACTATACATACATGGACTAAATGGGTTAAAAAATTCATTCATGGACTTCTTGGGTTAAAACACTTCTAAATGGGATTTATTAATAAAAATCTCAATATTGAATATATCGATTACACATTAAAAGCCTAACAACCACCCATTACATGATCATTATCCAAATACATAATAAAAATTAATTTAGTAACATAAATAAATAAATAAAATCTAAAAGATTTTTCAATTTTACATAATTTTATTTTTGGTGGGTAAAAATTATTTTTTAAAATTTAAAAATATTCTTTTGACATTTTTTTTGTCAAATTATTTTATATTTTATCAAATTGATGATTTTGCCCTTAAAATTGAGTAATGGTATCTTTAATTGTTTTTATTTAGAACAAAATTCAAAATTCAGAGTCACATATGTCACAATTAAAAAGTTAGGCATTAAAATGACACGAGTCTCAAATTATAAAAAGTATTAATATAATTCACCCAAATTATAATTAATAAATGTCTCCTATCAATTAATTTCTTGACTCGCTCACTAAGTGAAATTATAAGCATAACATTGCTACTAGGGGGTGTACACGGTTCGGATTGGTTCGGTTCTGAGAAAATCCAAGAACCGAACCGATTTTAACGGTTCTGTGATTTTGAGAACCAGACCAGACCGTTACACTTGTAAAACTGGACCAAAACCAAACCGAAAAAACGGTTCGGTTTCGGTTTGGTTTACGGTTCCAAAAATTTCTATTTACAAGAATAAATTGTTAATATTAATAAAATAATTACTCAAACTAATTACATTTAACTTATGATAAAAACTAATAATATTAAGGCATTACTTAGGGTGTGTTTGGTAATGTTTACGTTTTCAGTTTATATTTACAAAAATTTTATAAACTGGTTTTTGTTTATTTTTTGTTTATTTTAAAAAAAACATAAACTACAAACGCATTTGGTAATTGACAAAATGTTTAAAAAAATTTAAAAATATAAAAAAGAGTGAGAAATGGCAAGTGGTAGCAAGTGGCGGCGGAAGACGGTGGTGGAAAGTGGTGACGGTGGGTGGTGGGTAACTGGTGGTGGCGGGTAGCTGGTGGTGGTGGGTGGGTGGGTGACCGTGGCGGGTGGTGGGTCGTAGCGAGTGGGTGGTGGTGGTAGTGGTAGTGGTGGCGGGTAGTGGGTGGTGGTGGTGGTGGCGGGTAGTGGGTGGTGGTGGTGGGTGGTGGTGGGTGGTGGTGGGTGGTGGTGGTAGAGGGTAGGTGGCGGGTGGTGGTGGTAGGTAGGTGGGTGACGGTGGCGGGTGGTAGCAAGTGGGTGGTGGTGGCGGCAAGTGGGTGGCGAATGGCGGGTGGTGGCGGGTGGTGGGTGGTGGTGACAGGTGGGTGGCGGATGGCGAGTAGTGGTGGGTGGGTGGGTGACGATAGCGGGTGGTAAGTGGTAGCGAGTGGGTAGTGGTGGTGGTGGATGGTGAGTGGTGGTGGCAGTTGGGTGGCGGGTGGGTGGTGGGTGATGGTGGCAGGTGGGTGGCAGGTGATGGATGGTGCTAGCAGGTGGTGAATAGTGCTGGCAGGTGGGTGGTGAGTGGTGCTGGCAAGTAGGTGGCGGGTGGTGGTGGTAGTGGTGGCGGCGAGTGGGTGGCTGTTGGTTGGTGGGTGGATGGTAGGTGGTGGTGGGGGGTGGGTGGTGGTGGCGGAAGACGGTGGTGGAAAATGGTGGCGGGTGGTGGCTAGTGTTGGGTGGTAAAAAAAAAAAAAAACTCAAAACGGAAACACTTTTTTTGTATTTTCATTTTTTGGCCAAATTTATAAACTGAGACCGTTGATTTATAAATCACAAATTTTACCAAACAAGTTTTTATTTGAGTTTTTAAAATTTTTGTAAATATAAACAGAAAACTGAAAACATAAGTGTTACCAAACGGCACCTTAATATTACATATCTATACCATCCTAATATCATTAAAATTATAAAAAATCAATTAATAAAAATAAAACTTGATATTATATATATATATATATATATATCTTTTAAAATTCGGTTCGAACTGCGATTTTTTCATAAAATTCATTAACCGAACCGTTTTTACAGTTCTCATATTTCTTAATCCGAAACCGAACCAATTCTTAATAGAACCGAACCAAACCGTACGATTCGATTTAGTTCGATCTAAATTACCGATTTGAACAGATTTTTGAACAGGCCTGATTGCTACAGAGTCATACCACTTGAGTATGCACCCTTGAACTAGGAGATGATTCTGTTTTAAAATTCTGGAGCAACTTAGGTTGATTGAGCTGAGTTTTAAGGGATGTTTGGTGTGGCCTGTTGAGATTATTTATGACTTTTTTATTTTGAAAATTTGTGCCATAATATTTGATATGATTTCTGCTTATAACTTGTAATAAAAAAAAAAATTGATTGAATATTGGGACTTCTTAAAAAAAATGCTAGGGAGATGCTTTTCATTTTATTTTATGATTATTAATTTTTAACAATAATAAATAATGATAAAAACTACTCCAAACAGGATTATGGCCCCGTTTGGTAGAACTGTGAGAAAGTGATTATAACTTATAACTTAACAGCTTATAGTTTATAACTGTGAACATAAACTAATTTTTGACTTATAAATTAAGTTTCTCCTCCCCCACCCGAAGAATAAGTTGATTTTTTACTTACAAAAAGCTATAAGCTGTATTATTAAGCTGAACCAAACACATCAAAATAGCTTAAATTAAGTTAAAAGCTAAAATAAATTCTACCAAACAGGGCCTATGTCCAAATTGGTTAATTTTGTTGTCTTTCTTGATAAGTAGATGTTTGTGCAATATTCGTAGAACAATTACTCATACAATGAAAGGTCAAGATAATTTTTTACCATCAAAAAAAATAAAAATAAAATAAAAAAGAGGATCAAGATAATTTGATTTTTTGAAATTTTTATGTTTATTTTTTTTATTTATAACCTATTAATATTATTGTTAACCTAACCTGAAGTGAGCTGGGGCTAGAAACCCAAGCCCAGTTGAGCACAAGAAAAGCATCCAAAGCCTACCCAAAAGTTTGAGGTTGGGTTGGTGTTGGTTAGGTGATTTGAATCTATCTATTATTCTATTTTTAACCTGAGGCCAGATTTTATTGTTGAATTTATTTATTTATTTATAGGATTATATATAATAGAATTTTAATAAGATTGTAAAAAATAAGTTATATCATGAAATTATATGAGATGAAAGATTGAATATGTATAATAGAATTACATGGATAAGTTATACCATGGGATGATTGAATAAAAAGAGTGAGGTATTATTCTTGATTAGAATGAAATATATATATATATATATATATAATTATTTTAGATAGATGAATGTAAAATAATAATAATTTGGAGAGGTCTCATTTTTCTAATATCACACTACGGTCATGTTTGTTTGGGTGGATATGAGCTTGGGATTGGACTAATAGTCCAATAAAATTATTAATCCGATATTTGGTTAAACAATTGAAGTAGAGACTAATTATTTTAAACTTGACTATTAGTTAAGATAGGATACGTAATCCAACGGATTCGTAATCCTAAGACTATTAGTCATAGGAATGTTAATCTAGTCCGCCCAAACAAACATAGCCTACATTGTATTAGCTAATCTTCCAGACCAGTAACAAAATTATCGAGAGTTTAGTACTATATAAAACAAATACCGGATCGAATTAACTGATGGGACTCATATATTCCCCCACCTTCAATCCATTCCTCTGTATCTCACAATCAAACACCGAATTTATAATATGATGGATTCCGCATATTTTCTCCACGATCAATATCTCTTTTAATACTGCAATTAAACGCGTCCTAATAATATTATTGAAGTTAACGTTTCACAGTTTTACAACATGCTATTATTAGTGGAACAAAGCCTTCATAACATTAGCAAAGCCACTAGGAATTTTTACTTCTTATATGTAATTATAATTATATGCTCTTGTATCATTTAGCAAAAGTTTACTAAATGAATGATCTAAGGTTCAATTTATATCATCAGATTTAAAAGTGAAATCATGTCAAGTTAAAGAAAAATGGAATCAATGACTTTGAAACAATACCCTAACCTCTTAAAGTATCTCTAATTGTTAGCCAAAACAAACTTCTTGTTTTCAAAAATTGGCAATTTGACCTAAAAAGTATTGTTATAGTATTTTATAATTGCCAGTCTCACTTTGCTTGGTTACCATTTTTTAAAAATACATTTAAGAAAATTCTACTTTTTTGTTTCTACTTACTTGGTTACAGTTTCACTTTGTTTTTACTGAATTTTTTAAATATTTTAAGCAATTTTTTTTTTTACTTTTTAGACATAACTAACATAAATATATCTAAAAAGTAAAAAATTTGTGAAAAAAAACCTTTTAAAAATTCACTAAATACCAAAAATACAAAAAAAAAAAAATTACGAGAATTTAGTACATTTTTTTTGTATTTTTATGTATTTATTAATTTTTTTAAAATATTTTTTCACAAATTTTTTACTTTTTAGATACATCTAAGTAAGGTACATTTAAAAAAGTAAAAAAAAAATGTTTAAAATTTTAAAAATATTCACTAAAAATAAAAAAACATTGTTGGCTTTTTTGGCTTTCGAAAGTTATTATTGTAATTTTACGTGTACCAGCAAGGATCAATCAGTTTTTATAAAAGATTAATTACTAACCAATTATCAGACGATTGTGTTTCAGTTCATTCAGCCTCAATGAAGAGGACTTTTACTAGTGACTTTGTTTAGGAGAATTTAGCAAACAATAATTAAATGAAGAACAACTGTAGCATGTCATTAAATAAAAATGAAAGACTTACAATGATCTAATTCAGCCTCGTAGAAGTTTACAGCAGCAAGTTACTTGAAACTACTCCTATGAATGAAGTGCAGTGCAGAAATTTGAAGTACAGAAATATAAAGAACAAGAAATGTAAAAACTATAAGGAAAATAAAGTAAATAAAATTGGTTTATGGATCTGAATTCCAAGAGCTCTTTCTGAGGCCTTCTCTGCCATTTACACTTTTCAATGATAACCGTCGAAATGAGTTTCTAACCGTCGAATCATCCCTCCATGATCGTTGGTCATGTTTCCTCACAGTTAACTCCACTACGCCATGTCTGTGGTTAGGCTTCCCTCCTGATTTTGAATTTAAATATACGAGTAACTATTAAAACCACGTCATCTTGCATTTCTTTGCTGATCCAGTACTATGCAAATCCACAATAACCAATACTAACTGTCACGTGTGTGATTTCGATTGAAGATTTGAATTATCTTCATGTATTGCCCTCATCCTGCCACGTGTTGAACTGTAATTGGCCTATACAAAATATGTAGCCAACATTACCCCCCGCACTAATATACCAAATACTTTGTGATATTAATGGATCGAGGTATTTTATCCACGTCTTAGAACGTGCATGGGCTTTGCATTTTTTCAGAAATGCAACCGTCATTCATCAATGAAACATTTGCATTAAATTCTCTACCATCCTTTGAATATTTCCACTATCTCAGTATTTGAAAAGACTGGTAGAACTTTCATGGCCAAGCAAACCTTTTCTTACCTCAATCAAGCATACGAAGAGTTGTTTGATAATGATGTTTGTCCTCGAAAGAACCTTCATGCATTGATTAGCCACCTTTACCCACATTCCTATATTCAAGTCGTAGAAGCTTTTGCAAACTATCAACCTTTGGATTACGAACCTATTGTCCACAATTTTTTAACCCAAAATTTTGCAAACATGGATATTAGAGTTCTTCTTCTGACCCAAAACCTTCTGTGTGGGATGAGGCTACAGCTTCTTCTTCTTCCGAGGCTTTTGGTTAGAGAAGCTGGCCAGAACTTGAGGAGTCCAAGTTAAGAGAGCGAGTCAATCATCATTTTGTCGAATTCGTTGATCCTCTAACTTTCTCTCCCTTTGCTCAAAGCTCAGTGGTTTACCCATATGTACCCATCGACTGCCGATGCCGTTTGGAAGACAACTTACCTGTAACATGGTACACATCCTCCATGCCTACGAAGATAGTACAAGCCACTCGTTGTCCAGAAGAGGCACAAGGGTATAGCCCATCGTTTTTAGCCCAGAAGGCAAAATTTTGCTCTTCTGACTGGCTTAATTATGTCAGCAAACCCCAATTCCCTTCTTCTTTTAAAATGGAAGCTCTTGCACCTCCTCTTCTGCAAAACACTTACTGGATGAAGGAACTGAGACTTACTCTCTTTGAGGACCAGTTTCTCCCCTCCTATAGCCCTCAATCTCCCCCTATTATATTTCAACGATATCAAGCCCAACTTCTGCTTGTGGCCTTTTCTCATTTGCCCTTCAATGTTCTCGAGGATGATGTTCCTCTTAAGAAATTTCGATGGCTTGTGATGTTATGACCCAGGGTCATGTCCTCAACCTCATCGCCCAAGCAGAGCTCCATATGTTTTTAGACCAACTCCCACTACTTCTTCATTGGCATCAAATTTCTATGGCCACTATTCGATCTTTGGACCAAATTTCAGCCCGTCGAGTTCATACCTAGTATGAAGTAGAGAACCTTATCGACGAATATGATGATTTCAAGAATAAAGATTCTGCATATTGGGATGACTTGGACATGGATAAGATAGAACAAGGGTTGAAAGAAACAGAATTTGAAATAAAGGCCGAAAAACTTTTTTTATCAAATAAGAGCATATCAACTTCAGCAGCCTAGCTTGGAGAAGATATAAGATAGAATTAAAAAGGAACAGAAGTTCATTGACCATAGTTGGAACAAATTCCATGACATTGTCATTTACTCTATTCCTTATTTTTTTGAACTTGAATATGTAGCCAAGAAAGGCTTCTAATATAATTGTTTTTGTCTTAATAAAGCTAAGATGTTTTCTCTTTATTCGGCATGGTCTGATTTTACTCCATTTGTCAAAAACAAACAAAATTAGGGTTTCGAATTCACCAATTTTGTCCTTTGAAACTTGATTCAATCATACCCAATGAAATACTGGAAACCCAATTTGAACTTTCCCAACATATGGAGTATAATTGACAACCTTTGCCTTAAGGTCTCCTTTCAGAATCAGAGATTCGAATTCACCAATTTTGCCCTTCGAAACTTGATTTGATTATATCCAATTCCCCAACATATGGTTAATACAGTCAAGTAGATTCAAATTAACTAATTTTGCTTCGAACAAACAGTCTTTATTTTCCAAAATATAGAAACCTCTTTTAAGGACTGCACTGTTTTATTCTAAAAAAGTGATTCCTTCTGTATACTACTAAACCAACAATAGGTTTGAAACCTAGAACAAACAAACTCTAATCGTAAGGTATTTCAAATTTTGCTTCGAAGGATTTTACTCTCATCAAGAAACCTAAAAGCAGTCTTTAATCCTTTTGAAGTAAACAAATACCTGGGCATTCTTGCACCCTTAGGTGTAGAATGTGCTTCAAAGTCAACTTGCTACTTTCGAAGCTGTTTGTCACTTGATTTTAGCGCCAAAACTTGGCTTGGAAGCCAAACATTTTATTTCGAAGCTAATATTAGTATTTGAGATACATTTCCCTCCATAACTATCAACATTGAGAAAAACTTTTTGCACCCATACCCTTAGTACTTCTTTATGAATTCTGCCCACATAAAACGACTGGGTGTTTTTCAGACAGAAAGGTTTTAAAACCATTTATTTTGTGCTCCCAATTTACATGGTTGCCTAACACACAAACCTTTCATCTTCTGTTGGCTTTCTCTTTCCCTTTACTCAAACTTCGTCTTTTGAAAAAATTCCTGTCAATGGTTTCTTCTTCCTTGAAAATACCGGTTGTGGAGCATGTGAGTCCATTCGTAGCCTTGAAAAAGATCATTGATGAAGAGTGTGAGAAATATAAGGCCGGTGAGAAAAGTGCCATGAACGAACGTATCTTCATTCCCCTGTCGCCATGAGCAACAAGAATACGTACTTGGGCCCATTTTAAAGGAGATTCTCACTAAGCTTCTAGCTTTGTATCCACATCTGGAAGATCATTGTCTTCTTTATGAAGGTGGTCTTGATTGGGCAAGCTGGAGGGTGAACCGACCCCATCGCTGCTGGCCCACAGTGAGACCAGAGTGAGAGGAATGGTATGATCAGGTCGTCCCTGATAGGACACTGGATCTTCAAGAGCTCTGCCTCTTTGACGCCCTTCAATTATCTAGGTTCACCATTTCAGAGGACCCTTTTTTAATATCTACTACCCTTTTGTTTTGAAATTTCGCTTTCAATTTTTTCCAATTCAGATGTAGGATGATGGCTCCTACTGTCCTTGACATCTGTCATCTGTTAGGATTATCCTCTACTAGTACCCCCATTGGTCCAGACTATCATGACCTCAAAATCCCTTTTCCCCTCCCCTCTCTAAACTCATCCTATAATGACTTCGTCAAGGTTGAGAACAAAAGATAGGGCCCTGTGACTGATAGAGAATTTTTCTTTTTTATATTGTATTGGCTCTGTAAATTCCTCTTCTGTACCTCTTCTCAGAGGATCATGCCCGAGTTTGCCCCTTTTGCCAAAGCCTTTGTTTTACAAAGAAATGTGGCCTTAGCTCTATACGTTCTAGGTCATGTTTATAAAGCTTGTTCTTTTTTTTGTGAAAAACTCTTGGATACCAATTAGGGAGGCCCATTTTGGATGCTTCAACTTTGACTTTTTGCATACTTCACCGATTTACAGTCTAAATGCCTAAGGTTTTTGGAGCCAAACCCTACCACTCACGGTATGAAATTAGCCAATGTTTCACTTTATCCTTTCAACTTTGCTTTTTACTTTTCTTTTTTCCACCAACTCCCAGCTTCCCCTTCTTCTCACAGTTTCTGTCCCTGCGAAACTACTAATATTGGCCCATCCTGGTTGAGGACCTTTTTGAGTGATAGGTCATGTTCTACACCCCAGCACAAAAACATGTAGGCCTCTATTCTGATCCCCAGGGAATTATTCATTGGGACTATGAACCCCAAAGCCTACATGTGCATCTCTGAGCCCTATTGTCCTGCCCAATTTGCTAGGCAATTTGGATTCTCATAAGGGGTCCTTATACCTCTCTGCAGTCAAACCAATTTAAGCCTTACCAATAGGGATTTGAAGATTCGAAGATCTAGATTGGAAGAAGCAACTTCCAAATTCATCCAAGATTTAATTGACTTTGAGTACTTACCTTTCATACCTCAAAACAACATACTGAAAAGGTGCCAGAACTGGTGGATTGCCAATATGGAGGTGCACTTGGCCATTCCTCCTCAAGATCTGTTAATGGTACTGAATGTACCTCAAGCCAAGTCCAAAAGGACTGGAGCTGTTATCCCCTCCATTGCTCATGCTACTTCAGCTCTTACGCCTGCCACTACAAAGTTTGTTCCTGCTGCCTCAACTCCTCCTACAGTTACTCGAGCTGCCTCAAAGAAAAGTATGTACTCTTCTTTCTTTTCTCTTCTTCTCCTTTATGATGCTCTTGTCCTCATTTATAGTTCTTTCCTTGGTGTAGGTTGCGCGGGTGACTCACATGGAGATTCTCCCCAAAAGGTTCAAGCTTTAAATCTTCTCAAGAGCAAACAACAACAACAAAGGAAAAGAAAGCTCTTACTTGACTCTGAAGAGGAGGTACCTGAGGTTCATGTAGAAGCAGAAAAAGAAGAAACATAAAAAGAACAAGAGACACTCTTAAAAAGAAAGAGGAAAATGACTGTCTCTCTTTCTGATTTCACTGGAGACCCCATCCATGAAGCATCTGCTAGAGCAGTAGAAGCAGAACATTCCAAAGAGCTTATTGTATTTCAGAGGGCTGAGAAGAAGAGGCAACAGCAAATGCTTAGGGATAAAGCTGCTACTGCTAATGAACTCCAAAGGGAAACTACAAGAAAACAACAAACTACTGAACATTATACCTTTCACAGCTCTCCAATCATTGCCACCACTTCTGAAACTAGTAATTTCCTTCGTGCCTCTATTTTCCTTTCTCAAATTCTTGATACTGAGACTTAACATCACTTTGTATTTCTTTTGTTGCAGTAACAACTACTTTGTCTTCTCCTTCAATAAGGACTCATTCAATTTTATCCGAAGTTAAAAGACCTCGAACTGTGGAGCCAATTCAAGCAATTCTCCCACTCCCTGGTCCTACCTTCTTCATACCTTTCTTGAGGCAAAGCATTCTTGCATCTCTAATGCATCTCTATTTTTTGGCTTAACTCCATACTTTCTGCTTCTATCCTTCAACTCTACCCAATTATTCTGTGACGCCTCAAAATTTGAGGACATCATAATAAGGTTTAAAACTTAAAGTCAATTTTCTTAATTAAGAATCCTCATCAATGTTGCCACCAAATTTACCATCATCCATTAATTTACAACACGGAAACTAAAAGTTCTTAAATTACAACTCCAATCAAATTTAAAACCTTGTCTTAGTACACAAATATAAAAAGAACTAGAGAAAAACTAGAAAACTAAAAAAAATGGTTCATGGAGTTTTGGCACGCTTCAAGCTAACCAGGGTTGAATGTTGCCTTCCTACACCTCGGTGTTTCCTTTGGTTTCTTCGGTACCTGGCATAAAACGCCAGGGCAACGAGAATGCCAATGAGCGACGAGCTCAGTAATATACTACAACCCGAAAATACCCACCCCGATAATAATACTCATAAATAATAAATATCGTATAATAACAAAATAGTAAGCAGCATTTAATAAGCATAACATAAATGCTAATAGTTAAAATAACAACAATAGATAAATAAATAAAAATGACAAATGGAAATAGTGATTCATCATAAGGAAAATGCATGCTTTTCTTTCTAATTTCTCATAGATTCAGTTTATCAGATAAATTTAAGTAACTCCCCGCGGAGCACTATTTCCACTCAACTGCTAAGCAATGGCCACGGGCAATTCTGACTCCCCGTGGTCAAATATTCAAATGTTACTTACTGTAACTACCAATGATGCCCACGCACCAGGGTTACGTACCCGAGTCGTGACATCACGGTCTGCCCCAAGGGAACGGTCTACGTTGTGACACCCGCACCACCAACCTTATATCGCCTGTACCGATAAGAGCCAAAATACCTTCCCGTGCCATGTTAGGGTTCGCAACTCACTTGCGCAAAATTCTAAACCGGGCTCACCCCATTACTTTTAAATTTTAATGTATCTGTTCGATTCCGTGTCCCTTTACTTTGTCCAATTCACATTTTGATGCATGTACGAGTTTTAGTTTGAAAACTACAGTGACATAATGTTTATATAGCACAACACAATCGTGTATGGCAACCAAAATAAACATGATAGAATGTCTTAAGAATTATCACAAAATTTCTTAATAATTCGCACACTACCTTTTTTTTTTTTTAGCACTGTATGTAAAAATATGAAACCCATATCAAACGATATTCAATCATTACGATATTTTAACTGGTGCTAATTCATTGAGTTAGGAAAATATTCCGAGAAGGATACCTGAGCTAAAAACAATTTTTAAAGGGAGAAATAAATTTTGGAAGAAAACTGGTTTTTCTGGGTCAGTGAGTTACAGTACTTCCAGCACAGGTAATCTGTGTTGAAAAAAATAAAAACGGCCTCAAACGGTGTCAAAAGAAGGTATAGTGAGAACAGAATGTTAGATACTTGAGTTTAGAACATGTTTCCAGAAGGATTCGAAGACCGAAAATCGACAGAAGATGGTCAAATAATTTTTCTAAGAAAACTGGACAGATTCTATCACATTTTGGAAAATTTTGTGTTTCTCTCCCAATACTTAATAAAAATTTACGAAACCAGCGGCGTTTGAAAGGCAACTTAAAAATATAACTTTTCCAATTTGAACCACTTGAAAATTTATTCTGTGGAATAAACGGTGACCTGGCAAAGTCAACATTGCTGCTGCCTCCAAACAGCAATGAAATAAAAAAAAAATATCCAGGCCATGAAAACGTCAGCACAGGTGTTCTGTGTTCGAAAAATAAAAAGGGTCCTCAAATGGTGTCGAAAAGAGGCATGGTCAGAACTTTTTGCTAAATTTTTGAGTTTGGAACATATTTTCAGAAGAGTATGAAGACTGAAAACCAGTCGAAGGAGGTCAAATAATTTTTATAAGAAAACTGGACAGATTCTGTCACATTTTGGAAAATTTGGCGTTTCTCTCTCAATACTTAATAAAAAATTATGAAACCAGTGGCGTTCGAAAGGTAACTTAAAAATCTAACTTTTCCAAGTAGTCGTGCAAAAAAATACCCTTTGTAGAGAAAATGGGACCTGTTTGAAGCCACTACTTCTGCTGTGTTGTAAGCAACGCTTAGGGAAAATATTTGTTTCGGTAAGAAAATGGTATCCAATGATTTTATAAAAATTTTACACAGTGCATAACACCTATATATGCTTCCAGTATACACAGATTTTTAACATCAATTATTTTCAATTTATTAGAGCCCTCTTTTCATCCGATAAAGTCTGAAACAGTGAGGAAGAATCTAAGTTTCAGGTAAAGGGAAGCCATTCTCATCTCATTTTACTCTTTTGCAAGATTATATCAACAATGGAGAATATTGAACACATAAAAACAGTAGCTAAGCCATATATCTATATTTGCAAGAAGGAAGAGGAAATTATAACATAATGAAATCCTCATCCCATCAAAGTTTTAAACATGCATGGTACTATTTTGCTATATATGACTTAACCATGCTTAGTCTTGCATATATAAATTATATAAATTCAGTTAGAGATATCTAAAGGAGGATAGAGGTGATGTATTATTACCTTAGTGAAGTAAAAAAAATCCCAAGTGTTGGGCCCTTCTTTCCTTCTCTTCTCTCTTTGTTTTGCTCTTACAAGTGTGTGTAACAAGGCTGAATAGTGCTTCTAATATAGGAGTTTGAGGGCCAAATTTGTTATTGTTATTATTATTATTATTCTTACTTCTCCTTTTTGCTTAGGAACTATCATCTAAGCTTAGATGATAGCCTGCAGATTTTGCATGCTGTGGCTGCCTCAATCAAAGGCTTGAAATGCCATCTATGCATGCTTACTTCTCTAGGGAGGATTGAGTGTGAACTTGGGGAAAACAAGCATGCAAGCAAGGTAGCCTAGGTAACTTTCCTTGCAACTTTTTTTTTTTTTTTTTTTTGAATTGAATTGAAATTGGTGCCAATACAATATTAATATATATATATATATGATACAGCATATATATACAGCATATATGAAGGAGATGGATTACGAAATCAAAATTCAACACATCAGATAAGAACTAAGCACTGGAAAATAATTAAATAAAAAACCATTTAATTAAAATATTCAAACGAATTATTAATCAAAACATTTTAAATAACAAAAAATAACTTACAATTACAATTGTAGCAACTGTAAGGATCTTTAATTGGGTACAACGGGAATGCTTGTAAGGCTCTCAAAACACTCTGGTTTTCTTACAACAAAGATGGAGAAGAAAATTGAAGAATGCCTGAATCCTTACAACTGATTACAATATAAAGAAATAAAAAGCAAAACAGTAAACATGTGACTTCTGAAAGCAGCTGGCTGAGCATGTGAAAAGCAGATGCTGTCGGTTGCTTTCGGTTGATTGATTGAATAGTTGAGCAGCTTTAAACAAAAGTTGACTGGGTGAACAGTGATGGTGAATAGTAAAAGTGAACAGTAACTTTTACTATTCATCACTTTTGGTGGAACATGTGAATTATGGAATCAATATAAATACAAATTGGCAGCTTTTCTCAAAAGAGTATTGATTGAAGCTAATTTGTATCTATATGGAATCCAATGTTGATCAGATAAACGGATCTTGAGCATCTTGAAACTCTGGTCTGGAATATTGATTGGTTGATTCTTCAGAGGAATGGACCTGAGCTGAATCATCTGAATTGTCTGAATCGGTGGATTGGGCTTTAGCTTGATTCAACAGTTGATGGGCTAACTGGATCATGTCTGCTTTGGATGATTGGGCTTTACTTTTGGATTTACCTTTGGTCTGAACAGGAGGTGGAATGGGCTTTGCCTTGACTTTGGACTGTGCTTTGGGCTTGGATTGGGCTGGTTGAGCAGCAACAGCTTTGGACTTTGATTTTGTTGATTTGGGCTTGGAGCCACTAGATGAGGGGTTGCCAAGGTTGACTGGAGGAAGACTGGGCTGGCTTCCTTGAGTGATTACAGCAGTTGGGTTCTGCTGGGCTTGAGCAAGAGCAGGAGTTGGAGCATATTGATCAGGTGGAAATTCTGCTGGAACAATTTCAAGAATTCTGGGAACATTGAATTTATCCCACCATTTAACTGTGTGTTGGCGGATGATAATATTATCATCAATCCCATAATGCCATTTGAATATCCATGGAATCTTGTATTTGGCAATGAATATGAGTAATAAGGGAAATTGCTTCTGGTGAGCAGAAAATGGGTAAACAGAGTTGAAATAATGAATTATATTTTTGAGATCATCAGGAAGGATAACTGAAATGGCGCCATAGTGAGACCACCAACTCAGAAACCAAGTTGGTAACTCAGATTTGAATTTTTGATCAAATGAGATGAACCAGGAATGACTAAAAGTTTCATTTTGGTACAAGAAAATCTTGAACCAAGCATCAACATAATCATGATAATTGTATGGAATAGAATGACCAGGTAGAGCACGAAGCTGGTTAGGATTTCCCCATTCAGCCATGGAAACAATGTTGTGAATATAAAGTGAATGGTATAGGACCTTATAGGCATAGGTGCGGTCCTGAATTGGCTTGATTAGGATGGAATGATGGTTGATTAAAATATCCTTGTAATAGGCTAGAGTTTTCTCTGGGTGGGAAAGGGTGAAATGGCATCCAGAGCCAAAATGGAATTTAGCAATATCATTGATGGTTTGATTTCTTGGGTGACTGGGTTCTTTATAGAACAGGTTGGTAATATGTGAATTGGTATATTCAGATCGAGATGATTTAATAGGGTTAACTGGGAATGGAGTAACTGAAATTGATTGGCTAGATACAAAAGGATCAGAGGCCAATATAGATGAATAATCAGGGCGTTGAATAGTACCAAGGGTTTGGCAACGGTTAATGAGGTCAAGTGAATAAGAGGGGGAAACTGACTCCAAAGGAGGAGGGACAATGAGTTGATTTGGTTTATTGGAAGAGGAGGCCAAAGCCTTTGAAGGAGGCCTTGGTCGAGACATCTGTGAAATAATAAACAGTGATTAGCAACCAGAAAGAAGATCTAAATAATCTTGATGATGATGTAAACAATTGTAGTTGTGAGCAAGTAAATTGCGGCGAGCTTGAAGCTGTTGGTAGTTGATATATTGGGCTCTTTTGGTAGTGGGTCTAGCTAATTTGAGGCGGTGAATGCGATGGGTAAGCTGTTTAATAAGGGTTTTGAAATAGGTAATTCGGGATTTATGGTAAGCAGTAAATGGTGTAGTCATCCCTTACCCCCCTGTAAAAATTCCCGGGTAAGAAAATCAGGTAGGGAATTTTGACAACCAGGTATATAGGTAATATCAAAATCAAAAATACTTAAAATAGCTTGCCAACGGGCAAAAATTTGCTTACTAGCAAGATTTTGAACATCTTTTTCTAAAATAAATTTGGCAGATTTGCAATCAACACGAAGTAAGAATTTTTGATTTAAAACATCATCTTGAAATTTTTGAATGCATAAAACAGTAGATAAAATTTCTTTTTTAATAGTACTATAATTAAATTGTGCTTTATTCCAGACACCAGAATGATAGCGAACAATTTGTTCAGATGATTAAGGAGTAAGTTGCTGAAGGAGAATGCCACCATAACCAATATCGGAGGCATCAGTTTGAATAATTTTGAATGAATTTTCAGTTGTAATACCAAGACAAGGAAGAGACTTAACATATTGTTTGACCTGTTTAACAATAGAAGTATGAACAGAAGACCAAGGAGGAGGATTATCTTTTAACCTATCAAATAGAGGTTGACAAGTTTTCCTAAGGTCTTTATAAAACTCAGCAATGTAATTGAGGGAACCTAAGAACCTTTGTAATTGAGTTTTATCAAGGATTTCATCAGGGAATTTGGAAGCAAATTCAATGGATCTACTAATGGGTAGGATAGTATTATGATGAATATCATATCCTAAAAACCTGACTTTGGTTTGAAATAATTTAATTTTAGGAGCAGAAATGACGAGACCATGACTTTTGATGGTGTAATAGAATGCATTTAAATGCTTCCAATGTTCACTAAGTGATTTTGAAAAAATTAAGATGTCATCAATGTAAACAATGGAAAAATGACTAAATGGGTTAAATATGTCATTCATGATATGTTGAAATTCACTAGGAGCATTTTTTAAACCAAATGGCATAACATTCCATTCATATTGACCAAAGGGTGTATTAAATGCAGTTTTATATCTATCTTTGGGATGAATTTGAATTTGCCAAAAACCACTTTTTAAGTCGAATTTACTGAAAATAACGGCTTGACTAAGTCGTTTAATTAAATCTTTTTTATTAGGAATAGGATACCGAATCCATTCTAAAACAGAATTTAATGGTTTGTAATTAATAACAAGTCGAGGGACACCATGTTCTAACTCAGCATTTTTATTAACATAGAAAGCAGGACAGGACCAAGGTGATTTACTTGGGCTAATGATGCGATTTCTTAATAATTATTTAATTTCTTTTTTACACATTTCAAGTAATTCATAGTTCATTTGAATAGGTCGAGATTTAGTAGGAATTTGTGATTCATGAAAATTCTTAATATAGGGTAGGGTAACAACATGTTTTTTCCTATGCCAGAAAGCAGTGGGTAAAGTAGAACAAACAGTTGATTCAAGTTTTAATTGAAAATCATGAATTTTGGAAACAAGAATTGGATCAGTCAATTGTTGGTCAATACGTTTATGATTTACTTCTTCTTTAAGAAATTTTAAATGCCTAGTGAGGCGGTTAATTTGATGAGAAATAGAACAATCTTTTAATTGGTTTAAGTGTAATAGTTCAGGAGGAGATAAAAATTTGAATGTAACAGGTTGTCCTAAAACATGTGTAGTGATACCTGTACTAGATGTAGTAAAGGGATATAATAAATAAATAAATGGGGAACCTAAAATGATTTTATCAGTCATGTTGGTGACTAAAACAAAAGAGGTTTTAAAACATACATTGTCTTGGCAAACATGTACTTTTGGTAATTTATATTTGATATGCATTTTAGTACCATTAGCAGAAGTTAATTTTTCTTGACATTTTTCATAATATGTAGTGGGAAGTAATCCTTCTTGTATACAATTTAAATCAGCACCAGTATCAATTAAAGCAATTAATTCTAATTCAAAATCATTAACAATTATTTTGATTTTGGAATACCATTTTTGAATGTAAAGTTTGTTGATTAGACTTAATCGTTTTTCTTCAGGATTAGTAGATGGGGATTGGTGTGATCGGTTATCAAATATTAAATTATCCGGATTAGGATCAGATTCATGTTCAGATTCATGTGGGGATTCATGTTCATTGGTGTGGAAATTGTCTAAACTTTTATCAAGTTTTAAAGTAATAATTTCATCTTCTAATTTTTTATCTTTATGTTGTAAGTCTTTGATTGTTTGTTTAATCTGATTAATTTCTTGTTGTAAATCTTGTAATGTGACTTCTTTTTGTTTATTTTTAAATCTTTCTAAAGTTTTGGATAGACTAATTATAGGTTTATCAAATTTAGGTTTGGAATCTGAATGAATTAATAGGGATTTTAATTTATCAGTATATTTTTGTTTTAACTTGGGATCATCTAATTTACTAATTAGATCAATTAAAGCAGATTCTTCTTGAGTAGTTTTGGTAAGGACAGTAATTTGTTTAACGGGTTTACAACAAACGTCATTACAACCTATTGTAATATCATTATCGGAATTATCACTAGGTGTGGAGGAATCAGATGAAGTAGTAGCAGGAGGATCCGAAGAGGAACTACTGAGGGAGTGATTTAATTGAAAGATTTCAAATAATTGATTTTTGGAATTATCATCAATTTGAAGTTGATTGACTTTATCTTTTAATTTTTGTTTTTCTTTACATTTATTAGAGTAATGACCTTTTTGACCACAGTTATAACAAGTAACATCTTTAGTAGATTTAGATTTTGGATGTGATTTAGATTTATAATATTTCTTTTTAGGTTTGGTATAAAATTTATCATTGGATTTGGAAGGTGAATAATTCTGCTTATATTTATACTTATTGGAATGTTTGTATGAGGATTTATGTTTGGAGTATTTGTGTGATTTCCTACGAGAGGGTGCAACAGGAGGTAAACCATATTGTTCACAGAAATTTCCTAATTCATACTTAGCTTTATGTTTATCTTTATTGGCTTTTTGAGTAAGTTTGAGGCCAATACACATTTTTAAACCTTCTTTTTGAATAGTGCTAATGATATCACCATACGTGAGATTATCATATTCAATAACACCAGTGGGTTGACTAAGAACATCTCTAATTTTATGAGCAAATAAGTTAGGTAATCCATTAATAAATTTTTCTTTCCAAAAGGATTTAGTACAATCTTCGCGTAACATGACACGAGAGGTAAATACATCTTTATACCATCTAAAATCACTTAAGGTTGGACAGTTAAGATTACTTAATTGATCATGGATTCGAGAATAAATATTTGTTGGGGTACCAATAAAATGGCGAACTATTGTATATATGAGTTGATTAATACCATCAGGGTGACAACATCCTAGAGATTCATCAAAAAGAGGGAGACCATTTTCATCAGTTTGATTGGCATAAATAACAGAGTCACGGTCTATTTCAGTGAGATATTTTTCCCACCAAGATTTGAGCATACCAGTAAAACCAGAAGTAAGTAAAGAAACAATTTCAGGTTGAGAATATTGGGGATAATTACTGAGATAACTATTGGCAACCATAGATAAATGATTTAATTTTTGAAGGATTTGATCTTCACTGAGACCATCAATATTCCATTCGTATAATCGTTTAGCAGAAACAGAAAATTGATTACTAATATTCGTGTCTTCAAATTGGAGGTCAACAGGAGTAGGTTTAGAATACCAGTTTTTGGTAGTTTGAGGATTAACTTTGGGATAATGGATTTTATTAAGAGTAGTAGGTTGAAACTGTTGGGCTAATTGATTGATTTCATTATCTGTAGTATCAGTTTCAGATTGGTCAGATATAGTATTAGTAATTGGTTGTTGATTCAAAACAGCAAGACCTTTATCTTTGGATGTAGAAGTATCATTAGGAGTTAATTTAGTAAATAATTGTTCAATAGCTTTGACAGTAGATTGATCATTAGTAACTAGGCTAGTTCGTTTAGAGCGATGACTAGGTAGATTAAGTAATGGTTGGTCTAAAGATTTAGTTGATTTGGTAGATTGGTCATCTAAATTGGTTTCTAATTTATCTAATTGTTTACCAATTGTTTTTAGACATTGGTTAGTATAATTGTTTTGTTCAATAACTTTTTTGATCTCAGGGTCGGTGCCAGGTAATTTAAAAGGAGAGGCTGGGACTTCAGAACCTTGGTGATCAATAATTATATTTTCTAATGGAGGATGATTAGAACTGACAGAAGTATTTGGAGAAGTTTTCCATTTATGTTTTGTGATTGTATTAACCTTTTTGTAATATTGATCCATATAATCAAAGAAAGATAATTCAAAACCATATTGAACCATAAAATTATACCATTCTCTAGTTATGCTGGATTGTTGAACAGAATTATATTTAGCACTATAAGCATGTCTTTTAGTTTTATTTTCTTTGGATCGGAATTCAATAAGTAATTTATCTAAATCAGGAGTAAAATCTTTTTTGATTGTCATTAGCTGGGGATTCACAGGTTGTATGAATTCTTCGAAATCAGTTTGAGTTGGGGAATTATTTGAAGCAATGTCTTCTTCGGGTAACTGTGTTTGAGTAGTGTAAACAGGTTTACTAATTTGAGAAGTTGTAGAATTATCAATTCCTTTTAATTTATTTTTAGAAGTTGGATTAGTTGGGCCAAGATGGATTTGACTATTTTTCCGAAATAGAGGAGTGTTAAATATTTCATCTTCAGTTGATATTTCAAAAGGGACACTAGATGTACTATGTCTAGAAGATTGACTTCGATTAAATTTAATATTAACTGATCCGTCATTGTTTTGCTGGATATGTTGAATGTCTTGGATTGAAGATTGTTGTTGATTATGTTTGTAATTTTCATTGACAGTAACCCATTGATCAGGTAAATTAATATCTTTCCATTCAATCATGTGAGGAATATTAATGTTTGATTCATTAGTACTACTGCTTTGGATTAATAAGGTTTTATCCTTAGGACTTTTATGTAGAGCATGAACATTTAAATTAGTTTGCATACATTTATAATGAACACGATAAATTAAAGCAATATTATGAGAAGAATCTAACATTTCAGTATATTCACCATGTAATTGAATGTTCAGTGTTAATGCCTTGAGAATATGTGGATCTCTTAAACTTAATGTAAAATCAGGAAAACAGTTAAAATGTACGGGACCTTTATTAAGACCAGTTTCCATCATGCCCATTAAACTAGCATTGTAATTAAGAAAACGAGCATCTCTTAAACAGAGTAAAACAGAAGTATTTTGTCCTATCATTGTTAATGGATTGACACCAATTTGTATTAAACCAATATGCATAAAATTGTAACCACGATCCAGATGTCGTTTGATTAATTTTTTATCAAATAACTGACAAGTTTCTCTCGGTTTTTCTAAAGCATAAACTTGTTCAATAGTTTTAACATGGAGAGTAACTTTAAAAACATCCTGTATAAACGAAGTTTTATAAATTTCTTTAATAGGTAGTTTTGGAATATTCCATCCAGAATTAATTTGATCATTTTGTATTTCAACATCTTCTTCATTAATTATGATGCCTGGATTAGGTATGGAAGGCAAGGTAGTGGACCTAGAACTGACTGATGAGTTACTTCTAAATAATCGATTCATTGTTTTGATTTAATTAACCAGTTTTACAGATATCTTAATACATACCCTATTCTTGTCAATTTTACCACATACCTAGTATACATACATACCCTATCTTTAAACCCCAAAGTCTGACTCTGCCTAAACCGAAGGACTTATAGAAGACTGGGAAGAAGTGGGTGACTTAAACTAGGTGGATAGAACAGACTGATCTTGTGGGTGATTAAGATGAACTGAAAACAGGATTAATTAAACAAACAAGGAAGACGATTGAACAGAAGTAGCTAAACAGTTAGAAACAGGATACAACATAACTTGGCTCTGATACCATAAAGGCGGAAGCAGCATATATGAAGGAGATGGATTACGAAATCAAAATTCAACACATCAGATAAGAACTAAGCACTGGAAAATAATTAAATAAAAAACCATTTAATTAAAATATTCAAACGAATTATTAATCAAAACATTTTAAATAACAAAAAATAACTTACAATTACAATTGTAGCAACTGTAAGGATCTTTAATTGGGTACAACGGGAATGCTTGTAAGGCTCTCAAAACACTCATATATATATATATATATATATAACCTTTTATATATATATATATATATGATTTTGAGTCACTTTAATATTAGAATATTATTTTATGTAACTAAAAGACATGAGATTGAACCAATTAATCTCCATGGGTAAATTTTCTTGTACACAAATTATTAATGTAAAACTTTATACAGAATAATATATATTAAGAATTAGATTTGTGTAGTCATAAAAGTGACGATGACAAGGACAACAATAATAATACTATGAAAATAAAAATTGCACTAATTAAATAATTAAAAGTTAATTATAGAATTGCGTCACAAAATGTTGTTATGAAATTGGATTATAGATGTTGATTACAAAATTTAAGTAGCTAAATATAATTACCAAAATAATTTAATATGCAAAAATACGGGTTCTCACATATTCTCCCTTCAAGCCTTGTTGTTCCTTCCCTTCCTGAGGAAATTCCAGCTATTACTTCATCTCCAGTGATAGCTGATTCTCATAGAGAAGACATTGGTAGCTCACCAGTTCCTTGTCCACTATCCTTATCTAGCTCCAGTCCCTCTTCTCTTGATTTACTGGAAGCTAAGACTATAGAAACTGCTAGGGATACTTCATCTTCCGCTCCAATCCCTATGCAACCATCCATTCCTTCTATCAGAGCCCTTTTTGCACCAACCATGTCAACAGAAGAAGTGGACATTCTTTAAGCTAAACTAGCTAGCCTTTTTTACATGCCTTCCACCACTCCAACAGCTAGCAATAAAATTGAGCCATTAGTCTTAGCTGATTCTCTCTTGGAAATTTTTGAGAGCGCTTCCTCCACTAGTAGGACTTCCTTGCCTTCATTAGACTTGGACAGGTGTTTAGAGTTGCTGAGATTCTTCTTGAGGATCCCCTTCGAAACCTTGCAAAGGCATAGGAATGACTTCCTCCAGTGCTGCAAGGTCGTTGAGCAATCTAGCATGACTATTTCAAGTCATTTATATCAGGCGGCAACTACCATTGACTTTTACATCAACATCTGCTATGTTGCCAAAGCTGCAGAAAAGAAATTGCTGAGAGACCAGAGATTTGTTTCCCAGATACATGCTGAAGTGTCAGAATTAAAGGAACAATATTCCTTTGTCTCCCAATTTCGAGCTCAATTATTGGAGAAGAAAGCTCAACTTGAAGAAGAGTTATCAGGAGTCAACTTGGCCTTAGATCGAACTGCCACCAAGCTGTAGATTACTAACCAAGGCTGACTGATCGAAAGCAGGAGATGGCTACAACCATTTAATTGTTCCCATCTCTTAAGAGTAAAGAGTCAATTGTAAAGGAACAGTTGAAACATTGTACTGACTCTTGGGCCAATCTTTGGTTGCATGTGTTCAACTCATTATGAAATAAGATCTTTATTTATTATTTGAGTGTTTTCATGCTCCTTTCGTTTAGCACTTATTATATTCCTTGTGTTTCCCACACGATTGGATAATAAGGCTTTAAATATCTGCCATTAATTTTCTTGGGGTGTACATATCCATTCAAATTTCTCAAATGATATGTTCCCCAAGGCAATACTCTATGAACTTGATATGGTCCTTCCCAGTTAGGTGACCATTTGCCAAACTTATGGCTTTTAATCTCTATTGGGAATATTGTCTTCCATACCAAATCACCTTCATCAAAGCTAATGTGCTTGACCTTCTTATTATTATTTTTGGATGCTTTATTCTTTTGGAAAATAATGCTATTTAATGCTAGAATTCTAGCTTCATCCACGTTGCACATACTCTGATGGTACTGCTCAAGAACTAACTGATTCTGGCATCTCACCCTTAAGGACTTGATGTTAATTTCTACAGGTAGTACTGCATCATGCCCATATACTAAAGCATAAGGAGTGATTCCTGTACTTGATCTTGGAGAAGTCCTATAAGCCCATAATACATCCAATAGTAAGTTATGCTAATCCCTAGGATAATCTTCCACAACTTTCTGTATTCCTTTCTTCAAAGATTTATTAGATAATTCTACCTGACCATTGGCTTGTGCATAATAGGGGGTGGAATTAACAAGGCTAATTCCAAACTCTGCCACAAAAGACTTTACCATCTTTCCATCAAATACAGTCCCATTATCAATAGTTATAGTCAGTGGGATGCCAAATCTATGGATCATATCTTTAATGAATCTAATAACTTCGGTCTGGTCTATAACTTTATACGGTTTAGCTTTGACCCACTTAGTGAAGTAATTTGTGGCCACTAAGATGAAACAACGATGCTTCGAAGAGATATCATATCCATAACCCATTCTCTAAACGGCCAAGGCTTTACAACCGCATGCAGATCAGCTATGGGTACATGTCTTATCGTGCCATGTTTTTGGCATGCCTGACAACCTCTAACATATTCTATGCAATCTTTAAAGATGGTTGGTCAATAGTAGGAATGTCTTCGAATCAGCTATCTCATCTTCACACCAGGCTGATGAGCACCACAGATGCCTTCATGAACCTCAGCCATGGTTGTCAATGCTTTCTTTAGGCCTAAACATTCCAATAATAACCCGTCTGCCCCCCTTTTGTAGAGAGCATTACCATACATTATGTATTGCATAGATTGCAATTTGATTTTTCTGCTAGCTTTCAAAGATGGGCCAGCTAGATACTGCATTATTGGATGCCTCCAATCTTGTTCTTGTAAGTCATTATGATTGACTTCTAAGACCACATTCCTTTTGTTTAAGGATGGTATTACCTTTTGATATGTTGTTTGGCTTATGTTCATTTGAGTGTTATCCCTTTTCTTGAAATTTGAAGCCTTTTGAGCCACATCATTAGCTTTATTATTTAAGAATCTTAGGACATAAGTCACATTTGCTATCTGAAATTGAGAAAACAAATGTAATGTAACAACATAGTATGGCAACATGTTTACACTTTGACACTTGAAAATTCCTTTCACCTAGTTAACCACCAATTGAGAATCTCCAAATATATCAACTGCATGAGCTTGTAATTCAATAAGTATTTCCAGTCCTATTATTAAAGTTTCATATTCAGCTTGATTATTGAAACAAGTAATTTCATCAATTCTGAAACCATGTGTGGTTTCTACCCCTTGTGGTAACTTAATCACCACACCAATTGCAGTTAGACCGTTGACTTTTGATCCATCGAACCACTTTTGTCATGGTTCAACACTAACCATACCAAGCTCCATTATCTCTTGGCTTTCTGTCTGACATAGATGATCCACCAAGAAATTAGCTAAAACTTGTCCTTTTGCTACCTTTTGAGGGACATATTCTAGATGAAATTCTGATAAAGCTAGTATCCATTTGCCAATTCTTCCTCTCAACATAGGTCTAGACAACATATATTTAACCAAATCTGTGGGTACAATTACCAAGACAGTTGTAAGCAAAAGATAGTATCTTAGTTTCATTGCAGCAAAATGCAATGTAAGGTACTGCTTTTCTATAGCTGAATATTTACATTCACAAGAATTTAGAAACCTACTAAGGTAATAAATCGCTTGCTTTTTGCATTCTTCATTGTCCTGGGCTCAGAAAACTCCCAGTGAATCTTCTGTCGCAGCAATATACAACTTCAAGGGCTTATCACCCTTTGGTGGCATCAGCACGGAGGCTTGGCCAAGTAGGCTTTGATTCCTTCGAAAGCAGTTTGATGCTCTGCTGTCCGCACAAACTTCTCTTCATCTTTCAACCTTAATAAGGAAGAAAATACTTTAGTTTTTCCTGCAGTATTAGAAATAAATCTTCGAAAAAAATTAACCTGTCCAAGGAATTGTTGTACTTCTTTCTTACTTGATATAGGTCTGGCCTCAATGATAGCTTTGGCTTTGTTCTGATCAATCTGTATTTCCTTCTTTTGTAATACATAGCCCAATAAGTTTCCAGCTGATACGCCAAAAGCACATTTGAGAGGATTAAGTTTCAACTTGAACTTTCTCATTCTTTCAAAAGCTGCTTCCAAGTGAAACAAATGTTCCTTCATGGATTGGGACTTCACTACAATGTCATCAATGTAACACTGTAAATATCCTCCAATGAGATCATGAAAGATAGTGTTCATAGCCCTTTGATATGTAGTCCCAGCATTCTTCAGGCCAAATGGCATTTCAACCCATTCGAAGATGTCAATGTTCCCAGGACATATGAATGTTGTCTTGTGGATATCCTCTTCTGCAATGCAAATTTGATTATAACCAGAGTGCCCATCCATCATTGATAGAATCTGGTGCCCTGCTGAATTATTCACCAATAAATCTACTATGGGCATGGGGTACTCATCTTTTGGAGTCGCTAAATTCAGGTTTCTGAAATCGATGCATACCCTCATTTTACCATTCTTCTTAACTACAGGCAAAATATTGGATAGCCATTGAACATACCTGGCTGTCCTAATAAATCCTGCCTTAAGGAGCCTAAGAATTTCCTCTTTAACCTTCTAAATCACTTCGGGACTTATCCTCCTTGGTTTTTGCTTGTATGGCTTGAAATTAGACCTCATAGGGAGCCTATGTTCTACTAATGGCCTATCTAATCCTGGTAGTTCATTAGAAAACCATGCAAAACAATCTTTATATCTCTTTAAAAACGCCAACAACTGGTCATTGTTAAAAGCATTTAACCAAGCATTTATGTAGGTGGGTTACTGTGTAGAACTTTCCCCTAAGTTAACTTCTTCTAACAGGTCTTGTATCTGAGAACTCACTAATACTTCTTTTTTAATTTCTTCTATCTTCGAAGTAATTTTTTTACTTTGTTCTGCTCCCAGTTCCTTTGATTCAACATCTTTGCCCTCATCCTCATAGACAAAATATGTCCATAAGGCTTCTTCTTCCTGTATCTCCTGGACTTTTGTTTTGATGTCCAACACACAGTATTTATCAAAGGCCAAAAACCTGACCTGTTGCTGCTCCTGCTTACAGCCAACTACCGTGGCTTCTTTCTCTTGCTCTTGCACCTTCTGGACTATTGATTTTATGTCCAATACTGAGAACTTAATTAAAGCCAAAGATCTGGCCACCTGGGTTCCATCTTTTTGCCTACAACCAAGCATCATTGTCATCCTTGGCGACAAACTCTTCATCAGCACTTTCCTGGACTAAGTGCTTCAGGTGTGCCAATTCCTTATCAGCCGTCACTTTGGCTGATCCATCAGGTTTTCTCAGTATACTGAGTAGTGTCACTCCTTCAGAATACAATTTGGCATCTGCAAAGTCTGCACAAGTTATGAAGGGTTGAGGGTTTGCATTGATCTCTTCTGTCTCTCCATTGCACAAGGCCATCATTATCTTCTGATGTAGAGAGGAAGGCACACATTTGTTAGTGTGAATCCAATCCCTACCAAGTAGAGCATTATACTTAGCATTGCTGTCGATAACGAAGAATGTTGTCATGCAATCCCTAGTTCCCACACTCAAGTTAATGGGCAAATTACCCTGAGCCATCTGTTTGTCTCCAGCGAAACCAACAATGGTTGTGCTGGTTAGAATTAATCTAGGGTTCTTTTTTCCTAGTTTCTTCAAAGAAGATTTCAGAAGCAGGTTTACTGCTGCCCCATTATCTGCCAATACCTGGTTCATTTGTATCCCATTGAAGAAGGCCTTGATATACAAGAGTTTGACATGCTGTGTCATGGACGTCGTAGGATACTCAAAAGGGTATGAGAGGTTAATACTCACCTCTTCCTTACTCTTGTCTCCAGTTTCCATTGGTGTGGCCACTTCGGATTCGTTTTGCGCCATGCTAACCTGTGAATCTTCAGTAGAAAACTGGAATTGGATCAATCTCTTGACCTTCTTGGTTTTCATTATTAGCCTGGAACTCCTGCGGTAGTATATGTACCATATTCACCGACACTGGAGGAAACGAACCAAATTGGACCACGGGTTGTACCTGCTTCTTTACCAAGCCAACTTGTTCAATTACTTCAAAAACATTTTCCATGTTGCATTCTAGCACTTCAGTACTAGTGACTTCCTTCGAATGGTCTATTTCTGCTGGTTTTTTAGCCAAAAATGTCTGTTCAGCCATGATGGCTTCAAACATTTCCTCCTCAACCATCTCCTTCCTAGGCCAACTTCTCATTCTATCTCACTATCGCTTTCCATCAAAGCCCTTTCCAATCCTGCTAAGCTGAATCTTTCTTTGGCTTTCAATTCAGAGTGAACTTTGGCTAACTGCTCTTTGTCGCAACTCCTTTTGTCTTGAGGAGTCAATTTTGGACTAAGATATAACTTTGGACTTTTTCTTTCCTCTATCTGGCCCTTTGGTTGGACCAATGAAAATCTTTCTTCACTTTCTTTTAGATCCTTCTGGTACTGAGTGTACCTTCGCTGAATCTTCCTCCTTTGGGATCTAGAAATCACTGGGACCATATTTGGTTCCATTATTTTTGGATGCTTTAGTAACACCCAGTTATTTGGAGCCACCAAGGGAGGTTTAACCAAACTACCCTGGTCTCCAACAATATTTCTTTGAGTAAGTATCTCCTTAGGTTTGTTCTGCATGACAAACCAATCTGGAACTCCAGATACCTATGAACCCATTAGCTCAGTTGTCGAACTGTCTCTTTTTTCTTTCAAAGCTAGTTTCAAAGTTGCCTCTGAAGGCCACTGTTTGGCCCTAACTCCCTGTTTTGGGCCTAATTCAGTCCTTCCATGAAGGTGGCCACTTTCCATCTTGTGTGAGCATGGTCTAGGGGGCCAATCTCTGGCTTTGATCCCATATAGCCCACTTCAAGTCGCCTCTTAGGATGATTGCCCTCCATTCTGTAATAGTTAGGTGGTCTGGACTCATGTAGAGGTCTCTTGCTCTTGGAGTGCATTCTAGTGGCTGTTGGCCCAGCCATGAATGGCTGCTGCCTAGGACCAATTGGATATGGCCTTTTGTTATAGGCACTAGTTGGTTTAGGACGCCTCTGCACATCCTTGTAATACTGTTTCCCATCAATCGGAAGTCTTTTCAACCACTTGTAATTCGACCTGCATCTGGGACACATTATTTGCATGACAGCTGCCTCTAAAGAGTCATCATCCAGTACTTCCTGATCAGAGTCTTCCCTTTGGTCTGCAAAGCCCTCTCCATCAACTAGTGAACTTATAGCATCTTTCTTGACAATAGTCTGGCTGGCAACATGCATTTACACATTAACCTCTTCCAATTTCCTCAAGGATAAGTTCTAGAAGTCTGGCACAATAACATTAGATGCAACTTCTCCAATTTCTGGGAATAGATTAGTATCAATCCCCATAGCCTTTTTTGCTTTAGCTGAGAATTTTAAACTCCCCTTTCGTATCTGTTCTTCGATCCTGTCCCGAAAAACAATACAGTTTTTAGTTGAGTGAGACCAAAAATTATGCCATTTACAATACACTTCTCCTTTAAGTTCTTCTGGAGAAGGAATTTTTACTCCTTTTGATAACTTTAGGAAGTTTGCCGCAAGTAATTGATAAAAAATGTCATCTGCCTTTGTTAAATCGAAAGAATATTTCCTATGAAGGTCTTCTTTTTTTTTTAAACTGCTGGCCTATTATAGTGTCTTTATGAATTAATGTCTCACAGATCACAGGCTCTTTCCCTACAATCTCTACTGCATCAATCTCATAATTAGGATCTCTATAATACGTCTTATATGATGTATTACTTCGATCTTGTTCTTCCTCTAGTAATGATTCATACCTCGATACCTTATACGTTAATTCCACTAAGTCTCTACACTCAGTTGAGTCAAACTTCTTTCGAAGCCTAAACTCTAAACCATTTTGAGCCAATCTCACGAATTCAGGCTCTGGTAAAATGATCTTACATTTGTTTCGTGTTCTTTTGAATCTGGCAATAAATTGAGCTGCCTTCTCATCAGGCCTTTGACTTAACCTTACCAATTCTGCCATGGAAACTTCTGGCTCCGTTTGAAAGAATTGGGCATGGAACGCCTCCTCCATTTGTTGCCAAGTTTGAATAGAGCTAGGTGTAAGGTTAATATACCATACAAAAGCTGCCCCAATTAGAGAATTTGGGAACAGTCTTAACTTCATGTAATCATTATTGGTGAATTCACCACATTGGGTAGCGAACCTAGCAATATGTTCTACCGTTGACTGGTTTCCATTCCCATAAAAAGAGCAAAGTCTGGTATTCTAAACTCTCTAAGGTATTCATGTATCCTATCCACCCATTCTGGATATGGTTTCATGTACACAGGAGTTTGAACCCCATGTGCCATAGGTCTACACATTTCTCTGACAATGTCAGCAATTTGGTCCCAATGAACCATATTTTGTACTTGTTGAACCACCACTGGAGGAGCAAACACAAGATTTGGTGGACAACCTTGTGCTTGAGGTCCTCTTGGTCCATAGGGAGGTATATTTGGGACTTGTGACAACTCTCACCTCTGATTAATGTTAAACTGTGACTGAGCATGATAAGTAACTGATAAGAATGAAATTCTGAACTGATTGTATAAGTGTATTATTTCGAACGCATTTCTATCTGTTTGATTTATGAATGAATCTGTTCATGTTTTAACTTTGAACTGCGAATTGAAGGTCTTATCGGCGACCGAACCAGAAATTAATTAGTGTTATATGCTAATTAAAATTTATGTGATTTTATGATAGGTTAAATTAAAATTTGATTCGGAAGGATTAAATTAGATTAAATATAGTTAAATCACATTAGTTTGAAGTTATTACCAAATTGCCATTGAGTGGCCATTTCCTACAAACTTTCTTTGGACTTAATTATTGCATTTCATATCATCTCCTCAGCCTTTTCTAGACCCAAACCGTATGACAGAGGAAGAGTAGAAGAAAAGGGTTGAATTCACTTAGATTTTGCTTAAACTTAGAAGATTTGAAGGTTAATTGCAAAATTGAACTAGCACTTTTGGAATTCAAGACTTAAGGTAGAGAATTCACCTTCTTGGGTATGAATTTAAGTTGTTCTTGCATGATTCATGGGAAAATTAGTGACTAGAGTCAATAATTGAGTTAAAGAGTTGAATTGAGTAGCTAATCCATGCATACATGCACGTACTCTAGCATTTTGAGGTTGTTTTCATAAGAATTTCCACATGCATGTCTACATTTGGGTTGTAGTCCATGAATTCATCATGTTTTGGAGTTCAAACTTGCATTTGGTTATGTTTTGGAACATTGGAATCCATTAGAACACTTGCATGTGATGTTCTTGCATTGTTCTTCAAGTTTCCTTTGAATTATTGTTCAATTGACTTATCTATGGGTTTTGATTTTACAAATTGATCTTTGAAACATGTTGTATTATGGGTTTTCAAGTGTTTTCCAGAAAATTAGCCCAAAAGAATCGAATTTAAAGCTTTAAAAGTCGAGTTTCATACTTGAGGATCAATCTGGAAATTCCAGATTTTGGACCCACGCTCGAGCGTAGGACCTCACGCTCGAGCGTACACTCTGAGTACATGCACTTCCGCTCGAGCGTAGGAAGTCACGCACGAGCATGAAATGCATATGCCCAGAAGTTCATATGTTTTACAGTCCGCTCGAGCGAGAGAATTCACGCTCGAGCGAGGACTTGAGTTTGACGCTCGAGCGGACGTCTAGCGTCCGTCGAGCGTGAAAATCGTGCATCCAGTACTTTTTCATGAGTTTACCGTCCGCTCGAGCGAAAGAAGTCATGCTTGAGCAGAGCTCCTTTGTCTGCATGTTCGCTCGAGCGTAGAAAGCCAAGCTCGAGCGAGACCCCTGTTTCAGCAAAAAATTGAAAAGTGTTTTAAAGTGCATTTTTGCATCCTCATTCCATCCTAGGCATTCCTAGGCCAAGTTTAAGGCATCTTAATGAGGATAATGTTATAGAACCACACCATGTATAATTAGGGGCTAAGTTATTAATCCCGAGTGTGTGTTCGTTCTGCAACTGTAGGGTTGGCATCCGAAGACGCTTGTTAGCTTGTTTATAGCCCAATGCTCTGTGAGTAACAATGTTGTAAAGATATGTTCAATTACGATTATTTTCTGAATGAACAACTGTTCTACTTACTGAAACGTTATTGTTTAATGAATGAATGTTTGTCTGATTTGTAAATTGTATCTGTGACATCCATAGCAATTTACTATTTCTGTACTGTTACTGCTACTGTCACAGAGACCTCTGTCGGTTCCCATGTTTAGAACCACTACTGTTACTGTTATGATGGCCATCGACTGACTATTCGGTCTGTTAAGACCTACTGTATTGTTTTGCTATGGAATGCACCACATATGACTACTATGGTTTCTAAGTGGCTGATATGACTGTTTAATTACTGAAAGGGCATTCATTCTTAACCCCTTTGCATTAATGTTATTCACTGGGCTTTAGCTCACTGTTTATATATATATATATATATACATATATGTAGGTATCCAGGCACCGGACCGGAGCTAGGAGTGTCGGATTAGCTCTTGTTTTGTCAAGCCAACCTATGTGCCTCGCCTCGAGGTTCCAAGTTCGTCCAAGCCACGGCTGTTTTGGGGTGTTCAGATTCACCCTTCTGTTTCTGTTTTGTAATAGATGTTATAGACTCCTACTGTACAGTCATGGCATAGGGATTGAATCCCTAACTTGTATGTATGTATATCTGATATGTAAATGTGTTTTGGTTGTCAATGTGGCATGTTTATAAAAAGTCTTTTTGCATTCAAACTGTCACAGGTCATTGCACATCTTTTATTTACTGTTTTGGCTTCCGCCAGCCCCTTTACTCTGTATTACTGTCATTACTGTTAAGTAGGCCTTCGGTAATCACGGATTACTGGCCAGTTACGGTGCTAAACCCATAGGGACGGGTTTGGGTCGTGACAGAGTGGTATCAGAGCGATACCAAGCACGAGTTATACCACACACACGTGTCCAAGTGAGCTATAGGATGTCCTAGAAAAGTAATTAGGGCATTGCATGAGCATGAGAAGTGTGTGGCTATGATATGAATATATATGCTAATGTGCTAATATGCTAATATGCTTAAGTCAGTAACTTCCTATGTTTATTACTACCATATTGCCTATAGTGAAATGGACAACACAAGAAATGCCGACAAATCTAAATCATCTGAGGCAAGAATGGCAAGGTTAGAAAGAACAGTTGAACTGTTGACTGAAGCTTTAAGACAATAACAGAACCAACAGCCCCCATCTCCTCCAGCACAACCCGAACAGAATGTTAATGATGATATCATTGCTCTAACACAGAAGTTCAGTAAAATGAAACCCCCATCATTCCAAGGAGGCCTCGAACCACTAAAGGCCGAAGCATGGGTTCTGAAAAATCGAAAAACTATTTGAGGTGTTTCCGTGTTCGGAGGCACACAAAGTGTTATTGGCCACCTTTACTCTACAAGAAGAAGCTAGACGGTGGTGGATGCTTGTCCATGATGCAAATACTGTCATGACTTGGGCTCAGTTTAAGGAGTCCTTCTTTGAAAAATACTTTCCCCAGTGTGTCCGAGATCGCAAAGTGACTGAGTTTGAACAGTTGAAACAGGGCACCATGTCGGTAGTAGAGTATGAATCTAAATTCACTGAACTCGCCAGATATGCACCACACATGGTGGATACTGATTACAAAAAGGCTAGGAAGTTTGAAGGCGAACTCAATGTTGAGATACTTGATCGAATTAATGTCCTAAAATTGCTTAAATATGTGGATGTTCTCGATCGAGCAATAATGGTTGAGTCGAACATCGAGGCATTGAAACAGACTAAAACACCAGCGTCTGAGTGGCATGGTAAGAGACGGGGCTTCAAGTTTAAGAAAATCCGGAACAGTACATTGAATAAAAAGCAGAACATAGGGTCAACAAACAGTTCTAGTCAGGGAAGTGGTTCCATACCACCCTGCTCCGAATGTGGGAAAAGGCACAAAGGGGTTTGCTACAAAATTTTAAGTGTTTGTTACAGGTGTGGCAAGGTGGGCCACATGGTCAAAGATTGCCCTTCCACTTCTCAAGGCATTGGTAAAGCTGCAGCTTGTGCCGCAACATCAACTGCTCCACCGAAACCTAACCCCAAAACTACTGGAAAGGAGCCTTTAAGGCAAGGCCGGGTGTTTGCACTTGTATCGGGAGATGTGCAGAATACCGAGACAGTTGTGTCAGGTATACTCTTAATTTATGCTCAAATGCTTATGTTCTGATTGATTCGGGGTCTACGCATTCATACGTCTCGCATGTTTTTTCACGAAAATTAAATAGACCACTGGAACCCATGAACTATTTGTTAGCTGTATCTTCACCCGTTGGGGGATCCATGACTTGTGCGTATATGTATCCTGCATGTGAGATTGTTGTGGGAGATGCACATTTATATATTGACTTACTGCCATTGAACATTGACCATTTTGATGTAATTTTGGGAATGGACTGGTTAACAAAATATCATGCTACCATAGACTGTGTAATGAAACAAGTTGTTTTCCGTCCACCTGGATTACCTGAATTTGTGTTTAGCGGAGTTGGAGTAATACCTCCCCCATATCTGATTTCATCCATGAAAGCATTTAAACTGATTAAAAAGGGGTGTAAAGGGTATCTATGTTGCATTTGACTGTACCTACTGATACTAAAGCTGATGTGGACAATATTCCTACAGTTAGAAAATTTCCAGATGTTTTTCCAGATGATTTGCCAAGGGATTTGACTGATAGGGAGATTGAGTTCACCATTGAAGTATTACCGGGTACACAGCCAGTTTCTAAAGCTCCTTACAGAATGGCACCTACTGAATTGAAAGTTCAACTGCAGGAATTGCTGGATAAGAAGTTCATCAGGCCTAGTACTTCACCGTGGGGTGCACCAGTTTTATTTGTGAAAAAGAAAGACGGCTCACTGAGACTCTGTATTAACTACCGTGAATTGAACAAGGAAACACGGAAAAACAGATACCCATTACCTTGTATTGATGATTTATTTGACCAGTCACAAGGTGCCTAGGTTTTCTCTAAAATTGATCTTAGATCTGGATATCACCAGCTGAAAGTTAAACCTGAGGACATTGAAAAGACTGCATTCCGAATGAGGTACGGACATTATGAATTCCTTGTTATGCCTTTCGGAGTTACTAATGCACCTGCTGCATTTATGGACCTTATGAACAGAAATTTTAAACCGTTCCTCGATGAATTTGTAGTTGTTTTCATAGATAACATTCTGATTTATTCCATGAGTAAGGAAGAACATGAACGTCATTTGAATATTGCCTTACAGACCTTAAAGGAACAGAAACTGTATGCTAAACTGACAAAGTGCGAATTTTGGCTTGACAATGTTACTGAAGTCCGAAGTTTCTTAGGCTTAGCCGAGTATTACAGAAGATTTGTGAAAGATTTATCCAAAATAGCTCTATCATTGACTCAGTTGACTCAAAAGGGTATATCATTTAATTGGACCGATCAAAGAGAATCAGCTTTTCAAGAATTAAAGACTCGACTTGTGACTGCACTGATTCTTACCCTACCCTCAGGTACGGATGGATTTACTATTTTTAGTGATGCTTCTTATAAGGGTTTGGGATGTGTATTAATGCAGAATGGAAAATTTATCGCGTATGCTTCCCGACAACTGAGACCGCATGAAAAGAATTACCCTACTCATGACCTAGAACTTGCTGCCGTGGTATTTGCGTTGAAAATTTTGCGTCACTACCTATATGGGGCTACATGTAAGGTGTACACCGATCACAAGAGCTTAAAATATTTCTTTACACAGAAAGAGTTGAACATGAGGCAGCGGAGATGGTTAGAACTGATAAAAGACTATGACTTGCAAATTTTGTACCATTCGGGGAAAGCCAACACCGTTGCTGATGCATTGAGTCAAAAATCAATTGGGAATTTAGCCTGTTTACTCATCGGACAGAAAGAATTGCTATGTGACCTTGAAAATTTTGAAGTTGAGATTGTTTTGCGTGAACAAGGCAGAACATTGGCTGCTATTTCTACTCAACCGGCACTTATTGAGGAGATTAAAGAGAAACAACACCAAGATAACTATCTGAAAAAGATCATTGATGAACGGGAATCCAAACTAAGGCCGGACTTTAAATTTGAGAACAATGTGTTGAAATTCCAGGGAAGGTTGTGTGTACCGAATGATTCTGAATTGAAAAGGCGAATTTTACAGGAAAGCCACACTTCAAAACTTTCCATCCATCCTAGAAATACAAAAATGTACTAAGACTTGAAACTTAATTTCTGGTGGCCGGGAATAAAGAAAGAAATTGCCGAGTTTGTATCGAAATGTCTACATTGCCAACAAGTCAAAGCCAAACATCAACGACCCGCAGGCTTACTTCAGCCCTCACCAATATCGGAGTGGAAATGGGAACATATTACTATGGATTTCATTGTCGGTTTACCTCGCTCCAGTAAAGGTATGGACTTAATTTGGGTTATTGTTGATAGATTGACTAAATCTGCTCACTTCGTACATGTCAAAACAATCTATGATGCGGACAAATTGGCTACAATTTATATTGACGAGATTGTTAGATTGCATGGAGCGCCTATATCTATTGTTTCTGACAAGGATTCGAAGTTCACATCGAGATTTTGGCAAAGTCTGCAAACTGCATTGGGTACTAAACTGAGACTGAGTAGTACATACCATCCTCAGACAGATGGCCAGTCAGAAAGGACTATCCAGACTCTGGAGGATCTACTGTATATGTGTGTTCTTGATTTCCAAAGAAATTGGGAAAGCCATTTACCTTTAGCTGAATTTGCCTACAACAACAACTTTCACTTGAGTATTGGTATGGCGCCTTTCGAGGCTTTATATGGCAGAAAATGTCGATCTCCTATCTGCTGGGCAGAAGTTGGAGATGGGCCTTTGCTTGGGCCCGAGATTATATAAGAAACCACTGAAAAAGTGAAACTGATTTAGCAAAGATTAAAAACCGTACAGAGCCGACATAAAAGTTATACGGATGTCCGAAGGCGAGACAGGGAATATGAAGTGGGTGATCATGTCATCGTTAAAGTGACACCAATGAAAGGACAGACTCGTTTCGGAGTCAAGGGTAAGCTAGCACCGAGATATGTCGGACCGTATGAGATCATTGAAAAGATTAATCCGGTGGCGTGTCAAGTAGCGCTTCCTCCTGAAATGGAGCATATGCATAATGTCTTCCACATTTCAATGTTGAGGGATTATCTCCGGGATCCCTTCCATGTTATTGAGCCTACCCGTGTAATGCTAAGTGATGACTACACTTATGAAGAACGACTTATTTAGATTGTGAACCGACGGATCAAGAAGTTGAGGAACAAAGAAATTCCGTTAGTGAAAATGGATAGGCAAAACCATGGTGGCATTTATGCCACTTGGGAAAGGGAAGACGATATGATGAAAAGATATCCTGAATTGTTCCCTCTGAATCCAGTATTCTTCGAAAATGAAGGTAATCCGAGTTTGAATGACCAAACTCTTTTTAAGGAGGGAAGACTGTAACAACCCTCACCTCTGATTAATGTTAAACTGTGACTGAGCATGATAAATAACTGATAAGAACGAAATTCTGAACTGATTGTATGAGTGTATTGTTTCGAATGCATTTCTATCTATTTGATTTCTGAATAAATCTGTTCATGTTTTAACTTTGAACTACGAATCGAAGGTCTTATCGGTGACCGAACTAGAAATTAATTAGTGTTATATGCTAATTAGAATTTATGTGATTTTATGATAGGTTAAACTAAAATTTGATTTGGAAGGATTAAATTAGATTAAATATAGTTAAATCACATTAGTTTGAGGTTATTACCATATTGCCATTGAATGGCCATTTCCTACAAACTTTGTTTGGACTTAATTGTTGCATTTCATATCATCTACTTAGCCTTTTCTAGACCTAAACCGTATGAGAGAGGAAGAGTAGAAGAAAAGGGTTGAATTCACCTAGATTTTGCTTGAACTTAGAAGATTTGAAGGTTAATTGCAAAATTGAGCTAGCATTTTTGGAATTCAAGACTTAAGGTAAAGAATTCACCTTCTTGGTTGTGAATTTAAGTTGTTCTTGCATGATTCATGGGAAAATTAGTGACTAGAGTCAAGGATTGAGTTAAAGAGTTGAATTGAGTAACTAATCCATGCATGCATGCACATACTCTAGCATTTTGAGGTTGTTTTCATAAGAATTTCCACATGCATGTCTACATTTGTGTTGTAGTCAATGAATTCATCATGTTTTGGAGTTCAAATTTACATTTTGTTATGTTTTGGAACATTGGAATCCATTAGAACACTTGCGTGTGATGTTCTTGCATTGTTCTTCAAGTTTCCTTTGAATTTGTGTTCAATTGACTTACCTATGGGCTTTGATTTTACAAATTGATCTTTGAAACATGTTGTATTATGGGTTTTCAAGTGTTTTCCGGAAAATTAGCCCAAAAGAATCGAATTTAAAGCTTTAAAAGTCGAGTTTCATGCTTGAGGATCAATCTGAAAATTCCAGATTTTGGACCCACGCTCGAGCGTACACTCTAAGTACATGCACTTCCACTCGAGCGTAGGAAGTCACGCTCGAGCGTGAAATACATATGCCCAGAAGTTCATATGTTTTGCAGTCCGCTCGAGCGAAAGAATTCACGCTCGAGCGAGGACCTGAGTCTGATGCTCGAGTGGAGGTCGAGCGTCCGTCGAGCGTGAAATCGTGCAGCCAGTACCTTTTCATGAGTTTACAGTCCGCTCGAGCGAGGGAAGTCACGCTCGAGCAGAGCTCCTTTCTCTGCATGTCCGTTCCAGCGTAGAAAGCCACGCTCGAGCGAGACCCTTGTTTCAGCAAAAATTTGAAAAGTGTTTTAAAGTGTATTTTTGCATCCTCATTCCATCCTACGCATTCCTAGGCCAAGTTTAAGGCATCTTAATGTGGATAATGTTATAGAACCACACCATGTATAATTAGGGGCTAAGTTATTAATCCCGAGTATGTGTTCGTTCTGCAACCGTAGGGTTGGCATCCGAGGATGCTCGTTAGATTGTCTATAGCCCAGTGCTCTGTGACTAACAATGTTGTAAAGATATGTTCAATTACGATTATTTTCTGAATGATCAACTGTTCTACATACTGAAACGTTATTGTTTAATGAATGAATGTTTGTCCGATTTGTAAACTGTTTCCGTGGCATCCATAGCAATTTACTGTTACTGTATTGTTACTGCTACTGTCACAGAGATCTCTGTCGGTTCCCATGTTTGGAACCACTACTGTTACTGTTATGATGGCCATCAACTGACTGTTCGGTCTGTTAAGACCTACTGTACTGTTTTGCTATGGAATGCACCACATATGAGTGCTATGGTTTCTAAGTAACTGATATGACTATTTAATTACTGAAAGGGCATTCATTCTTAACCCCTTTGCATAACTGTTATTCACTGGGCTTTAACTCACTGTTTATATATATATATATATATATGTAGGTGTCCAAGCACCGGACCGGAGCTAGGAGCGTTGGGTTAGCTCTTGTTTTGTAAAGCCAACCTATGTGCTTCGCCTCAAGGTTCCAAGTCCATCCAAGCCACGGCTGTTTTGGGGTGTTCAGATTCACCCTTCTGTTTCTGTTTTGTAATAGATGTTATAGACTCCTACTGTACAGTTATGACATAGGGATTGAATCACGTATATCTGATATGTAAATGTGTTTTGGTTGTCAATGTGGCATGTTTATAAAAAGTCTTTTTGCATTCAGACTGTCACAGGTCATTGGACATCTTTTATTTACTGTTTTGGCTTCTGCCAACCCCTTTACTCTGTATTACTATCATTACTGTTAAGCAAGCCTTCGGTAATCACGGATTACTGGTCGATTATGGTGCTAAACCCATATGGGCGGGTTTGGGTCGTAACAGGACTGGTTGTCTCTGTGGTGCTAGCTACTGTTGAGGGTATGGGTGACCCCTCTGAGCCTGTTTTTCGAAAGGTGTTGGAACAGATGTTGTGTCTTTTCCAGTCGTAGGAAACCCTTCTAAGCCCCAGGAACAAATTCGAACAAAGGATTAGTGAACCCCCTTGTGCTAGGTATGGCTTCAAACATGGGATTTGGAAACATCCTTACGCTATTTTCTTGTATTGGCCTAGATCCACTAATTTGCATGGTTTCATTGTTAAGTAATGAGGCATTTTGATTTGTCACGGGCCTCGAAAGAGGCTCATACCAAGACTGAGGTGATGGTCTTTCATAGTTTTGATTATTAGTTTGATCATTAACATGTCCATTACTTTGCATAGGCTATTTATCTCTAGCCAATCTTTGCTAAGGGACATTTAAAATTTCCTCTATGTGCCTTGCGTTAGTTGGTTGATGGGTATTTATTGGATCTATAAAGGATATTGCCCATCTTTCTATTGTGTTCATTAATTGCTGTCCCATGGCATTTACTAGGCCTCCCCATGGATTCATTGGTTGGTAGATGGAACAGTGGATGGTCCAACTCCATGGCCTCGTCCAATATTTTGAACATGTGGTACTTGCTGTGAAGTGTTGGTCTGTTCGACCATAGGTTCTGATAAGACAGGTACTTCCACAAAATGTGTTATCACATTATCCTTTGGATTATGTATTTCTACCTCTCCTTCCACACCTTCTTCTAAGCGTTCATTTTCTCATTGTCTGGTACGTCTAACCATTTCAATTAGTCCCACTGGGTGTGCCAAAAATATATGTTAGCTTTTTTGGCTTTCGAAGGTTAGTATTGTAATTTTAAACGTGCCAGCAAGGATCAATCAGTCTTTACAGAAGATTAATTGCCAACCAATTATCAAACGATTATTTTTCAATTCTTCAGCCCCAACGAAGAGGACTTTTACTGGTGATTTTGTTTAGGAGAATTTAGCAAACAATAATTAAATGAAAAACATTTGTAGCATTTCATTAAGTAAAAATGAAATACTTACAATGATCTAATTTAGCCTCGTAGAAGATTACAGCAACAAGCTACTTGAAACTACTCCTATGAATGAAGTGCAGTGCAGATATTTGAAGTACAGAAATGTAAAGAACAAGAAATGTAAAAACTGGAAGGAAAATAAAGTGAATAAAACTAGTTTCTGGATCTGAATTCCGGGGGCACTTTCTGGGGCCTTCTCTGCCATTTATACTTCTCAATGATAACCGTCAAAATGAGCTTTTAACCGTCGAATCATCCCTCCATGATCGCTGGTCATGTTTCCTCACAGTTAGCTCCACTATGCCATGTCTACAGTTAGACTTCCCTCATGATTTTGAATTTAAATATACGAGTAACTGTTAAAACCACGTCATCTTGCATTTCTTTGCTGATCTAGTGCTATGCAAATCCACAATAACCAATACTAATTGTCACGTGTGTGATTTCGATTGAAGATTTGAATTGCCTTCCTGTATTGCCCTCATCCTGCCACGTGTTGAACTATGATTGGCCTATACAAAATATGTAGCCAACAAATATGAAAACCAAAAAACTCAGTTTTCAAAAAATTAATCTAAAAAAGTCAAACCAAACACAAAGAAATTGTTGAGATGTGTGATTAAAGATAATTCAAACTAAAAATTAATTTCACTTTTATTCCTAAATTATCATCAAATAATATATTTTGATTTTTAGGGGAAAAAAATAGTTTGGTGTGAAAAATAAAAAATAGAAAATAAATTATTGTCATGCAATTTCCTTTTTTTTTTTTTAAGTAAAAATATTTTTTTAAAATGTGAGAGGGAGATTTATGATCTAGTTTCGGCCAAACAAGATTGGGCCGAGGTATTTGGCTTCAAAATTATGCTGTGGTTTTGCTCAGTAATGGCAAAGGGCCTGCGGAACCGAGCTACTTGGGCTCTTTGGTATGAAGGCCGGTCAAGTGAGAGCTCGGCTGAGACGTCCGCGGCCTAGAAGGGCTTCATGGTTCGTGCGTTGCTCGGTCGGAAGGCGCGCACCCATAGCTCGGCGTGAAGATTCGTGCCTGAAGCTTGGCAGGAAGGCGTTTGGTTGACCGGAATGACCAATCCCGTGCTCGGCGTCGCCGGAATGCGGTCGAGCACGGCTGAAAACGAAGCTCGGTTATTGGAAGCACTTGGTCTTGAAGTGCAGTATGGCTGTTGGCAGCTGAGAAGCTGCAGCCCGGCTGCTGAGCTCCTAGTAGAGTGGGCTGGCAGTTGGGTTAGGTGGTGTTCAGCAAGGTTTATGCTAACAGATGGGATAGCGGAGCCACGTGTCAGGAGATGACTGGGAGTGGATATGGGGCGCAGAGGGTATATAAGCATGTCTGCGCCCCCCATACGCGGACAGACGAACACTTTGTAAGGAATTCTTATACTCAAACACTCCTCTCTCTCTCTCGGTCCTAAGGTGTGTGCTAACTTGATCGTCGGAGGGGTTTTCCGGCCACACACCGTCAAGTAGCTCACCGCTGTTATGCTCGCAGGTGATCGGACAGAAACGGAGCTTGGAAGAAAGGAATACGGGCTTGCCTGAATATTTGCTCCCCGGACAATTGGCGCCGTTTGTGGGAAAGTTGACAGACAAAACCTTGTCTTCCAGGTTCATCTGATCGCCGTCCATGGCGAACAACGATGAGTTTCCGTTGTCTGCCATAGACGGAGCCACCCCGAAGTTCACCCGAAGGAGAGAAGGTCCTCCCGCCATCCATCCAATGGCGGACTTGGGGACGCCCACTGGAGGACAGTCAGTAGACGCGCGGGATAAGCGCGGAAGAAGTCATGGTCATTCGCGGAGTCTAGACGGTCACCGGCGGAGGAGAGACTCATACGCCAGGCGACTGGAAAGTAAGTTGAGGGACCAAGATGCTGTCATCCGGCGAATGGCGGCGGAGATGGAGGACCTAAAGCGGCATGTCAAAGGGAAAGGTGTAGCTGGAGTGGGAGACCACAGTGAGCGCACCCCATCCCGCCGTTCAGGCGGACAGAGTCAGAGACGTACTCAGTACATATCTATTACCAGAAGTTACCACGTTGGTGATTCCGACGCGGGTGCAGAGAAGTCTAGCGCGCAAGACAGCACCTACAAACCCTCACGTCCGGAGACGACGTCGAGGTACTCTTACTCCGCTCATTCAGAGGATTTGTGGGCAGTTTTAAAGGAGCGGGCTCGCCGGCGCGAAGCTCAGAGAATACCGGCGTTCCTGCGGTTATCCTATGGGGTTCACGCCAGCGAGGAGGTCGGAATGCCTCCACCCCGCCAAGCAGTGCCACTCTTTGAAGATACGGACTTGGCCAGGTTGAGCGCCACCCCTTTCTCCCTGGAAATAGAAACAACACCGCTTCCGGCAGGCTTCCACCAGCCTAAGTTCTCACTCTACGACAGAAAAATCGATCCTTACATGCATGTGAGCCACTTCCGACAGGTTATGGCCGGACATAGGCGAAATGACAGACTTATGTGCCTAATCTTCCCGTCAAGTTTAGGCGAGCTGGGCTTAAAGTGGTTCGAGAGGTTGCCGGAAGGGAGCATACAAAGGTGACATCAGTTGGCCGAGGCGTTTGTGACGCGCCTCAAAACCAACACAAAAACACCAAAGGAAGTCGATCATTTACTTAGTGTCAGGATGGAACCGAGCGACACTCTCAAGGCGTACAACTCCAGGTACTGGGATACCTTCAATGAGATCCTAGATTGCCCAGTTAAACTGGCAATCACCCAATATAAGCGCGGTCTCCCGCTCGGACATAGGCTGAGGGATTCGCTTACAATGAGCCAGCAGACATCCATGTGGCACCTAATGCAGCGCATCAATGAGCACATCCGAGTAGAGGACGATGCAGCGACGTCCACCGCAGAGACAACCTCGATAGCCACGGGCAAGTGGGCGACTAGGTTTTAAGGAAGGTCATGGGCAACGCACTAGTGCCGGGTGAAGGCAAGCTAGGGGCAAACTAGGAAAAGCCTTACAAGATAACCGGGCAATGGGGCATACCACTTAGAAGATTTGGATGGCAAAGGCGTACCCCGGCCATGGAATGCGGCCTTATGTAATTTTTTGAGGGACTTGTTTCCCCTACACTTCTGAATGCAAATACTCTTTTTGTCAATGTAATAGAAGTGAATTACTTTTGCTGAAGAGCTTTGTTGTGTCCGAAATAATAGTGGATGAGGGGCCTACTCTCCTGTTCCAGCCGAGATGATTTACTCCGGCTGAAGAGTTGATGATTTGCTCAACTGCAAGGTTCCAGCCGAGATGATTTACTCCGGCTGAAGAGTTGATGATTTGTTCAACTCCGAGGTTCCAGCCAAGATGATTTACTCCGGCTGGCGAGTTGATTTGTTCAACTCTGAGGTTCCAGCCAAGATGATTTACTCCGGCTGGCGAGTTGATTTCTTCAACTCCGAGGTTCCAGCCGAGATGATTTACTCCGGCTGAAGAGTTGATGATTTGCTCAACTGCAAGGTTCCAGCCGAGATGATTTACTCCGGCTGAAGAGTTGATGATTTGTTTAACTCCGAGGTTCCAGCCAAGATGATTTACTCCGGCTGGCGAGTTGATGATTTGTTCAACTCCGAGGTTCCAGCCGAGATGTTTTACTCCGGCTGGCGAGTTGATGATTTGTTCAACTGCGAGGTTCCAGCCGAGATGTTTTACTCTGGCTGACGGGTTGATGATTTGCTCAACTCCGAGGGTCCAGCCGAGATGATTTACTTCGGCTGAAGAGTTGATGATTTGCTCAACTGCGAGGTTTTAGCCGAGATGTTTTACTCTGGCTGGCGAGTTGACGATTTGTTTAACTCCGAAGTTTCAGCCGAGCTAATGTTGCTCGCCAAGAAGGAAGTGACGGAGCGGACCTTGCTCCCCTTCTTTGGAGTTCCTTGGCCGAGCTGATCTTGTCCGCCAAGAAGGAAGTCGCGGAGCGGACCTAGCTTGCCTTCTTTGGAGTTCCTTGGCCGAGCTGATCTTGTCCGCCAAAAAGGAAGTCGCGGAGCGGACCTAGCTCCCCTTCTTTGGAGTTCCTTGGCCGAGCTGATCTTGTCCGCCAAGAAGGAAGTCGCAGAGCGGACCTAGCTCCCCTTCTTTGGAGTTCCTTGGCCGAGCTGATCTTGTCCGCCAAGAAGGAAGTCGCGGAGCGGACCTTGCTCCCCTTCTTTGGAGTTCTTTGGCCGAGCTGATCTTGTCCGCCAAGAAGGAAGTCGCGGAGCGGACCTAGCTCGCCTTCTTTGGAGTTCCTTGGCCGAGCTGATCTTGTCCGCCAAGAAGGAAATCGCGGAGCAGACCTTGCTCCCCTTCTTTGGAGTTCCTTGGCCGAGCTGATCTTGTCCGCCAAGAAGGAAGTCGCGGAGCGGACCTAGCTCGCCTTCTTTGGAGTTCCTTGGCCGAGCTGATCTTGTCCGCCAAGAAGGAAGTCGCAGAGCGGACCTAGCTCGCCTTCTTTGGAGTTCCTTGGCCGAGCTGATCTTGTCCGCCAAGAAGGAAGTCGCGGACCGGACCTAGCTCCCCTTCTTTGGAGTTCCTTGGCCGAGCTGATCTTGTCCGCCAAGAAGGAAGTGGCGGAGCGGACCTTGCTCCCCTTCTTTGGAGTTCCTTGGCCGAGCTGATCTTGTCCGCCAAGAAGGAAGTCGCGGAGCGGACCTAGCTCGCCTTCTTTGGAGTTCCTTGGCCGAGTTGATCTTGTCTGCCAAGCAGGAAGTCGCGAAGTGGACCTTGCTCCCCTTCTTTGGAGTTCCATGGCCGAGCTGATCTTGTCCGCCAAGAAGGAAGTGGCGGAGCAGATCTTGCTCGCCTTCTTTGGAGTTTCTTGGCCGAGCTGATCTTGCTCACCAAGAGGGAAGTCGCCGAGCAGACCTTGTAATGTAATCCCAATCACGCTAGCGCGGACGGAATTAAGGGGCAATTGAGAGGGAGATTTATGATCTAGTTTCGGCCAAACAAGATTGGGCCGAGGTATTTGGCTTCAAGATTGTGCTGTGGTTTTGCTCAGTAATGGCAAAGGGCCTGCGGAACCGAGCTACTTGGGCTCTTTGGTATGAAGGCCGGTCAAGTGAGAGCTCGGCTGAGACGTCCGCGGCCTAGAAGGGCTTCATGGTTCGTGCGTTGCTCGGTCGGAAGGCGCGCACCCATAGCTCGGCGTGAAGATTCGTGCCTGAAGCTTGGCAGGAAGGCGTTTGGTTGACCGGAATGACCAATCCCGTGCTCGGCGTCGCCGGAATGCGGTCGAGCACGGCTGAAAACGAAGCTCGGTTATTGGAAGCACTTGGTCTTGAAGTGCAGTATGGCTGTTGGCAGCCGAGAAGCTGCAACCCGGCTGCCGAGCTCCTAGTAGAGTGGGCTGGCAGTTGGGTTAGGTGGTGTTCAGCAAGGTTTATGCTAACAGATGGGATAGCGGAGCCACGTGTCAGGAGATGACTGGGAGTGGATATGGGGCGCAGAGGGTATATAAGCATGTCTGCGCCCCCCATACGCGGACAGACGAACACTTTGTAAGGAATTCTTATACTCAAACACTCCTCTCTCTCTCTCGGTCCTAAGGTGTGTGCTAACTTGATCGTCGGAGGGGTTTTCCGGCCACACACCGTCGGGTAGCTCACCGCTGTTATGCTCGCAGGTGATCGGACAGAAACGGAGCTTGGAAGAAAGGAATACGGGCTTGCCTGAATATTTGCTCCCCGTACAAAATGTTAATTATTTTTTGTGTTTATTTTTTTCAAACTAATTTTATTTTAAACAGTTAGATTGATCATCCAATGGTGGGTGTAAAAAAATAGAAAAAATTGGTTAGTTGTGCTAAAATAGCTTTGAACCATTTGAATAATATCATTAAAATTTGCTATTATATATATATATATATATATATTACTTTTTTTTTCCAAAGAAAGCCACAATAGCATAATTTTTCCATTCACATATAAAGTTTATATAGATTCTATTTGAGAAATACTTATTTTCCATATATATAATTATAATTTAATTACTATGATATATATAATTTAATTTTAATTTTATATACCTATATACAATATGTATGAATAATTCAAAAAAATATTAAAAAAAATATCAATACTCTATATAATTAATTTACGTATTTTTTCTTAATCCAATTACAACATATTTATATTTAATCTTTTAAATAGATTTTGTGTAGTTCTATTTTTAAATATTTTTATTATCCAAATAAATATAAAAATAAATATTTAGAATCACTTTTAGTTTTATATTACTAATTCTATTTATAATTTAACTATTATTTTTAATATCAAAATGAGTGTTTATTTTATATCTCATAATTTAATATATATTATATAAAATCATTGTATATGATAATTAGACTTTTATAGTACTATAGAACTAAAATTATCAAAATTAATAAATAATTTAACTAAATTTATTATATATAAGTATTCAAGTAACACTTTTATATAACGATAAGGTTAAGATTATGAAAATAAATAATTTAAATTTAACTTTAAATTAATATTATTCTTTTGTAACACATATCATAATATAAAATATCATTACATTAATTAAAGTTAACTCCATTATGATTTTATATCAGATATTATATTTGTAGAAGTGATTTACGTACACGTGTAGCATCTAATTTGATACTGATTGATTAAAATAATAGAACTCCATACTTTTTTGTTAAGTTTTTAGAATATAAATTGACAAATGCCAAATGATAAATAGTGTGGAGTATTATTTTAAAAACTAATGATTCATCGAAAATGATTGTGTATATTTAAGGCACCCATTAATCTCTCTTGAATAATTTTTAAATAAAAATATTGAATTTATAGTATTACTGATAATGTACCTTCATGAGTTATGTCAGAAAAGATATGCAAAAATAATTTGGCGGGAATAAAAAATTTGCGACTATTATAATATGTCACATAATTAATCAAAACCTTTTCAGAACTGAAATTATTAAGTTTATAGAGATTTTGTGCTTGATTATCGTTAAGGGCACTGTTTATGATTTGAATTTGTAATTTTTTATGCATTAATATAAATAACTATTATGATCTTACCAATATAAATATAAATCCAACCTCTGAGTCAACCCACCTTAAGAATTTTATTCGTGTAATAAAATACTAAAATATTGTTATATAAAAGTATTATAATAGATCATAGTCAAACATCACTTAAAGTATAATTAAAGACCCAATGTACTTCTTTAGATATAACAAAAAATATCAGAAATTAGCAAAAGCTTTTCGTTTAATAATTAAAATAATACACCATAAGTTATAACTAAATCACAATTTTATATGAGTAATGCTAAGGACCCCAAATGTTTTAGCAACATTTCTACCAAAAGTCTCACATGGGTGTGAAATGGTGTGGGTCCCACACCAATGTGAGACATTTAGTAGAAATATTGGTAAAATATTTGGGGCTCTTAACATTTTTCTCTTTATATTACAGAATTTTTCGTCGTTTGTTTGTTTGTTTTTTTTTTTTTTCCAAAAACAAATATTTTGATACAAATAGAATCCATAATTTTTGATAAATTTGATTAACGCAAATGAGTATTTAATTTTATGTTGAGAATACAATTTTTTTTTTTTTTTTCAAATTTTCAAAGAATTTTTTTTTTTTTTATGAGCCTTTTACATAGGATCACGCACACAATGACAAATGTTTTCATCAACCATTAAAAGATTTGTTTGTATTTGACTTTCAACTGTTAAAATTTTCTAAACATAAAATATTAAGATTCAAAATCAATTTTCCATTTTAAAAATAAATTTTCATGTATCACATGGGTCACCTACTTGTATATTATTAAAAGTAGTGTTTTTCCCTTACTTAGGTACCACATAATCAAAAAACACTTTCTCTCTCTAGTTTGAGAGCTTCTCACTCTACACTTTTCTTCTCCTAGGGTTTTTGAGGGCTGTGGCAGTCGAGGTTGGGGAGGGGATTCTGGCGGCCTCCGGCCTCCTCTCCCCTCCTGCTACCCCATTTTCTCTTTCATTTCTTGTTTAGCTACCAATAACCTGGAAGCTATGTCCTTCCATCATCTCCCTCCTTTGTAGGGTGTTTCCTTCCTCCGTTTCAACTCCAATCGTGGCCTCACCAGATCTGCCACCTTCATCCTTGCCGGATCTGCTGCAATCGCCGATTTGGAAGTTAGTTAGTGTGCGGGTTTATGTTTTTTCTGTATTGTGTTTTTGATTTACTTTGTTTTGCTCTAGTTGTTTGTTTGGTTGATGGGGAGTCCATCAATGAGTGCTTATTAGGCTTACCCACTCTATGGTTGAGATTTATGATTTATTCCAGACATGCTCTATTACCGACTCTTATGATCGGTTCTGCTTCGCAGTACGAGCACATGCACGAGAGGTACGTCTGAATATTTTCTTAGTTTCTCTCCTTTGTGTTTCTTGCAAAATTTTTACTGTTTGGTGTAAGTGTTGGTTTGGATGGATTCCTGTAATTGCCGTTTTTGGCTTTCATTAATGAAATCTTTTGTTGATCAAAAAAAAAAAAAAGGTACCACATTCTAAAGGCTTATGTTTTTCTTAAAAAACCACATCAGCATGTGTTTTCCATATAAAGTTTTATACAAATTCAATTTCAATTATGATAATCAATTTTATATAGACTATATTTAATAAATACTTATTTTTCATATATTTTTCATAGTGTAATTAGTTTTTTCATTGTCAGATTTCTTTTATATAGTTGATATTTTAATTTAATTATTATGATATTTGAAAAAAAAATTATCTTGATGTACAAATAAATAAGACAGAACGTTCTTAATTATGCTGATCAAATTATTATTTTTTTTTATCCATCTTATTGATGTCTTAATATTAATTTATATTTAATTCTTTTATTTAACATGAAATTATTTATTACAAAAATATTTATATTTAATTTAAATTTTATATACCTATGTACAATATATATGAATAATTCAAAAAGAATATTATAGAAAAAATCAATACTCTACCTATTTAATTTATGTATTTTCTTCTTAATCCAATTAAAACATATTTATATTTAATCTTTTAAATAAATTTTGTGTAGTTCTATTTCTACCAAAAAAAAAAAATTCCAAATAAATTTAAAAATAAAAATTAAATTAAATAATTAGAATCATTGTTAATTTTGCATTACTAATTCTCTTTCTAATTTAACTATTATTTTTAATATCAAAATGAGTGTTTATTTTACTATCTTATAATTTAATATATATCATATAAAATTATTATATAATAATTACACTTTTATATTACAATAGAACTAAAATTATCAAAATAAACAAATAATTTAACTAAATTTATTTTATTATATGTAAGTATTTAACTAACACTTTTATAGAATGATAAGGCTAAGATTATTAAAATAAATAATTAAAATTACAATTTTATTTTAAATTAAAATTGATATTATTCTTTTATAACACATATTATAATATAAAATATCATTACATTAATCAAACTAAACTCCATTATGATTTTATGTCAGATATTATATTTTTAGAAGTGATTTACATAAATGTGTAATGTCTAATTTGATATTGATTGATAAAAATAATGGAACTCAATTTTTTTTTGTTAAGTTTTTAGAAAATAAATTGACAAATACCAAATGATAAATAGTGTGGAGTATTATTTTAAAGAATAATGATTCATAAAAAAATGATTGCGTATATTTAAAGCGCCTATTGATGTTTCTTGAATAATTTTTAAATAAAAATTTTGAATTTATAGTATTATTAATAATGTACCTTCACGAGCTCTGCTAAAAAAGATATGCAAAAATAATTTGACTAAAATAAAAATTTTACGGTTATTATGATGTGTCACATAATTAATCAGAATCCCTTTGACAATTGAATAATTAAGAATATAGAGATTTTGTTCCTGATTTCATTTGAGGACACTGTTTATGCATCAATAATTTGAAATTTTTTATGCATCAATGTGAATAACCCTTTGAGTCAACCCACTTTAAGCACTTTTTTCGTATAATAAAACACTTAAATATTGTCATATGAAAATATTATAATAGATCATAATCAAACACCACTTGAAGTATAATTAAAGACCCGATGCATCACGTTAGACATAACAAAAAAACATAAGAAATTAGAAAAGACTTTTTCGATTAATAACCAAAATAGTACACTATGAATTATAATCAAATCATAATTTGTATATTATAGAATTTTGCATTGTGTTTTTATCTTTTTAGAGAAAAATATTTTGATACAAGTGAAATTTATGATTTTTAATAAATTTGATTAACACAAATGAAAATTTGATTTCATGTTGAGAATTCCTTTTTTTTTTTAATTTTAAAAGAAATTATTTTTATGAGGCTATTTTACATATCAACTATTAGTAAATTTGTTTGTATTTGACTTTCAATTATTTAAATTTTCTATATATAAAGTATTAAGACTCAAAATTAATTTTTTATTTTAAAAATAAATTCTCGTACATCATGCGGACCAGCTACTAATTTTTTTGATACTATAACATATTAAATTATAATTTTAACATTGTCGCAATAACGACAACCAGGGAAGATGTTCTTAAAAGCAAACGTTTGTGTGTTCCATTCACACAAATCGTCACTTCCTAAAAGGAAGTTGATTATTGATCCGATTTTCCAAGTATACATTTTACTTCTGAGCTAGTTTGAATACTGGCAGCCCCATATAATAACTTTTAAAGGTTTTAAGCATTGCACATAATAATTTTATAGGTTAAGCTTCACTCAAGTATAAATTTGAGGGGTTTATGACCTTGTTATGTCTTGTTTGAATAATTTGAATGGTTTATTTTAGAGGATCATATGGATATATCATCCACTAAAATAATATATTAGTTTGATAAGTATAATATTTTTATTTTATTATATTTATCTTGGAAAAAATAAACAAAAAGAATATATTTTTTAAAAATAGACCATCTATTTTTTTTTTTTTGAAAAAAAAAATAATAATCAATTTATTTAAGTTATTTATGTCTGATAAATTAGAAAAAAAAATAGTCGAAAATCTATTTTTGGTGTGTGTATGACATTAAAACCAAGAATTGTGTTTGTTTTGGTGATATGGATATGATTAATAAAATTGTATGGTGAGAGACAAATTATTGTTTTGGATGATTTTTTTTTTTTTCTCCTATTTTTGTAAAATTGGTTGGTGCTAAAAAAGTGGTCAAAAAAATCATCGGTGATAGCTAGTAATGGTGGTGGTGATATGGACAAGTAGGAAGATTAGGTAGACAAATACATGGACAGTCGATAGATAGACAGACAAACAGGCAAACAGATGAAAATAATATAATCTTCCAAATTGTTACAGTATTATCTCTTTGACATCAAAAGAATAAACTTGGGGCAATGACTTAAAGTTTCGAAATTGGGCTTACGGCCCGAGTGTCCAACAAACTATGAACAAATTGTAGTAAACAATCTTACACGAACTCATAATATAAAAATATAGGATAAATTACAATAAATTTCCTTAAATTATAACACGTTTGCGTTCATCCTTGAACTTTAAAACTCAATAATTGACCACCTCAAAATATTATATTGTTACATTAATTCTTTAGGTCAAGTTTTGTTACGAATTTATATAAAATCAGATCATGTTTTAAATACATGATACACTTATTATTTTTTTTAAGACAAAAATACCCATTAATGACTTTTTTAGAATAATAATACATTTATTTAGTGATCTTATTTGCACTTTGTCTATCTTGTCTTAATAATAAAGTGCAAACAAAATCACTAGATAAGAACATTATTGTCTTAAAAATTTATGTCATGTGTTTTACATATAATATGATTTTGTGTAAATTTTTAACAGAATTCTAAAATAAGGGATTAATTGTAATAAGATAATATATTCAGCTGATTAACTGTTAAGTTTTGAATTTGAAGGAAGCAAAATGTAAATCAATAATAGTTTAACGGGATTTACTATAATTTGTAACCCGTTTTTGGGCTACGCAATGAATCCGAAAAATTCGCAAACCAAACTGGTCTAGTCCAATCCAGTAGGTTTGGTTTGATTTTGCTAATCTGTGGTTCGGCTATGGTTTGAAAAATTGAGGAACCGGTCCCCATGAATTGGTTCCGAATTTAAGTCCATTGTTTAGGATTGAACCCAACCAAACTGTATATAACTTAAACTTTATACCTTTCATACACCTTGATGCATACAATCCTACTCTCTTATATATAAAACGAAACACAAATTCATATCGTTTTAATTTTATCTTCTCTTTTCTATGCTGTTAGAATTTATTTTTTAATTATTTAGCATAATTTTAGTTTTGTAATTGATGTTGCCATGACAATATTTATTTGATGGGAGTTTTATACTATTGCATGTTGAACAATATATTTATTTACTAGATGTTATATTTTTTTAAGTTAATGGTAGAATAATATGTTTATGTTTAAAAAATTATAGAGAAAGTAATAATGAACAATATTTGTTTAATATTAATTTTTTTGGTGAATATTATATAATTTTTCCTGTGAAGATATTATGTGGATTCATAATTTCAAAAAATTTATGATTTAAATAAATTAATTTGATTTTAATTTTTATGAATTATAAACAACAAATTAATTTTAATTTTATCTCAAACTCAACCAATCGAACTATACGTGCCCATTAGGGGTTGTTTGGGGTGTCTTAAATGAGTGTACTTTTTGTCTTTTTAAACTAAAAAATTAAGAAAAAAAATATGGATATTTGGATTAACTTTTTAACTTTTTATAAAAAAATGTGTATTAAAAATTATATAAATTAATATGTAAGAAAAAATTAAAATTAAAAATTATGCAACGATAATTTTTTACTTTTAATAAATAATGTTAACTTTTTAATTTTTTGACTTTCTTTTAATTTGTCAAACTTAGCCTTAGAAAGAAGTGCGTGTGTGATACGGACCCCTGTACCTACGGCCACCAGGTTTGCGGGTGAGTTAAAAGAATATTGATGTCACCTGACTTCAGCACAACGTCATAGTCCTGCAAGTCACGTGGGCACTGACTTAGATCCTTACGATTAGCCAATCACACGTTTCGGTATTGACGACGTCGGCCCCCCCACTTGACCACAAGGACCCTATGACACTTCGACGGTGATGTGGCTAATTTGTTTGAGGCAATAATGCTTGAGTCCTCGAATTCAAGCCTCGAATTTGCCTCGATTTTTTTTTTTCTTTTGTAAAAGGTATGCTAAAAAATTAGATATTTTGCACTAATTAACCTATATGGTTTGACAAAGTGAGTAAGTTCGATCGGATTAGTTGCTTGATAAAATTAATTGATCAGTTAAATTATTGGTTAAAATTTATTAATTTCATATAATTTTGTACGAGTCCATACTATATTTTTACTTCAAACCAAGGAGAGGAAATTGGAATCAAAGTCATTTAAATTCCTTCGAAAATCTTCCTAATTTGAAATAAAAATACAGTAGGGACTCATACAAAATTATATGGAATTAACAAATTTTAACCAACAGTCTAACTGATCTGTCAATTTATTACCCAATCAGTTCAACTCAACTCACTCATCTTATCAAACCACATAGACTAAGTTATATTTTTTCTTCTATTTGTTGGGCTGTGTTGGTTTTTTTTTTATTTTTTTTTTATTTGTTAGGCTATGTGGGTTTGGTTTTTTTTTTTTTTTTTTTTAAAGGTGGTCATGTGTGTCAAAAAATTAGACATTTCATACTAACTCATCGTAAAAAATTATATTGACTGATTAGTTAGACTGTTGGTTAAAATTTGTTAATTCTATATAATTTTGTACGATAAATTAGTGCGAGATATTTAATTTTTTAATACATTCCTACACATTATCACCCTTAAAAAAAACATCCCTATACATATACATCTCTATACACCCCCCAAACCCCCCCCCCCCCCCCCCAAAACAAACAAATAAACAAATAAAGGAATTGCAGGCCTTGAATTCGAGCCTCTAGCACTGCCGTTGATTGAGAAGTAAGTTAAGAATTAATTTTTTGATTTTTTTTTAAAAAAAATAAAAATTAAAAAAAATTCTGTGACATAAAAGAAGCTTACATATTCATATTTTGCATATACAGGGGTTCGTTTGGTATGAAGGTTTGAATTGAGTTAGAATTATTTTAGGTATTAAAAGATAAAACAGATTTTTTAATCGAATAAGATAAAATGTTACATTTAAATCATAATCATATCATTTTTTCTCTCACAAAAGTAAAAATAAAAATAAAAAAATTCATCCCAAACGAAATTTTTTAACCTCAGGTTAAAATAGTCAAAAAATTAACTCACATCTCAAACGAATATTAAGACAAAATGTATCTATAATAATGTGACAAGAGTGATGAATCCTACTAAGTATGTAATCAATCAAAAATTAACATTTATCAAATCAAATCATAAAATAATTTTCTATTTCTATTTATAAATTTTCAAAATTATAAATCAAAATTTATTTCATATTTACTTTTACTTTTATTTATTTATTTATTTACTTTTTTGTAAATATCAAAGTTTTGTAATCATAAAAAATTTCATCTCATCTCATTTTGTCTTACTTTTCACATTTTCACTAATTATCCTTCAATGTTTATTACCATTACTGTTCCTAGTGATTTCTCAAAGGGCTTGGCTTCTGTCCGGTCCTTAATCGGACTGGATCGTGCTGTTGGGCTCATGCAGGCCCACCACGGGTCCCGTTTTGTTAATCTGAACCGTCAATGTGTAGAACTCGTCGAGTACTATAAGCCTGTAAAAAATCACGTTAATCGGATATCGATAGCTATGTGATAAAATCAGTTTTGTATAAAAAAAAAATGAACGGTGAATAAAGTAACGGTTGACAAAAATCTGATTTGATCACATAGCTACCGATATTCGATTAACGTGATTTTTTACAAGCTTATAGTACTCGACGAGTTCTACACATTGAACGGTTCAGATTATCAAAACGGAACCCGTGATGGGCCTCCACGGACCCAACAACACGGTCCAGTCCTTAATCGGACTGGACAGAAGCCAACGCCTTTCTTAATAGTTAACCATCATGTTGGACCGTTAACCATCACTTTTGACTACCACTCTACAATCACCACTTCTAAACGGTCAAATTAATGATCCGGATCCCCTTTTCCCCTCACTCCCGCGACTTCTTCTTGGATTGATTGGCCAATTTTATTTATTTATTTATTTTTTTTTTCTTCTTCTCCAATCGCCAACTTTCACGTGTGTGTAAGGGTGGTAGGGGTTGGTGATTGAGGAGTCTCGATCACATCTCAAACGGGCAGTGACCACCTCTTGTTGCCGGTTCTTCTCACTTGTTTTTAAATTTTATTTTTTAAAAAAAAACAGATACATACTAAACATATTTTGTTCTTATTTTTACTAAAAATGAATTATACATTGAGATTTAAAAAAATAAACTAAGTCTTACAATTCTAACATAATTATATTGAATTTTCTTAAGATTAAAATAATATTTCATTTCATTTTTTATCAATAAATCATTATATGATCAGTTCGTTTAGTTTAGATTTTCAGGATTCACTTTAAAAAATATATATATATGTATATTTCGTATTTTTTATTTTTACAGAAAACTTTTAATATTCTAAGCAATTTTTTTAATTTTTAGATATACCTAAAATAAATATATGTAAAAAGTATAATATTTGTGAATTTTTTTTAAAAAAAGTTACTAAATATAAAAAATATTAAAAAAATGAGAATTCAGTACATTTTTCGTATTCTTGTGTATTTATTAATTTTTTAAAAATATTTTTTAAAAAATATTTTACTTTTTAGATATATTAAAGTAAGGTGTATCTAAAAAGTTAAAAAAAAATTAAAAATTTAAAAATATTCACTAAAAATTTAAAAAATATACAAAATAAAAAATTCAATTTTCAAAAAATAAATCTAAAAAATTAAAACTAAATACACTCAATATTTTTTTACTTATCTTTGAGTATTGACTTGCTTAATTAAATGAAGTTAATGTAACAGAGTTGATAGAGAGTTTTTTGCACTTTTGGAAGTGGGTTTTGTGGCTTTTTTAGTTAAAATAGTCACAAAAAATAAAATAAACTTTTGAGCCTAATAAAACCAAACATCATATTTAACCCATAATTATTACATTATTTCTCTCATAAAAAGTCAAAAAAGTCAAAAGCCTTTTCCAAACAGGCTTTTTAGCCTCAGGCTAAAACAGTCAAAACAGTCAAAAAACTAAAAAGTCAACCTATTTCCCAAACGAAGCCTTAGTAGAACTGTTCTAAAAGCAGTTTTAGTGACCTGATAATGTATTAGAAAAAGGGAAAAAAAACAAAAACAAAAACAAAACATATCAAAGAAAAAAAACGAATTAATATCAACTCTAAAACATTTTTGGCAATGAAATTAGGGTAATGGTTCATTCCTCTAAGGTTAGAGCTCAAATTAAGTTTTAATAAGATGAAAAATCAAAAATAAAAAAAACACAAAATAAAATTAAAATATAACATAAATATAGGATTCACTTTTTATTAGAGCTATTATAGCTTCATTATTAGAAATCTAAAGGCCTTGTTTGGTTTGTATTTGGGAAACATATTTTGAGATAAAAAATACGAAAATTTGTTTAGTTTGGTTTTTCTTCAAAAGATATTTTGAAAAATTATTTTGAGAGAGAGTTTTGGAAAAAATGATTGATTTGATATGTATGAGAGAGATTTGTTTGAAAAATTTGTAAAGTAAACAAGTTTTGGAAAAAAAATTTGAAAAAATTTATTTGATTTAATTACTTTTAAAAATTTATTTGTACAGAATTTTTCTCAATTTTTTTTTGAGAAACACAAATCAAAATCAAACAAGGTCAAAGTATTTTTGATGAAATTGCATGATGAATGAGCGAAATGACGAGAAAGACCTTTGACAGATCGACGGTGATTGCTACATCATATGGGTGGCAGACTGTGAACTGTGTGCAGAGACGGGATTTCTCCGTGTTTTGTGATTTGATGGTGGGGGGTTATTTTCGTCATCGAAAAATGGTAAACGTGTCATGTAAAATTTCCTAATATGGAAAGTCCTTTGACCCTTGATCACCGCAACGTCAATGCTTCTCCATAACTTTGGGCCGTCCGATGCTGTGCTCCAAAGGTCTCATCACAATCACTACCAAGTCCATCAACGGCTCGCCCTCCATATTATTTCGTACTACCAAATCTTTTTTATTTTGACACGCTTTGATTGCGTCGAATAGGATGTAATCGATTTGATAGTGTTTAAGTACAAAATTATATTATATTAATGATATCGATTTTATTATTGTAAATATCAATATAAATCGTTTTTCTCATCACATTGTATCAAATTAAGTCAATTGAAATGATTCGATTTGACGTGGTTTAATCGATTTAGAATTTTTCAAAGTTTAGTCACATTTAAATATAATCATTAATTTATATAAAAATATTAAATTATTCATTTGTCTTTCATTTCAAACATATCCAATCTATCCATTTAATACATATTTTTTAATTTCTAAATTAACAAAAATAAAAATAATTTTTTTTTAAAAATACTAAGATTTCAAGAATAATAAGTTAGAATTAAGATTATATATAATAAGAGTTTACAAATTTAGGTTATAAGATTAATTATTTAAGGTTAACAATTTATTATACTGATTAATATCATTATATTATTATATTATATTATATATATATATATATATATTATAGGTACAATATATGTTGAAGCGTTTGGTTTCGGTTTAGATCGGTGCACAAGGTACTTAAACCGATACTGAACCGAAAATCGAAAAAAATCAAATTTAAAAATCTCAAAAATCGATTCATGTTGAAAAACAGACTAAATATAGCCGGTTTGTTCTGATTCAATTGATTTAATCGATTTTTCTTACATCTCTAACCTTTGCTATAAATTTAGAACTTGTTTGGATATAGGTTATTTTAGTAATTTTTTATATAAAAAAAATATAGAGAGAGTGATATTATTGATTATTTTAATAAAAAATACCTTCATACCAAACAAGCCCTTAGGTTTGGCTTCGAAATAGACTATTTTAATAATTTTTTTTTACTAAACACATGAGGTGAAAAAAATCACTCCATCCATCTTAAAATATTAGTCTATTTTAAAAATTTTAACTTTTTTGGATAATATAATTATTACACTTAAAAAATACTAATTTTTCAAAAACTACCCTTTAGTAGTACAAATATTACATTTCAAAAACATTATTGTTAATGAATTTAAAATAATGGCAAAATAAGAAATTTATGTCATTTTAGTCCTTAATTTTTTAAAATGGACTAATATTTTGGGACAATAAAATATGAAATAAGAGACTAATACTTTAGAACAGATGAAGTAATATGTTTGGAATAATTTTTTAGATTTTTACCCAAAAATAATAATTTTTTGGATTTTTACTCAAAAAAAAAAAGCAAAAAATAGAGATAACTTGCCAACTTAAATAAATAAATTAAGTAGCTTTTTAACTTTTTATTTATTTTTTAAACTTCTCAAACTTGCCAACTTAAATAAATAAATTATAGTAAATCATTTTAAATTAAATTATGACTCATTTAAAAAATAAAAATAAATAGTACCTTATCTAGTAATTTTATTTGAACTTTATTTTCTTTATCTTACTAGCAAAGTGTAAACGGGATCATCAGATTTTGTGTGCATCCTTAACATAATTCTAATAGAAGAGGTTAACTATAACAATATAATACGTTGAGATGGTTCGTCATTGAGTTTTGAAATTCAAAGAGACCAAATGAAAATGACTCATGGTTGAAAAGAGTTTACTGCAATTTAACCACTTAGCTATACAAACGGTGGAATTCACAACAAAACAAAATAAAATTGGGTAAATTACATTGATCTCCTTTTAAGTTTTGAGAAAATACAATAAATCTTACCGTTTTGACATAATTAAACTAGCCCTCTTTTTAGTAAGATTACAAAATATCAAAACTAATATAGATCATATAAAAATATAAAGATACACGGGGTAAAATATATATTTTAATTTTTCATTCATACGACTAACGAAAAGTTGCTAGGTAAAATGCCTTTTGAAAGTATACAAAAAAGTGCAATCTTTATTTCACCTAACTAGTTTAGTTAGTGTGCACTCTAACCATACTCTTTATTTTAACTAATTGAACTAAGGCCTCGTTTGGGAACAGGCTAATTTAGTAACTTTTTGGCTATTTGGCTAAAAAGGTAGGTAAAAAAAACTTATATGTTTGGGATGACTTTTTGGCTAATTACGAAAAGATGTGCAAAAAGTAGAGAGAAAAGAGAATCTTTGACTTTTTGGTATGAGTTGTTGGCTTTTTGGCTAATTTAGTAACTTTTTGGCTAATTGGCTAAAATAGCCTCTTGCCAAACGAGGCCTAACTAAACTAATTTTTAAAATAAAGATATTATAAACATAAATTAAAAATATAATCTTTTTAGGGCAAATTACAAACACCTCCCTCAAGATTTGGTGAAAATACAGATTTCCCCTTGAGGTTTGAGAAATTACATCCCGCCCTCTGAGGTTTATATTTTCATAACAAATTGCCCCCTTGGGTTTTTATTTTCATACAGATTCCCACCTAATTTTTCCTAATTTGTTATGAAAATTTGACCCTCAGGGGGCAATTTGTAATTTCTCAAATCTCAAGGGAGAATCTGTATTTTTACCAAACCTCGAGGGGGTGTTTGTAATTTGCCCATCTTTTTATGATATATTGTTTATGCACCTAGTGTTGACATGACATTTATAAATATATAATTAAATTATTTTTTAAAATAATATTTTTACACAATCATATTTTTAAAAATAACATTGGACTGGAATAAGACGAGATGCAGCAAAGATTGAGGAAGTAAATAGAGATGGAGACTTCTAGAGCATCTCCAACCCACTAGGCATATAATGTCTGTTAATCAAAATGCCTAATGTGACTCATTTTTTTCAACTCCAATGCATTAGGTATATGATTAGGCATTTTGGCTAAGTTCACATTCACTAGCTACATGTAGCTAGCCTTCAAGGTTAGGCAAAATGTATTTAATCATTAGGATTATTTCCCTCCATCTTTGTTGCTGACGTGACATTCTATAAAGTTAATAGTGTTTGGATGAATAGCTAAAATAAAGAGCATGATTGGAGTAAAAACATGAAATAGTTGACAGGTAAAATAAAATGTATACTTTATAGTAATATTTAGATAGATAAAATGCCTACTACCGTTGGAGATACTCTAAATAGCAAGAAAATACTTTTGCCTAGCAATAGAGGCTAGCTAGATGTAGAGAGCGAAAATAAAAATGGGCAAAATGCCTCTTGTGATGTAGAGCCTGTTGGAGAAAAAGAAAACGAACTTCACTGACAAAAATATCTGATGTGGCCCTTTTGCCTCCTTCCTTTGAGATACTCTCATATAAATAAAAACTTTAAGGAAGTCTAGCATAATTTTGTTAAATTTGTAAGATTTATTATATTTTTCTTTTCTAAATTTTTGGAGAAATCAGCATAATTTACTTAATAAAACAAAAAGGCTTTCACATATTGATATCCTTTCCATTTCATAATCAATGAAGCATTTTTGGGAAACAAATTCCCTTATGACCAACCTTACCTTCGTCCATGGTTGTAAAATATCACATCAACAAAATTTATTTTAATTTTGAAAATAATTACACTAGATTATAAAACTCGTAATGGTGTGCCAATGTATATAATATTAAATTGGGTAAATTACACCCAGCTCTAATGAAGTTTAGAAAAAATACAACTAGTTTCATACTTTTGATATAATAATATTGGCCCATTTCGAGTTTTCAATTCACATAACACTTAAATCTTTTTAATCAGTAATTCGTAGGTCGTATACATGAAAATATAATATTATTATATCTTTTTTTTATTAAAATGAATGTTTATATTTATTTATTTTAGTGTGTTAGGTTTTTATTCTTGGCAACTCCGTTTGACAAAACTCCTTTAAGTTGTATTTGTTTTCGTACTTTTTATTTCAGTGAGGCTATGAGTGTTTAGATGCGAATCCAACCCGAATTGTGCCTTACAGAGAAGTTTTGTGATGTTAATTCTTTCAAGATTGCCACTTCGCTGATTATGACGGGGATCGAGCTGCCCGGTCTGCTCGCGGGGGTCGAGGGGGCAGCGCCCCTTGGCGGGTCCGAGGCAGCACCTAGGCGGGGTCGAGGTGCAGCGCCTCCGAAGCAAAATGCAAAATTGCATTCGAAGTTTCCTGTCCGTCCTTGCTCGCTCGAGCGAAGGCTGCGTCCGTATAAAAAACCTGAAAGAGATGATTTCATGCTCAAGCGCAGGTTGTTTGGCTCGAGCAAAGCCACTTATGGAAAACATGCATTTTTGGTTCCCTGCTCGAGCGAGCGAGTCTTCGCTCGAGCGAGCATCGCGATTCAGATTTCTATAAGTACGTGTTTCTGCCAGATTTCAGGATTACTTCTCCAGATCTTCTTTTTGGATATTAAGGTTTATCTCTAGAGATATTTTGCTAATTTTCTTTGATGTTTTGATTGAGTATTCAACTCATGGTTTTAGAAGTTTACATCAAAGGATTGTTTGTTTAATTCTATACAAAAGAGAGAGTTGTTCTTCGGTGGATTCTGCAGAATACGAGCCTGAAGCTTCGGTGGATTCTAGAGTGGCTCATCGTCAAGACAATTCCGAGGTGAAGACGGGGTTGGAAGAGACATATAGAGGTTGGTTCAATTCGGGCGTGGATTCGCCAGGTAATTGAGAGTATACCTGTGTAATTCCTTTATATCTTCTTAGTGGATTATTTTGTGGCAGTTGCCCGTGATTTTTTTATCACAAGTAGAGGTGTCCAATTGTGATTTTTCATGTAAAATCGTTGTGTCGATTTGTCTTGATTATTTGATTGGGATTGTTGTTTACTGCTTAAAATTGATACATAATCACAAATCAACATCTAGGGGATTTCTAGATTTTTCAATTGGTATCAGAGCAGGTCGTTCTATTTTGTTTAAAAAAAAAATTGTTTTAGAACGAGATCTTATTTGATTTGTGATAATGGATTCAATACGTGAGGGAAATTCTATGGTTCGACCACCCCTACTTGACGGATCCAATTATTCTTTTTAGAAAGCTCGGATGAGATCGTTTTTGAAATCTATAGATGAAAAAGTTTGGCAATCTGTCATGAATTGGTGGACCGAACCAACAATTACCGTTGATGGAGTAACTTTCCCCAAACCAATTGATAAGTGGGACACAATTGATTACCAAAATAGTAGCTAGAATAGTAAAGCTATCAATTCTCTCTTTTGCGCTGTCACACCTGAAGAGTTTAGTCGTATTTGCAATTGTGAAGTCGCAAAAGAGGCTTGGGATATCTTACAAACTATTCATGAGGGCACTCCTTCTGTTAAACGCTCAAAACTTCAAAGGCTCACGTCTAGTTTCGAAAACCTTTCAATGAAAGATAGTGAGACTTTTGATGAATTTTATGTGAAGTTGAGTGACATTGTAAATTCCAGCTTCAATTTAGGTGAAAAAATACCAGAATCCAAAGTTGTAGGAAAAATTTTGAGATCCTTGCTCGATCAGTTCCAACCAAAAGTTATGGCTATTGAGGAGGCTCAAGATGTTGACAACCTCAAGCTGGATCACTTGGTTGAAAATCTCCAAACTTATGAAGCACATAGGAATTTCAAAAGGAAACAAAAAGATGTTATTGCTTTTAGTAGTGCTCATAGTGTTGGAAAGGATTCAGATGAGGATTGTGAGATAGATTCCAAGATTACGGCAGCTTTTGTTAAACAATTTAAAAAATCTTTTTTGAAAAAGAATTCTAATCTTTTGGAATCTACTCATACTCATAAATCTAAAGGCAAAGATAAACTCAAAATTAATTCTATAGGCAAGAAGGAGAAAGGAAAGATACAAGGGAACTCTGAAAGAGTCCAATGCTATGAATGCAGGATTTGGCTACTTTACTTCAGAATGCCCCACTCGTTTGAAGAAGTAGAAAGCCTTCGCCATCACTTGGGATGATGAATCAGAATCTGATGAAGATGAAAGTGACAACGAAGATCAAGGCGAAGAGGGACATTAACAATTCCTTGTTTTCATGGCGGCTTTCGAAACTAAAGGACGAACAGAGTATCCGAAGAGCCTGGTTGAGAATGCCACTGATGATGAATCCTCGGGAAGTGATGATGAAGAGCTTGAGCAAGCTTATGAAAAGTTGTATAAGGAATCTCTTAAGTTATTCAAATTGAATGACAAACTCACTATGAAACTCAAAGCATGTGAAAGTGAGAATGTCAAACTAATGGAGGAGATTTCCGAGGCTAGGATTGATGCCATCAAGATAGCCAATGATCGACAAGCTCTTTGTGCAAAACTCTTGACTTGTGAGACAGAGAGGAATGAGTTACAGCAAATCTATGCAACATATGAAGAAAAAATTGAAACTCTCGAGATGTCTCAAGTTGCTTTGGAAGAACTAATGATCAAGAAAGATGAAGAACTCAAGTGTGTTGTGGCTACCATTGGTCTTTGGAACAGAGGATCAAAAACTTTGGACAATATCATTGGGTCTCAACAAATTTGTTCTAACAAGAGTGGCATTGGCTTTGGTGATAACAAAGAGCAAAAACAGAGTGCATCTACATCTCATGATACAAGAACTCAAGGGCAGGGGGAGCACAAGGTTCAACGAGAGGAAAGACTTCTCAATCTTCCTAAAGTTGGTAAGGTCAAAAAAAAGAAGGTACACCCTGTTTATTTGTCATCATTGTGGTATGCATGGTCATATTTGCCCTTACTGTTATAAGTTGCATGGGAAAACGTCTCATAGAGATGGAAGAAATTTCAATATCTCGTGGGGTAAGAGACACTTCATTGATAGTAAAGAGGTTAAAGGTCATATTAGACCTCGTTATTTTGTTCAGCTTGAGACCAAACTTGGAGCGAGTTTGTATTTGCCTAGACCTAGACATAGAAAGTTGGAAACCAAGTCAAGACGGGTTCCCATTGAAGGGGAAGGGAACCACAACGTCAAGACACCATCCAAGAACCGCAATTCTCACAACTTTATTCATACTAAAGCGGTTTGGGTGCGAAAACTTGACTTGTGTTAATTCTTTTTAGTTTTTAGGTTTCTGTGTGTTTTTTTTTTCTTTTTGAGTCACTTAATGTGTGCATGTTCATTTTCTGTCTTGCTTTGTTTAGAAAAAGAAAAAAATAATTTAAAAAAAAAAAACACAAAAAGATTTTCTTAGTATGGTTTTGCAAGCTTAAAATTTTTGAGTGGTCCTTGGTGCATATTGGAATTGATAAGAATATCTATTACATGTTAATATGTGTGTGCTTTCTGTGGTCATTACTCATTTTGGAGTATGTGTTTTTTGATTAGTATATCTCATTCTGTACACACTCTTGGATTAGAAAATATCGGAGTCTTCCGCCTAAGTGATTATTTTTTTTCTATGGACTTATAGCATTGTATCTTTTGCTTTTCTAGAGGAATTGACCTATACCAGCATATCTTGGGTGATGTTGAGTCTCTTAAACCACCTTCCATCTTTTTGCATCTCCATGGCTGTCACGACCCCATTTCGTCCCTAGTAGAATGGTGCCGTGATGGCCAGTAATTCGAGATTACCAAAGGTCAACTTACAAAGATTCACACACAATCAGAGTATACATATGGGGCTTACATGTGCGGAAGCAATAAATTTAAATCTAAGTAGTCCATAAGAGCTGTGCATAGATCAAATGAAATAACATACATCTTAACATTGTTTTACAACTTGGATACAAATAAAATAAAGTACATATTACATCTTGATCAAAAGGTTTCTCAAGCCGACATATACAAAAGAAGTGAATTAAAACTAAGAAACATAATCTTCAAGATGATACAAAACATGAATCAAAACATCTTGCACATAACATCTTAGGCGTCACCGCCTTCTTGCTCGCCACCTACATACATATAAAGGGGAGGGTGAGCTTGGATACTCAGTGAATGATATAATTAATAAAGGTTTAAATGAATGATATCCGAGATCTTTATCAAAACAATACATATCATAGCTTGTAACAAAACATGAGATGAATCGAGTTCATCAATCAAATCTTTCAAATCTTCTTGGGATGTTTAATAACATCTACATAATACATGGGGGATGACATTCTGGACAAAACAAGGGAATAATCGATCCAGAATCGATTAGACAAATCCACCCGTACAAGGCCGTCGGTGGGGCCATCCGTACAAGACCGTCGATGACAGAGATCTCTCAAACATGGTGCTACATGGGCTTATAGTCCCCTAGCATGAAAGGACTTTCCAAGAATGTCATCAAAACAAGATAATACTTGATACAAAACTAGGGATAATCATTCATACTTAAACAAATACTTTTCCAAAATGAAGCAAAGCTTTATCAAAACTTTATAACATAGCTTTATTAAAAATACCACTCACATAGCTCTTCGGGTGTAGGGATTAAGGCAAGGATCCACGACCTACAAATACATAATAAAGTCTACTGAATGCACTTCAAGAAGACAAGAAGGAATGCTCAAAGATGGTTGTGCAATGCATCCTTAAAACAAGCTTTACATGAATGAAAATGATCTCGGCATTTCTTTCCAAAACCAAGTCAAGACAAAGTAAAACATGCTGGGAGTTAAATCACTGTATTTCATCTAGGGAAAACATGCTGAGTACCAACCAGGTCTTGGAATGGATGTATAGAAATGATCTAGGCAAAAATGAACTAACTGGGTGAACTCAGGAGGTCTTGGCCGAGGTCCCACACCTCTTGGCCAAGGTGTAGTTACCTAGGCTTCGGCGTGCAGCTGTCTGCCGAGGTGTTACAAGGTGTCTGTAGGCCAAGGTGAGATACGATGCTTGGCCTAGGTGTGAGATCTAGGCAAGAGTGGTCTCCGTGACCACACCTAGGGAAATGTGATGTTTGAAAATCTGGGTTTCCTCCTTGATGGACATGAAGAACATGAAGGACAACAACATGAAGAATATGAATGCTAAAATCATAACTTCTTTATTCAAAACCTTAGATTTCATGAGATGAATTCGAAAATATGGACCTGGGTACCCATACTTGAAGATCTTATGAAAACAAATACAAAAATATGGATCTTGATACAAGCTTTCGGATCAAAACATGGTTTTTCTTCAAGAACACATGAACATCACTTTCTCTTTCTAAAACAAACTTTAAATCAATGCATGACTCATGAATCATGCTAGATCATGCAATGTGATCGGATCAACATAAAGAATAACAAGAGTAGATCAAAAATATAACCTCAAAACACGGATCCAGCGGTTCAAGTTGTGAAGATCAAGCTTGGAATCTAGCTCTCTCCCTCTAAGAACTTCTTCCTCTTTCCTAGATCTTTTCTTTCTTCAAAGGCAATGATATGACAAATGATATGTTTTCTCTCTCTATTGGCTAACTTAACCCTTTGCTGGGACACGTGGCACTACCGGATTGGGTTTCCTCAAAAAGGTGACCGAATGACAAGACGAGAACATGACAAAGGGTGTACAACAAGCAAGGTGACATGGACACTCCGACAGGTAATGATCTCGGATTAGGACATAGGCTTCGACAAGTAAGGTCTCAATGATCTCGGCTAGGAAGGGTAACACTTGACCTAGCTGTGCCACACCTCGGCCTAGACGTGCCACACCTCGGTCTAGGTCATACTAGTCCTGGAACAAGATCACTAGTTGCAAGGATCAACGATCTAGGACGCCTAGATGATAACATCTCGGCCTAGATGATACACATCTTGGCTTAGGTGATGCACACCTCGGCCTAGAAGATGACATCTCGGCCAATATGTCAGGGTGAAGGTGGAGGTCAACTAAAGCGGTTCCAAGATGGCCCTAGGTGTTGGCATGACCTAGGCTTAACATGACCTAGGCTTGGCATGACCTAGGCTTAACATGACCTAGGCTTAACATAACCTAGGCTTGGCATGACTTAGGCTTAACATGACCTAGGCTTGGCATGACCTAGGCTTGACATGACCTAGGCTTGGTATGACCTAGTAAGGAACAAAGCATGCATATAATACTTAGACAAAACATGATAGCATCAACACAAGACAAGAACCTTTACCTAGGCAAAACAAGTCTAAGTCTGCATGTACAAACTTAACAAGGCAAAATCATATAAATGCTCATGAACATGACTAAGACAAGAATGTGGGTTATTGCAATGGCTTTCCCCTCTGTTCTTTGTAGTCCAGGCATGAGGAAAAGGCTATCTCAGAGTCACCAACTAGGCCATCCTTATTATATCCATGCTTCACTGGTTCGGTTTCCATACTCTTGAGCGTGTCAGCCGCCAATGAGTGTGCAAAAGAAAGAAAAAATGTGCAAAAGAAAGAAAAAAAAAAGGATGTGCAAAAGAAAGAAAACAAAAAGAAAAAGGAAAAAATGTGCAAAAGAAAGAAAAGAAAAAAAAAAAGGATTCATTAATTGAGGGGGAGCCTCCGCTTTTACTCACCAAATACCCCTTGATTCCTAGTAGTTTGACTTTCCGTAGTTGTTCTTAGATTCTCTTGCCAGAGGTTCAACTTTCAGATCACTACTAGGATTGAATCTAGTGTTTGTCGAACTCCAAGAGTCACACACACACTTTTCTCATGGGATCTATGCTTTTCACATAATGCATCACTTTCTTTTATGAGGAATCTTCTAGAGGTTGTGCACATTGTGTTTTCAAGTAATTGTGCTTCTTGGATAGTCTTGTGTGTTTTAAGGTACTAGTCTGAAATTCCTTGCTTGCTCTACCATATTATTTTTGTTGTTTTCTTGATGTTCACTGTTTTCAATGTTTGTGGTTGTTTTTTGTAAGAGGGAGTTATTTTTTCGGGTGCATGTGTCTTAGGTTTTCATGTTTTTCATCTTATGCTTCAAGATAATCTAGCCATATGTTTATTGCTTTTTCCTATACTCTTGTGGGAATAATAGTTGTTTTGGAGAGTGTGGCACTAATAATTATTTTACAGATCATGACCTTGAGAAAGAAGTTAGCTTTTGTTGGCTGTAATGGGTTGGGGTGATTAGGATTTTATTTGTTAGGTGTGTTTTGTCACGGCATTGCCAAAGGGGGAGATTGTTAGATTTTTCTTCTTGGCAACCCCGTTTGACAAAACTTCTTTAAGTTGTATTTGTTTTCGCACTTTTTATTTCAGTGAGGCTATGAGTGTTTAGATGCGAATCCAACCCAAATTGTGCCCTGCAGAGAAGTTTTGTAATGTTAATTCTTTCAAGATTGCCACTTCGCTGATTATGACGGGGATCGAGTTGCCCGGTCAGCTCGCGGGGGTCAAGGGGGCAGCGCCCTTTGGCGGGTTCGGGGCAGCGCCCAAGCGGGGTCGAGGGGCAGCGCCTCCGAAGCAAAATGTAAAATTACATTCGAAGTTTCCTGTCCGTCCTTGCTCACTCGAGCGAAGGCTGCGTCCGTATAAAAAACCTGAAAGAGATGATTTCACGCTCGAGCGCAGGTTGTTTGGCTCGGGCACAGCCACTTATGGAAAACACGCGTTTTTGGTTCCTCGCTCGAGCGAAGGCTGCGTCCGTATAAAAAACCTGAAAAAGATGATTTCACGCTCGAGCGCAGGTTTTTTGGCTCGAGCAAAGCCACTTATGGAAAACACGCGTTTTTGGTTCCTCGCTCGAGCGAGCGAGTCTTCGCTCGAGCGAGCATCGCAATTCATATTTCTATAAGTACGTGTTTCTACCAGATTTCAGGATTACTTCTCCAGATCTTCTTTTTGGATATTAAGGTTTATCTCTGGAGATATTTTGCTAGTTTTCTTTGATGTTTTGATTGAGTATTCAACTCATAGTTTTAGAAGTTTACATCAAAGGATTGTTTGTTTAATTCTATACAAAAGAGAGAGTTGTTCTTCGGTGAATTCTGAAGAATACTTGAAGCTTTGGTGGATTCTGGAGTGGCTTATCGTCAAGACAATTCCGAGGTGAAGACGGGGTTGGAAGAGACACATAGAGGTTGGTTCAATTCGGGCGTGGATTCGCTAGGTAATTGAGAGTATACCTGTGTAATTCCTTTATATCTTCTTATTGGATTGTTTTGTGGCTGTTGCCCATGGTTTTTTTTATCACAATTGGATGTGTCCAATTGTGATTTTTTCACGTAAAATCATTGTGTCGATTTGTCTTGATTGTTTGATTGGGATTGTTGTTTACTGCTTAAAATTGATACATAATTACAAATCAACATCTAGGGGATTTTATATTTTTCATAGTGTTTAGTAATTTTCTATATTATTTTTGATTGTTTTAACCTTTCCAAAAGAGAAATTAATATAATTATGTCAAACTTGTGAAATTAATTATATATATATATATATATATTTTTCAAGTCTCATTAGAGCTGAGTGTAACACCCCAACCCTTCACATATCATCGATATTGTTTGGTTTGGGCCACAGCTGTACGAATTTGTTCTTCCCAGTAGGTCACCCATCCCAGAACTACTCCAGCCTAAGCACGCTTAACTGGGAAGTTCTACTAGACATTTCACTACCCGAGAAAAGGCCTCGATGCTATATAAGGGTCTAGGTTTTTACTTTTATAACCCAGAAACTCCCTCTTCATTCCTGATGTAGGACACCGGGACCTTACAATCCACCCCCCTTAAGGCTGTACGTCCCCGTGCAGTAGCCTGCCAACTCACATGCCCGCCCACATGCACCGAGAGATGCTAGGGGCCCACACTCGATACTTTGGAGAGTCGGCTCTAATACCATTTGTAACACCCCAACCCTTCACATATCATTGATATTGTTTGCTTTGGGCTACGCCCACATGGATTTGTTCTTTCTAGTGGGTCACCCATCCCAGAACTGCTCCAGCCTAAGCAGGCTTAATTGGGGAGTTTTGTTAGGGATTTCACTAGCCGAGAAAAGGCCTCGATACTATATAAGGGTCTAGGTTTTTACTTTTATAGCCCTGAAACTCCTCATCCATTCCTGATGTGGGACACTAGAACTTTACAATCCACCCCCCTTAAGGCTGCATGTCCCCGTACAGTAGCCTGCCAGCTCACAAGCCTACTCACATGCCCACATTGTAAAGTCCTGGTGTCCCACATCGGGAATGAAAGGGCAGCTCTTGGGCTATAAAAGTAAAAATCTGGACCCTTATATAGCATCAAGGCCTTTTCCCGAGTGGTGAAATCCCTAACAAAACTCCCCAGTTAAGCGTGCTTAGACTGGACTAGTTCTGGGATTGATGACCCACAGGGAATAACAAATCCGTGCAGGAGTGGCTCAAAACTGACAATATCAATGACATGTGAAGGGTTGGGACGTTACAAATGGTATTAGAACTGACTCTCCGGAGTACCGAGTGTGGGCCCTTGGCGTCTCTCGGTGCATATGAGTGGGCCTGTGAGCTGGCAGGCTACTGTATGAGGACGTGCAACCCTAAGGGAAGTGGATTGCAAGGTCCCGGTGTCCCACATCGAGAATGGAGGGGGAGTTCTTAGGCTATAAAAGTAAAAATCTGGACCCTTATATAGCATCGAGGGCTTTTCCCGGGTGGTGAAATCCCTAGTAGAACTCCCCAGTTAAGCGTGCTTAGGCTGGAGTAGTTCTAAGATGGGTGACCCACTGGGAAGAACAAATCTGTGCGAGAGTGGCCCAAAGGGAACAATATCGATAACGTGTAAAGGGTTGGGGCATTACACTGAGCGTAATTTATCCTAAAATTTTTGAGTATGTTGCAACTAAATGCATTAAGATGGATATTTAGATCTCCATTTCCCATCCTGCATTTTACTATATATATAAATATATTAAAAAAAAAAAAAAACTCCATCTGTCACGAAGAATGATGAGATCAAAATCTTAAACTTCTTGTAGTGTGACACCCAATAAGAAATTTGATCTATACATTTTATTTGGATAATTTTCTACATACATTTCCCTCGGTATCTAGCATTATTGTAAAAATTTATTTATGTAAATGTTTTATACTCATTTATCATAAAATAAAACAGGTAAATTTTACTTTATCTCTTTGTGATTTAACCCATGTGTATGTAATAAATTGTTATTTGAAAATAACCATATAACCTTTGTGATTTGTAAACTAAAATGCACCGTGAAACTACTTAATGTCTTAAAAGGAAGATATCAAAATACCCTTTACATAATTAATCTTATTGTGCAAGTCATGGGCATTATCATCATTTTTATTTTTTTGGTGAGGCAAAACCTACGGCTTCGTTTGGAAAGCCTCTCAAAATATGGTTCCACCCATTGATTTGAGTGTGTTGTTTGTTTAGAGTTTTCAAATCATAATTCTACACCCATTTCCTAAAACTCAATTTAAAACATAATTATTACTTTTCAAAACTCATAACCAAACACATAATTCAAAACTGTTTTCAAAACTCAATTCAAATCAATATTTTAATTTTGTTACGATTTTAAATATTTTAATATTTAAATATGTTATGCTTTTTTAATTTTTTAATTTTTTTGAATATTTTTAAATATTTTAATTTCAAAATATTACGATTCTGATTTTTTAAATTTTAAAATATTTTATAAAAATAAATTCAAACTCTATTTTATAAAAATATTTTTAAATATTTTAATTTTTTTTGTTATGTATTTGGTTACGATTTGAGTGTAGAGTTGTGAAAGTAGTAAGGAGTTTCGAGTTATGTGTTTGGCTATGAGTTTTAAAAATAATTTATTAATTGACTTTTGTTTTATGTGTTTGGTTACGATTTGAGTGTAGAGTTATTTTTAAATTTAAAATATTAACATTTTAAATTATTTAAATTTTTTGAATATTTAAATTATTTAAATTTTTACGATTTAAATTTTTTGAATATTTATTTAATTTTTTACATATTAAATTTTTTAGATTATTTAAATTATTGAAATATTTATGATTTAAATTTTTTGAATATTTATTTTGAAAAAAATTTATTTCCTTTATAGTATTTTCAATTAAAAAATTGATTAATGTTATTTTCTGTTAATAATAATTTTTTTAATTAAATTTTAAAAAGAATTTGGATATTAGTGTTGATCAGAATTTTCAATAGTGTGAAAGTAGTATGTTTCATTATGAGTAATAATAATTTAAATTAAGTTTTGAAAACTCTTTCCAAAACTTATAACTAAACAAATTTTCTTACTTTACATGTCAAATCAAACTTTCAAAACTCAGTTCCACACTCAATTCAACACTTTATTCAAAAATCATAACCAAATAAATTTTTCACACTCAAATTATTATTTTAAAATTTACAAACTCAAAATCTAACTTATACTATCAAATTATATTCATAAAATTCTACCAAACGAAACGTACTTTTAACTTCATGCATCTTCATGTGCAACTTACCCACCCGCATTTAAAAATAAGTACATAACTCATGATGTTTATATATATATTTTGAGTGCAAAAGAAAGAAAATATATTAGTGGTAGGACAGATAACAATTACAATGCCCTAGGAGAAAGATTGCATCATTGTCCAAATAGCACATTCCAACTATCTTAGCACCTAGTGATGTGCACTCACTCATAATATCTTGACATGTGTTTCACTCTTTCAGGTACCGTTTGAAAAGAAGAATATGAGATTTTTTTGATTATTTTAGTCACAAAAAATAAAATAAATTATTTTAGTAACAAAAGAGAAAATATCATATTCAACTCATAGTCATTATATTATTTTCTTACAAAAAAAATTTAAAAAACTAAAAAGTTAAAAAGTCCTTTCCAAATCAAGTTTTTTTAGCCTAAGCTAAAATAACCAAAAAAATCAAAAAATTAAAAAATCAACCCACTTCTCAAATCAACCCTCAATTAATTTGGATATAAATGTTAAACGGTGTATAATTTAATCCATAGTTATTTACAAATGATAAGAGGTAATCTGTGCGTAGAACAAATCACGGTGGGATATAGAAATGGGTTTGGCTTTGGTCCAGTTCGTCATCGGATTATGCCATGGTGTTGAGCCTGTGAGGGTCTAACATGGGTTTCATTTTAAAAATTTGAACTGTTTAATGTGTAGAACTCGTCGAGTATTATATATTTGTAAAAAATCACGATGATCGGATATCGATAGTTATGTGATCAAATCAGTTTTGTATAAAAAAATGAACGGTGAATAAATTAACGGTTGATAAAAAATTATTTTGATCACATAGCTATCGATATCCGATCAACATGATTTTTCACAGACATATAATACTCGACGAGTTCTACACATTGAACAGTTCAAATTTTCAAAACGAAATCCGTAATGAGCCTTTATAAGCCTAATAGCACGATCCAATTCGATGATGGACTGGACCAAAGCTAAGCATATAGAAATCTACATTCAATGAAGAGGATCTGGATCTAAATCTTCATCGAAACAATAAACTAATGATTCAAAGAAGTCTGCATATTCACAGAGGAGCCTAAGCATTGGCTGCATATATATATATATATATATATATAAAATGATATATAAATTTATTTTTTAAATTTATTGATACCTAAGTGATAATTAAAAAGATATGAGAGTGTATGTCACCTTAATATTTTAATTGATTGTCACATTATTAAATTTAAAAATTAGATTTAATTTTTAAACTTGAAAATTTTATTTTTTTATTTTTTGTATTTTTTTATTTTTACTGAATTTTTTTAATATTTTAAGAATTTTTTTTACTTTTTAGACATGCCTAACATAATTATACCTAAAAAGTAAAAAGTTTGTGAAAAAAATCTTTTAAAAATTCACTAAATACTAACAATACAAAAAAAATACGAAAATTATGTACATTTTTTTGTATTTTTATGTATTTATTAATTTTTTAAAATATTTTTTCACAAATTTTTTACTTTTTAGATACATCTAAGTAAGGTGCATCTAAATTAGTAAAAAAAATGTTTAAAATGTTAAAAATATTCACAAAAACAAAAAAATACGAAAATCAAAAAACTTAATTTTTAAAAAACTTAATCCAAAACACTCAAACCAAACACAATATACTCTCTATATAAATATTCTTATAGAAATGAGCTTCAGATCAGCTATGAGTTTTTTTTCTGGAGATTTGGTGATAGACTCTTCACTGTCTAATTTGTCTTTTAAAAGGACAAGAATTATATAGGTACTTTCAAAACTCCTTACTATTTTAAAACTTGTTTCTTTTACTATATTACCCTCATATCTATCGACTCTCCTATTAAGTCATTCTCACAGTGTATTTCAGAGTAAAATTTTACTTTGAATCATAGTAAGCTTTACTCTGATTCAGAATCAGAGTAAAGTTTACTATGATTCAAAGTAAAATTTTATATCGTTAAGCAAATCAACATATTTTTAACCAGAGTAAAACTTTACTTTGAATCATAGTAAATTTTACTCTGATTCAGAGTAAAATTTATTATGATTCAAAGTAAAATTTTATATCGTTAAGCAAATCAACATATTTTTAATCAAAGTAAAATTTTACTTTAAGTTAGAGTAAAATTTTACTCTGAAAGTACAATTTTATTCTGAATCAGAGTAAAGTTTATTATGATTCAAAGTAAAATTTTATATCGTTAAGCAAATCAACATGTTTTTAACCAGAGTAAAATTTTATTCTAAGATCTATTAACAAATAATAATAAAAAAAAGGCCAATTGGAAACAACAAGGCGACATCTACAACTCAGATTCATGTTCTTCATATCTATTACAATCTGTCTTATTTTCATCAACATCAACATAAGGGAGGAAAAAAAAAAGTATCTGTTGCAATATGTTTCTTCATCATCATCATCAACAACAACAAAATGATCTAAACTTACATAATAATAATAATTAAAAAATAGAACTTGAGAAGATAAAAAATAAACCGAGGATCTTTAAGCTACAATAATTATAGAAAACTTGCTCAAATCCACTATTAATGGAAAACAATTTCAAATCTAAAAATAAAAAACAAAAAACAAATTTAACACAGATCTGTTTAACAACAACAATAAAAAAACTGAAATGCCTTCTACAGACACAACTGGACTCAACAACTCCTTTGAACGATTGCCAAATCGCTAATATGAAAGCAAAATAATGAAGAATCAAAAATCAAAAGTAATAATAGATCAATAAAAAAATCATCGTCTCGCCATTGTTAAACAAAAGCAAGCCAATCAAAACAATTACTCAAGTCTTCAAAAAATATATATATATATATATATAAATATATGTAATCTATTTCTTTCTATAGTACTGCAATGAACTATTATGAAGAGAATGTAAGAGAATCTGGTAGCTTTAGTGAGCACATGCATGTATAAAACACAATCATCATAAGTATTCCCACCACAACTTGCTCGAAGAGCAGATCTGTCATTCCGACATTGTTGATGGCGCAGAGGGTGATGGTTCTCTATTCAATAGTTGTATCAGACGAAATTTGAGAGATTGAGATGGTGATTAGGGAAGATTTAGTTGAGCTTATAATAATTTGATAAAATATTTAAATAATAAATTTTGTTCTTTATTCAAGACTTTATAATTAGAAAAATGCTTGGGAGCACTAATTAGTGCTCCCACTAATTAGGTGGCAGTGGGTCCCGCCATTAATGATGTGATGTTTTGGTCTTGGAATTGTATTTTTTTTTTTGTTTTTTTACTTTTTTAATGCATTAGTGCTATTAGTGATGATATTTTTAGTGGGATGAATCATTGTTGTTATAATTATAAGGGAGTTTTCAAAGTATAATTTTTTCCTTGATTCTTTTAACAATAAAAGGAAGGTAAAAATAGTTTATAGCCAAATTACCCTCTCTTTTTTTTCTCTTTTTGAGGCAAGTATTTGCTATATGAACAATTTGGTACTTTGCTGCAACTTTGGATGCACCAATGATCATCGATCTTGCAATCCAATATTATTATTATTATATATATATATATATATATAGTTCTTGCTACAAATCATGTTGGGAATAACAAGGACAAAACATGACACAAAAAAAAAAAAGACACACACATATATTCTATGTAATGATCATGGTGGCGTGACAGTGATCTGTGATCCCCAAACAACAAGACCCCACTCTGGGTTGGATTCATGAAAGATTGTGGAAATGCATTGACTAGAAGTATATTAGAATATGCTTTTTTGGATTGTACTCTTCTTCATTATGATATAATGTTATCAAAGTTATCATAACAAGTAGGTTGAAACGTAACTTCTAACAAGTAGGTTGAAACGTAACTCCGGACAAAAAGTGGTCAAATCAAAATTTTAAAAACAAAACAAAAAGAATTTATAATTTGAGGGCATCATGTAAGTGAGGGGTGCGCATTCTATAAAAAGTATGACAGAGTGTATGATTGTAAAATAGGAATACGCTCTATTAGGGTCAGTTTGGGGTGTGTATGGTCAAATTATGCACATAATATGTTAATAAACATAATGAGCTTAAGTCGTAACTTCAAACATATATTACGAAGTAACTTCAAGCACATTGCATCATAACTGGTGGATAAGCATCATAGCCCCTAGGGACAGAGTGCACTACAAATTTTACAGTATTTTATGGTGCAATTTGACATAATGTATGATTGTAAAATGAGAATATGTTATTTCAACGTTAGTCTATGGTGCATGTTTCTCTTCGTTATGATATGATCTCATTGAAATTATTAAAATAACTACATTTAGATAGACACAATGTGCTTAAGCCATTACTTCAAATATAGTATGTCATAACTTTAAACACATTATATTGTAATTAAGAGATGAGCATCATATGCACCCGTGTACACTACAAATTTTGCTAATGGTGCACATTGACATGGTGTGTGATTGTAAAATGAGAATATGTTGTTTTAGGGTCATTCTATGATGCACATAGATGAAAATACTAAAATAACTACATTTGAATTAACACAGTGTATTAAAGCCATATCTTCAAACTTAATAACTTTGAGCACAGTACATTGTAACCAAGGGATCAGCATCATATATATGCACCCAGGGGAGGTGCGCACTACAGATTTTGCCTTGATTTAATGGTGAGTTGTTGTTGGTCACTGAAAGCTTGTAGCTAGTTAGGTTACAGTGTTTATGCCATTATAAACATACAAGTGGGAGCTTTCAAAGTGGGATGTATACTTGATATTATTCCATTATAACTGTTAGACAGTGATTCTACATTGCTGACAGCCAAAATCTCATTGCTCTGCAAGTCCATTCATTTTCATGGCCAATTGCTCTCTAGCAATCATTGTAGATGACTTTTCAAAGTAGGGTTTTTCCTCAATTAGACTGATAACATTCCTTTGTGGTCATAACGGAGTCGTTGGATGTATACATTTCTGTTTGGTTTCCAAGAAAATATTCAGGAGTTGTTAAAAATGAGCCATTTTTCTTCTTATCAGTGTATGTTATTATTGCACGTTAATGAAATGTGTGAAGCTACCTTCTAATGGATAATGTGATAGGGTTGTTATGAATTAATAACTTTGGACCATGGAATGGTGAAGTCTGGTTTTGATATGAAGAATTATTATTAGATCATATAAAGTTATTGCATCTATATTATGATGGAACATTCTTAGTCACTTTACATGGTTATCATTAATCTAACAAACTAGACTTTGGATTTGGCTCAGTAATCTTGTAACCACAATTTAAGATGTAAAGCTACCTTCTAATGGTAATGTGATAGGGTTGTTATGAACTTTGGACCTTGGCATGGTGAAGTCTGGTTTTGATATGAAGAATTATTATTAGATCATATAAAGTTATTGCATCTATATTATGATAGAACATTCTAAGTCACTTTATATGGTTGTCATTAATCTAACAAGTTAGACTTTGGATTTGACTCAGTAGCCTTGTAACCACAACTTAGGGTGTGATGAGGGAAATGTCAAGGGTTCGAATTGTTGGAGCAGCATCAACCCTTTTAATTATAACCTAACTTTACTAACAAACTAATATCTTACAAAATAAATAAATAAATAAATAAATAAATAAATAAATAATTAATTAATTAATCTAACAAACTAGTCTATTCAATGTTTTGGTTGGCTACTCCGAGGTTGTCATTGATTAAAGTGGCCTATTAATATTATAGAGCTCAAATCATACTATTCCTGGTCAGATCCTCTATTGCATATTAAGAATTAAGATCATATACTCTTTAAATTTTTTAATTTATTGATGGTTAATAATTTAATATAATATCAAAGTTACTAATAAATTTTATATTTGAACCTCACTGTCTTTGGTGGTTAACAATTTAATAACATCTTATTAGTTTATGCAATTGTTCATGCCAGCAAAAGTAATCTTATGATATAAACCGATCAGATTTAAGAAGAAAGAAAACTGTACATAAAAAGTGACAAATTCAAAAGTTAATAATAGGAGAGAAGTTGATAGAGAGACTGAAACAGATAATTATACTAAAAATTAAAATTCTTGCTTCCTTATATTCAATGCACTCTTAATTATACAATCTGTCGCGAGATTCTCACAATCATTCTAGGTTAGAAGTTCAAAAGAACAAAACAAAACAAAACAAAAAATTGTGAATATACTAAAACTTAAAATTCTTGTTTCCTTATATTCAATGTACTCTTAATTATATAATCTGTCGTGAGATTTTCACAATCATTCTATGTTAGAAGTTCGAAAGAACAAAACAAAACAAAAAATTGTGAATATAGGGGCCAAAGTGAAGCCATAAAATAGCACCATGCAGCCTTTGGAAGAAGTAACATTGGCACGCCTACTCGTTTTAAAAAAATTCAACTCTAATGTTGATGACCTACCAAGACACACTTGTGTAGCTTCTACTTTTTCACTGTTTGGACTCTTTTCTCACCAGAAATATCTTTCTCAGATTCCTTCCATCATGATTTCCCATCACAAAAAAAGCCTAACGGTATCCTCTGGGGCTAGATCCTTGCCATATACTCTGAAATTGACTTTTGGAAAAGGAAAATTACTTCAAGTGGATTCCTGCATAAATAATTTTATTTTTATGGTGATGCAAGTTTTACGTGTGTATGGTCCAAGTCTATTCTTATTTTTGGTGTAAATCTTGCTTGTGTGTAGTTATACCAAAAAAAAGAGATTTTATTTGTGACTGTCTTACTGATTTTCAATTTTTTCTTAATTTTTTAAATAACTTTTTCTGTTAATTTTTTTTTCCATTGAACATTCTACTCGACTAAACGAACCAAAAAAATAAAACAATTTCAAATTTGAACAAAAAAAGGTCCACTAAAGATTCTTTTAACTTTTTTTTTCCCTTTACTTTTAGATTTTTGTACCAATGGTCACCACTTTTGTACACTATATCAAAGGGAAGGTGTGTACTCGATTTTTTCTCTTTCCAAACTCATATTAATGTGTACTAATTAGGCGTTATTTTTTACTTTTAGATTCTTGTACATTAGATGAGTTTGAAAATTAAATTTTTTTGACATATTTAAAAAAAAAAAAAAAAGTCAAGATTTTTTTGTGTGATATTTTTAGATGGATCCAAACTCACCTATATGTATATATATATAACTTGAAAAAACACCTGAAGTAGAAAAAAGTAGTTTGAACAGTGGTAAAAGCATATGATATAGACACTTTTAATGTGTTGTAAGTCACATTGAGTGTAAATTTGATTCATACAATTTTATTTATACCATTTTTGGGGTGACTTTATATTTATTTTAATATCTCCGTAGCATTGTTGGTATAACTTTGGCGATAGAACTAGGTGAAATATCAGATATTGTGGAAGATTTTGTATTCATTTGGACTGTACTTCTCCAAATAAGGAGGGATATATTTTTTTGGACTTTTATTAGTATTTGGTCAAGTGTGTTTATTCATCATGTACATTTTCTTCAATTCCAATCTTGATGTAATGGAAGCCGTCCAAAATTTTCTATAGATACAATACGAACAACAAATAGTGGTTGGAGAGTATATAATCATATTTGACTACACAAATCAACATGACTGCATGTAAAAGTAAACGTGGCTTTGCTTTGATCTAGATATTTTACAATTTTTTTAGGACGAATTACACTAATAATTCCTGTAGTTTGAATTTCGTGTCACTTTAATTCTTAATTTTTTAATTGTGATATATTGGATTATGAATTTTGAATTTTATTCCAAATAAGAACAATTGAATATATCATCGCTTAATTTCAAGGGCAAAATCATCAATTTGATAAAATATAAACTAATTTGATAAAAATAAATGTCAATTTTTTTAATAAAAAAAAATTAAATTATTTTTATCCACTAAAGATAAAATTATGTAAAATTGATAAATCTTTTAGACATATTTTTTTTACAAATTAATTTTTAGGGTTTACACTGACACTTCCTGCGGTTTAGTCCGATTACATCCTATCCCCTGACAATATAGAAATTACATTCACACCCCTGTGGTTAATAGTCTCATTTCACAAACCTCTTTATTTATATAAAAAAACAATAACTCCTGGTAGAAAAATAGAAGAAATTACATTAAAAAAAAAAAGAAACGAAACGAAAGGAAAGAAAAAATGGGGAAAAAAAAAATTACATAGAAGAAGTAAAGCAAAGTAAGAAAAGAGAGTGCATAAATTCAATATTTTTTTTATACTAACGTTAGTTCCGTCTAAATAATTACAATTACAAGGGTCAGTCTAATTTTCCAAATGTCAGAGGGTAATATGTATTAAACTCAAATATCAGGGGGTGTAACTGTAATTTACCCTAATTTTTACTGGTATGTGTTTGGACGATGATCAAGCAATGGGTGATTGTTAGGATTTTAATGTATAATCGATATATTTAATAATATGACAATGCTACGTAGCTCAAATTTTGTGGCTCAAAAGTGGCTCAAATGGCCAAAACGACGTTGTTTTGAGTACAGAACAACATAAAAATGGCCAAAACGACGTCGTTTTGGCCATTTGAGCCACTTTTGAGCCACAAAATTTGAGTTACGAGACATTTTCCTTAATAATATTTTTAATTTTAGATTTTTATGATATAATGAATTGGTTAAATAATGATATCAAAGTTGTCGCTATATTTGACTTTTGAAAAAATAAAAACAATCACCCATTACATGATCGGCATCTAAACACATAATAAAAATTAATTTGGTAAAATAAATAAATGTCTAAAAAAATTATCAATTTTACATAATTTTATCTTTAGTGTGTAGAAATAATTTTTAAAAATTCAAAAATATTTTTTTGACATTTATTTTTGTCAAATTAATTTATATTTTATCAAATTGACGATTTTGCTCTTGAAATTAAGCAATTGTATCTTTAATTGCCTTATTTTGAACAAGATTTAAAATTCAAGGTTAAATATGTCACAATTGAAGAGTCAAGAACTAAAATGACAAAGCCCCAAACTATAGAGACTATTAATGTAATTCGTCATTTTTTTTATATATATTATAAAAACATTAAATATATTTATTTTTATTTTTAGTGAAAGCAAAACAACGTTTGACACATGCTTTGAAAATAAGTGAAACAAGAGCTTAGTGGGAGGTGGTGGCCGACAGCGGTTGTCGATAGTCAGAGATGGTAATCAATAGTGTTTGTCAATTATCGAAAGTAGTTGCCATATAGTGGAAGGTAGCTAACGGTAGTTAGAGGTAGTTGCCGACATGCAAGAGGTGGTGGTCGAAGCTGTTTCCAATGATTAAAGATAGTTGACAACCGTTGAAGGTAGTTGGTAGTGATTTGAGGTGGTTACCGATTGAGAGATGTGTTAGCCGGGTTGTTGGAGTAGGCTACCTGCGATGGTGGTTTGAAAGTGGAAGTGACCGGTGGTAGTGATGATCAGTGAGTGGCGATTAGAGAGAGTGAGAGAAGGAAGAAGAATAAAAAACTTTCTTGTTCTTTTAAACAAATGAAACGAACTTTTTGTGATTACAAAAAATCAATATCAAATAAATTTTTGTTTATATTTCCAAATTTTTTATTACCATGAATAAAAAAAATGTAAATATAAACAATACAGAATGCCATGCCAATTATTTCAAGCTAAATGAGTAAGTTTGTTTTTTGGTTAGGTAAATTTATTTATTTATTTTTTGGTATGGTGTTAGTAAGTTAGTAGGTTAGATTATAACGAAAGAATCATAATCACTTTATCGACTTAAATCCTGAACTTCGAACTTTCTCATTGTCCTAAACAATAGTTACATAAACCACTAAACCAATTGCATTATCCTTGATTAGTCAAAATTTAGGATAAATTATAAATATATTCTCTGACGATTGATTAAAATACGAATCGCCCCTGTAGTTCTGGAAATTACATTTCACCCCTTGAGGTTTTTAATTTCATAAAAAATCACCCATTTTATTAATAAATTATCAAATCAATTAATAGTTTTTAATAATGTTAGAAATATGTTTCAATTAATAATTTATGTAATTTTATTATTGTATAGGAGAGCAATTATGAATTTTATTTTTTCAGTTAATTCTATTAAATAAAAAATTATTACAAAGGGATATTCATAATTTTTCAAATTATATGGGACAATCTGTATTTTAAGGAAATCTCAGGGGGTGTATTTGTAATTTATCTTAAAATTTATGTTTCTGATTTCCATGCAGACTTGGGCCAACAGCCCAAGCCCAGATCATGGCCTTTAGGGGGTGAGCAAGGGCTGGGTGGATCTCAGACGGGCCTTGGGTTAACTCTTTATTGGGCATTCTATTTGAACCAAAAATATATCTTAGTATGCCCAATTTAAATTTATAAATTTTAATTTCTAATATATCTTAATATGAATTTACTAATAAGGACAACATATATTAAATTTCAAAATATTTTTTTTTTCTCATGGTACACCCTAATCAGTTATTTCTATTCAAATCTCTATATCTTCTTTCCCAAGATATCAAAATTATTTCTTCTTCTACCTCCCTCCAAAACTCTAATCCACCATACCAAAACTCACTATCATCATCAACATCATTGTTTTTTTATTATTTTGAAACCCTAAACTTTAAAAAAAAGTTTGAATAAAATCAAATAATGAATGAGAGTAATAATAAAAATAGTTTTTTGAAGCAACCCATCAAAAAGGAGGTAAATATTCATATAAAAGGGTTTCACAATTTGTGTAGAACACCATCAATTATTTTCTGTATCATTTTTTTGACAAAAATGAAAAGGCCTAGTAATTAAATTAACAATAACATATTATTGGAGTTCATCTTATTTTGTCATTTAAAATAGTATATTATTTGAGAACTATTCTTTCTTATTAGTACCTGATACTTATGTGCTTATAAGTTTGGTTTTTACTTTTCTAAAGAGCATTCTTGTGGATAATTTATAATGTAATCGTTTTTTTTTTCTGTATTGAAAAGTTTTATAATACTTATGTAAAAGTTTGGTTTTTTCTGTATTTATAATGCTTATGCGCTTATAAGTTTGGTTTTTTTTTTCTGTATTTCAAAATTATTTTTTGTATTGAAAAGATTTGAAATAATTTAGTTTTTTTGTTTGTTTATTATTTATTATTTGGGTTTACCTTGAGGGTAATTTGGGAAAAATAATAAGGTTTAATGAGAGTAAAATAAAATTTTAAATAATTAAATAGAGTGTATTTAGAAATTAGGAGTACACAATGATTTTTTGGGTATAAATAGAATAGCCCACTCTTTATGTTTTTCAGTTTTTTTGGAACAATGGTAAGCCCAAGCCAAGCTTGTTCATAGACATTAACCCAAGCCCAACTTTCGGAGGTTGAGGCGTGGGCTGTACATGCCTTAGGGCATTGAACTGTTTATGAGTTTGGGCCATATTTATAATCCAACAGATTTTACATTGTTATTTGAAGCGTTTTGGTATGTTATTAGGGCTTGTTTGGTTTGAGTATAGGATAAGGCGGGACAACTTATTTCGAGAAGATATTTTGATCATATTACGATTAAAAAATAATCTCATAATAAGGGAGTTTCAATTACATACACATTGTAAACCCATCAAAAATTTTACTTTTGTGTTAAATTATACTGTATAATTTTAAATATGGTCTCGTATCATATTCTTAACTTTGTAAACCTTAATCTCACACTCAACTACAATCTTCTCCTCCGATCACCATCACCTCCTTCAATTCTAATTGCGACTGCCTTCTTCACCTTCAATTGACATGTTAACCCTTTCTCCACTCTCTCCAGCACCCACCACCCCTTATTACCCCATCTTCTTCCTCATTCAACTCCTTTCATTTATGTTGTTTAGGGTTTCAAAATGAGAGACAGTGTCAAGGTGAGGAAGAGATGATGAGGTGTGAGGAGAATGGTGGTGTCAAAAAGAATAAGGTTAGGAATGACAAGGGAAAATGAGGGATTAGAGATGGTTGGAAGGGATGAAGAAGAGAATTAGAAGTAGTTGAAGAGGGTGGGAGGTAGTTGTAGGGATTAGGGTGTATAAGGTGAACATTGTGACAGAGGTGGAATTTGAAAACATAGTATGATTTATCAAAATTGGTTTTCCTTATGACAATTAACTTAAAAATATGAGCAATGATTTTGTTGTGCTTTGAATTGAATGAGATCCACAAAAAGTAAAATAAAATAAATATTTTTTTCACACTTCTTTACCTTGTTTTAATTTTTAATATATATTGCTTTTTAAGCTAAAATTCAATTGATTTGAGTTGAGTTAATTTTTTTTTTTTAATACTTGACGAGTAAAACTCAAATTCTAATTCGATTTTATAAAATTAATTTAAATTAGATTTGAGCTAAATTTGAACAACTCAAAACTTAGCATAGTATGTGACAAATGCTAGATTTTTATAATTTAAGTTTCACAATTTATCACAATGATAAAACAAGTTAGAGCGTACATAGATGAATTTGTGGCAAATTACAAATTAACACATAAATGACGAGTCAATATTTTTTCTATGATGAGCTTGTTTGGTATAACTTATTATAAGTTAAAAATTGACAATGAAGAAGCTGCTTCTCTAGTTTTTAGATAATTTTTTTTATGCATATTTAAGTTATTTTTGTCTAATAAATCATAAACAGAAATAACCTAACAGAAACTGTCAAAACAAAATAAAATATAAACTATTTAAATAAGTTGCACCAAGCAATCAAATATTAAGATTCCATTTGGTTTAGTTTTTTAGAATAATGATTTGAATATGGAGTTGTATTTTGAAAAATAAGTTTTTGAAATGAGAAAATTTGTTTGATTATAAGTTTTGAAAAGAGTTTTGAGTTGTATTTAGAAATTGCTTTGGGATTTATTTTTTAAATATTTAAAAAATTTCTTAATTTTATTTTTTTAGGATAAATATTTTTTTATTGTAAATACTTATTTATTTATTTTAATGTGCGTTGTATTTACTACATTTATGCATTGTATTTTTTAAAAATATTTTAAATACTTAAAAAATTATTTTTATTTTAAATATATAATTTTTATTTTAAATATTTTCTTTTATTTTTAAAATATTTAAAATATTTTCTTTTTATTTTTTGTAAATTTAAAAATTTTTTGAATCGTTCATATATATCTAAATCCTAACAAATTATTTGCTCAATACTTACAAAAATAACAAAATAATTTTTTTCTAAAAGATAAAAAATATTTTTCTTCAAAAATAAAAAAATTCAAAAAAATAAAAATAATTTTAAAGTACAAAATAAAAAAATTGATTTTTTCTTTTTGTTTTAAAAATAAAATTTTGAAATGAGTTTCGTTATGCATTTTGAATTTTTTTTTTAATCGACTGTTTGATTTTAAGTTTTGAATTTTTATTTTATTTTATGATTGAAATCATAATTTGAAACCAAACGCTACTTACGTGCTTTTTAAGGTCACACAACATCTACCAGACGGATACGACACCGTTCTCTTGTAATATTATTAAAAAAATGTTCGGCAATTGACAAAATAATTAAAAATCAATACAAAAAGTCAAGGGGAAATTTTTTTTTTAAAAAAAAAACTCAAGATTTGAATATTGTAATTAAATAAATCTTGAATTTTTAATCTTAATTTTTTTAATTTATTTTTAATATGAACTATTTATCTATTTTTATTAAGTAAAATTATCGAAAAAATATATATATTTAAATCATTAAACTCAATTAGGTGTACTTAAAATGTCTAAAATATCTAAATTTATTGAATTTGATGACTAAAATGTATTTTTTTTGACAATTTTATTTAACAAAAATAAACATATAATTTAAATAAAAAATTATAATTTCAATTAATAAAATTAAAATTTTATTTTAGGGAGACTTATTTATAAGTCATTTTTCAGACACTTATGGTAAGGTAAGTTCTGTGTAATTTCTTATAGAGTCTTAAGTCCTATTTAGATAGGAATGCATTCTACAAGATTCTACATAAACGTAACGTGACGTGACACTTGCATAAACGTAACGTGATGTGACACTTGCATAAACGTAACGTAATGTGACACCTACATAAACGTAATGTAACGTGTCACGTTATGTTTCGCAAACTTAATGAGTTTTTATTTTTTAAAATTGAATGTGAAAATGTTGCTGGTTTATGTTTATGTCACGTTACGTTTCATATAGGAAATTGAATGTTGTCATAGATTATAAATGTCACATTACGTTTATGTAGGTGTCATGTTACGTTATGTTTATGTAAATATGATTTATGGTAACATTCAATTTTCTATATGGTGTCACGTTACGTTTATGCAGGTGTCACGCTACGTTACATTTATGTAGATATGATCTATGGTAGTTGCATGTTACCATAGTAGGTGTCACGTTACGTTACGTTTATATAGATATGATCTATGGTAACATTTAATTTCCTATATATAATTTTACTATTATTTATTATATTAACAACTAATATTGAGGGTAAATGTGTTAACAAACTTCTCACAAAATTTATGAGAACATAATTTTTTTAGTAAGACCATATGTAGCATAAGTCTCCCTAATAAGACTTATAAATAATTTTTTCCTTATTTTATTATAAGCCTCTAAAACTTGAAATTTTTTTTCCTATAATTTTTCCAAAAGTCAATTAAGGGGTTGTTTGAATGTCCTAAATAAGTGTACTTTTTATCTTTTTATAAAAAAAATGTGCAGAAAAATAAAGAGCGACAATGCTACGTAGCTCAAATTTTGTGGCTCAAAAGTGGCTCAAATGGCCAAAACGACGTCGTTTTGAGTACAGAACAACATAAAAATGACTAAAATGACATCGTTTTGGCTATTTAAACCACTTTTGAACCACAAAATTTGAATTACGACACATTTTTTAATAAAGAGACAGTATGATAGAAAAAAAAAAAAAGATAAAAAGATGAAAGCTGCAAAACATGACTAGCAAAACATGACTAATAAAAAAAGTTTAACGAAATCGTAACGGCGAAAGGTTCCCTTGACCAGTTAGAAAGCTGCATTCGCCGGAACCAGATCTCTCGCTCTCTCGACATATACATATATATCTTTACGTATAATAGACCTCTAAAACCCTAGAACATTCCTATTCGGTTCCAAAACCAAACCCTAGAACTCCAATTCAATCGCGCAAATCCCTAATTTGCATTGTCAAATTGTGCCGTAATTTCACTCTCTGGAGAGGAATTTTTGAAACCTAGGTTTTTAAGCAGAGGATGTTGATGGTTGAGAGTGACAATGGAGGCAAGTAAAGTGGTGAATAATGCTGTGCAAAATGGCAGCTCGAGCGACGGACTGCCTCCTAACCCGCTTACGGGATCGCCGTCTAAGAAATCCCTGGTCCGTCACCCATCTCTGGTGAGTCTCCATTATCAGTTTCCTCCAAAGGCTGTCTTGTTGCTTTATGCTTGTTTCTGATGAATGGGTTCTTTTTTAATGGCTGCAATTAATATTACTTGTAGCGATTTTTAGTCTATTTATTGTTAAATTACTGTTTTGGGTGGCATCATTTTAGTTTTCCTTGTTTATTAGTACGGTGGGATTAAAAGTGCTTGTTTGGGAAGTTGTCTATTATTTGACTTTTTAATCATTTTAGCCGGACTAGAATAGTTGTGTTTGCCAGGTTAGTTGGTTTTTTTAGTTGATTTGATAATTGTGAGAGAAAAAAATAAAATGAGTATGAGTTAGATGTGATATTTTGTTTTATTGATTATTTTAGTCTATTTTGTCTCTTAGTAAAATAGCCCAATCCTCTTCCCAAACAAGGCTAGATTGTTTTTGTTTGTTTGTGTACTAGTATGGTAGTATTTGGGGTGTTTGTTTATTTTAATTTGGTTATATACTTGACTATTTAGTACAGTTTCTTCTTATAACTTGTTAGGTTTATTACGTAGAAATAGCTTAAATAAGTTGAAAGAAACTAATTATTTGGAAGTTGGAAAAAATGTGCTTTTAGTTTTTGCTTTATGGTTATGAGTTTTTAGTTTCTAATATTTTCACCAAACAGGCCATTAGTTGATTGAGATTAAGTGGTTGTTTGGGGTGATCTATATAAGTACACTTTTTGACTTTTTAACAAAAAAAGTAGAGAAAAAAAAGATGTATGTTTAGGAAAACTTTTTGACTTTTTATGAAAAAATGTGTAATAAAATATTGTAGCAAATATCAAAATTACCAGATTGTCCTTCTTGACACAGTCAACAATATTGAGCTGACTTTCCATGCATTTCAATTTATTTATTTTTTTTGTGGAAATTTGTGACTTACATTGTGTCCTGTTTTCTTTTTTTATGGGAATTTTTGGCTGCACTGTTTTTTTTTTTTTTTTGACCCGACAAATTTCCTGCCAAAATAAGGTGAATAGTATGATTTTTTTAACTTTTTTAGTGACTTTTTAGCTTTTGTAAGTGATCCCAAACCAGCCCTAAATATATGAAATTACGTGTAAGTCTTCTTATTATGTAGAAGGCAACTTTTTGTTTTTGTATACTAAGGGACAAAACAGTCATTTCATCTTCAATCCCATGAGATTGGATTTGAATACTGCCTCCCTCGGGATTGCTAGTCTTCTCGAGGGTATTCCTAATCCTATGGGACTGGCCATTTCTCCAAACAAACCATGTTTCTTGTGGCGCCCACGGGAGGAAAACAAATAGGGTCTTGAGTCTTTATTTTCTTATAATTTTCTAGAGGGTTTTAATTAATTCTTCTAGCCGTTCTTGTATATTTACTATATTTTTGTTGTTACTAGCCCTTTTTATTCCGTGTGTTCATAAGCTTTGTTATTTTTAGATGGTTGAAGGGCTAAGAGTACTTGCCTATAGTATCTGCTTGGTCCTTTCGGTTAAGGGTGAATGTGATCCTTTCAAGTGTCATGCAGTATGTTTACAAATTGTTGTTGTTATTTTCATAATATGATATGTTTCACGATGGTCAAACAACCTGCTTCATGTGACCCAATATTATTTAACCTCCAGTTATTAACAGTTAATGACTGATTCGAATCCTAAAATTACCAGAATTATTCTTAAAAGAAGAGATTTCTCTCAAATGGATTTTGTATTAATTATCAACTAAAGAGCCCTAGGGCTTACAACCTTGTTTATAATAATAGAAATCTTAACAATCCTATGAATACTAAAATGGAAAATAAAATAATTCTTTCTAGAACAATCCTAGTTGTTGTCAGACAATAAAATAAACAAAATAGAAAATCTAAATAAATAGGAAAGTAAGGATTCTGGGCAATAAATCAAAGCATGACTAATCAAATTCTAATTCCACAATAAAAACAAAATATAATAAAGTATATAATTATTAAAATTCTATCTGCATCAATAAGCTGCTTTGATCAGTGCAAGTTTCGTTTCTATCTTCTTCTGCTAATCTTTGCTCCATCTAGTAGAGCCCCATCGGCGAACTTCATTGTGTTTTCATATCTATACTTGCACATACATTGGAATCAATGTCGATCTTGAGGAAGTAGATTACTAAAACAATAAATTAAACTCAATAAATCATATAAAACCCTAGAGCAAGAGTGAGAAATGGGGAAATGGAGGAAGGAGGAGAGAGAGAGAGAGAGGGGGGGGGGACAAAGAGAGGGAGCCTATTTGTATTGTGCCGATGGCGGCGGTGGTGGCGATGTGCGACATACAGTGAGCAACGGTGGTGAGTGACTGCGGTGAGGTAAGGTGAGGTGACGTGACTTATTCTCTATCAGAGGGAGAGAGAGAGAGAGAGAGAGAGAGAGAGAGAGAGGGAGAGGAAGAGAAGAATGATCTCAAATCTAGACGCCAATCTCAATTTTTTCCCATTGAAATTTTATAAACGATTTGGCGACTAAATTAGTTATTTTGTCGGAAAATGTTAATTTGTACTGACTAAATTATTTAGTAGCCAAAACCTTAACTAAAGGCGACTAAATATTTTTTTTAGTCGCCAAAAGAAATAATTTGGCGACTAATTTTTTGGTAGCCAAAGACTAACAGTAAATTTATGGCTATTATTTGGCGACTAAATATTTTTTAGTCGGCAAAAATTAATATACTATGACTAAAGAAAACTTTAGTAGCCTAAAAACTAGACTAATGCCCACTAATATATTTTTTTAGTCGCCTATTGTGACACATTTAGTGATTAATTTTTTTTTTAGTCGCCAATAGATAACATACCTCGTCTAAAAAAATTATAGTATCTTGTCCCATTATCTGGTGACACTGATATCTCCACTCTCTTCCTTATTTGACTTAAAATGGTGCTTCAATCCTTTATTGCCTACATAATTTCCTCGCACATACCCACTCTAGCCCACCATTGTCTTCGGCATTGCACCCACTTCACTGGATATTGCTACAAAATTCTCTAAATTGATGAGGGACAACACACTTTCAGAAATCTCTCAATATAGCTTAATCTCTTTTCAAACCCTATATCGTTGAAACAAGATCCATGTTTATTACCTCTCATTCTCTCTTCAATTTGTTTGTGATCCTAGTATAAGATCCGCATTGCTAGAACCTCCTCCTTACTCTTTTCTGCCATTGCCCCTTTTATGGACTACCCCTCTAAAATAGGACCACAACCCTCTCCCTTTCATGATATTTTCCTTCCCTCTTCGTTTCTTTCTCATCTCAAAAACCACCACCTTTGACTCCTTACCCCTCCATACTTGGCCCCCCACACCCTCATCCGACCATTGACCATATTGGTAAGCCCACGAACTTCAATGAATCATGCCTTTGACAATCTTTGCATCTTGAAATCTGTTAGACCAAAAGCTTATATACAACTCTTTACCGCTCCAAAGACTATGAAATCCAAAAGCTAATTTATGACTCTTTGCATCTTGGATTGTTTGTTGGGCACTAATTTCTAGGTGAACCATTTTTTGGATGATATTTTTAGAAGGTTAAAGCAGTTAACGTGGAGTGATAGGAATAATAGGCTTTATATTATTTCTTTTCCATGAAGTAAAACTTGTATTCTTATACATCAATGACATGTGATGTTAATTGTTGATAATTTTTATTTGTTTCATGTGATACCAGTGTTTAGGTGCTTGACATTCATTTTTATATGCCAAAAATTGTAATAAAACAAATTGTGTTTTTTTTTTCTTGTCTTTAGTGGTCATGTAGATTAAGGTTTTGACTGGAGTTTTTACAGGTGAAGACAAAGATGTCAAGTATTTCTGTTGAACCAAGATTGAGTGTAGAAGGTCATGAGACCAAGTTCATTCCTATTCTTCGCTCTGGAGCGTGGGCAGACATTGGCTCTCGCTCGAGGATGGAGGATGTATATGTTTGTGTGGACAATTTTATGCATGATTATGGGGTCAATAATTTCAATGAAGAGCCCAATGCCTTCTATGGAGTATTTTTCTTCTCTTGCACTACTTGTGGCTCTACATGTTTTATATGTCTAGAGAGTGGCACTACTGCTGTTATAATTATCAAGATCATTGTTTTAGTGCATGTGATGTAAACACCATTTATGATTCTTGTAGAGGGTGTGTGGATGACCATTGTTTTTTCTTGGTTTTTGTCAATTGTTAAACAATGTATTTTTTTTTTAATAAAAAAAATTGTTTTCCTTTTCCATTGTCTCTTAATGTTCTTTAATTAAACATAAATAGTATGGCTATAATTTTTTATTAGGTTGGTTATGATAGTAAGTTACTGAGAAATTTTGTATAAGCTTTTAGTTTAATAAATAAATAAATAAATAAATAAAATTACATGCTTATATAAAATGTACAGATTTGTAGGTTTGGTAAGGCTATAGTGTTTATTGTTGAGGCTAATATAGGACAATGACTTGTTGAGGGTTGAAAAGATCAAAACCATACACTACTGATAGCATATATAAAAGTGAGAGAATAAGTTAAATTCAAGGACTTTATGTGCAAAACAATTTTGGGAAATATGACCATGGGAATGCAGGAGAATGATTATTTTTGCTAGGGTGTTATAGTGCAAGGGTAAGGCATTATAAGAGAACACTTGAAGATGTTGACTACTGTTCTTAGTGGAACCCTGGAATAAACATATTACGTAACGTTCTTAGTATAATCCTTTCATAGGCGTAGGCTTGCTATTGCCCTGTGAATTTTATTGCACGTTTTGGAGCTTGTGCATGTAGACAATTTTAATAAGGGCATTTCTAAAGAACATGATATTCACCCATCCACCCTTATGGATCATGTTTGGTTCATGGAATGGGCATGTATTCTAGAAATTTCATAGCTATTTCATTATGTTAAGGCTTTGAATAGCTGAAAGTTATTGCAACTTCCCTTGATTGCCACTTGACTTAAATTAGTCTCTGATATTTTGTCACATAACCTTGCTTGGCCTTTGGAATTATTTAGGCCTCTTGCAATAGAGGAGTTTTGGAGTAGTCTAGACCTGTTCCGCATCAGACTAGGAACTTTGAAGATTGCTATTCACTAAGGCCAACTAAGAGCTCTTTACTTCTACTCTGATCTGATAGCAGCTTGTTCTACCAACTACTTCCTTCAGCTGGATTTTGTGAGACCTCAGACTATCTCAAAACCTAACTTTGAGAAGAACTCCAGCAAATTCAACATCTAGTTAGCTTACAATGATTACAACGAACCGAATTTGAATTTTTTATTTGGTAATTTGCTAGTTGTCCACATGTAAGAACAACCGTCAGATGATGCTTTTTTTGATCAGCAATCTTCAGATGATGCTTTGGATCCTTACTGACACCAATCCTGACAATTAGTGGTCCGTCCACCACCGAGATTCTGGTCCTCCTTATTGCAAGGATCAAAGTTTTATTTCAGCTTGTTTTGGCAAGCCTGGAAATGGAAACATTTCGGAAATGTTATGGTAATACTCTGAAAGAGAAAAAGAATTTGAAATAACATGAAATGTTCAGAAACACAAACTAAAACCTATCTAAATGTGTAAAATGCCTAATGGTTTAAATATATTCAAATTTATAAAAGGCCTTGGATAGTAAAGGGAGCAAATCAAAATTGAAGGGAGGTGAAGGGTTCAAGGGAAAGAATAAATGGTGTGTTTTAGCTGTTACTCTAGGCAGCGAGGAGAGTGAAGGTGGATGAGTGTGGCGATGCTGGGTAGATCTGGGCTAATGGTGATGTAGGGGATGGAAATGTTGTCTTTGAAGCCATGCCCCCCATTGGTAATGATGAACTCCAGAAGGTGGGTTTGATTTGTCTTGTGCTCCTCAGTAGGAGGAGGGGGGGGAGTATGAAGCATGCAAATTCAATGTTTTGGGAAATTTGGTAGATGGGAAGGTGGAGAAGTTAGACATGCAAGGTGGCTGGAGGAGGGTTTTAGAGTGGTAATGTCTTCTGATTGGCACGAGCATCTCCAATCTGGGTTAGAGGATAAGACCTAAGAGGCATGTCAGTGCCTTCTTTGTGCTCATGGAGGAGTTTCAAAAGTAGTACAAAGAGGAGTATCCGAATAACAAATTTGCAGTTGTGGTTGATAAGGCCATTGGAAACAAATGGAGACCGATGATGGAAGCTGAGAAACCTTCTTACATGACAATGTCTGAGGAAAGGAAGACCGAATACAACGTATATCCAAATATAACGTATATCCAAATAGTAGCCGCAGCAGAGATTAGAGTGGAGGGAGCTAGAGAGGGGGCCTGCCTGACTCTGATTTGGTTAGAGTTTTGGATAGGCCTCCCCTTTGATTGAAGTTTCTCTCTCTCTCTCTCTCTCTCTCTCTATTTTATTTTATTTTTATTTTGTTTTGTTTTGTTGTAGTTGGTTGGTCCCCCCTTGGCATAGTTTGATTATATAAAAAAGAATTGAATATGAGAGCAGTAGTTTGACATACCTTGCTTCTGCATCTGTGTTCTAATAATGTGCCATACAATATTAAAATGTCATTGGTTACCTCAGGTTTTTGATGGGCATGGAGGAAAGCATGCAGCTGACTTCGCATGCAACCATTTGCCAAGATTCATAGTTAAGGATGAAGACTTCCCAAGGGAAATTGAGAGGGCTGTTGCATCAGCGTTTCTACAAACAGACACTGCTTTTGCAGAAGCTTGCTCATTGAATGCTGCCCTTGCTTCTGGTACCACCGTTTTGGCAGCTCTTGTTGTCGGGAGGTCAGGATTTTTCCATCCACATCTATCAAATATTCATTAGAGCTCTTTATTGCTGTCAATCATATAAAATCGTAATGCATACTTCTAAGAAATATAAAATAACATCTTTTAGCCTGTTTGGTAGGATTACGTGTTTTAGAAAACCTCATGAGCCAAAGGTCTTTGTGCATATTTGTTTGATTTCTTGATTTTTGGGTTTCATTCAGCCAATGTTTCGGGAACATTATGTGTCTCCAAATGAACGTGTTTTTTTTATTTGATGTCTCCTTTACTCATTTGCACACCCTAATGCATGCATATACATAGACAAGGATACAACGGGAGCATGCAGACAAACATAATGTGTTCATTTAAAAAATCAAAGCTCTGATTATGATGGGATTAAAGCCAATTTACGAAGAGCATGCTCAAAAGGACTTGTGCTGCTGCCATGACGAAGAAATGATACAGTAACTGCTGATTAACTGCTCATTTCTATGAGAGATAGAGGTGCCTCCTAATGGGTTCAGGTATGGATACGGGTACGGGTACGACGATGCGGAAAATTCTTAAAAAATTAGGGTAGGGCTACGACTACTGCTGGGATACGTCAATTTTTTTTTTTTTTTTTTTTTTTATAAATTTATAACTAAACATCCAACATATAAATCAAAGCTTCAATATCAAAATTAAAAAGAGAATAGTTTGTCTAAAAAGTTATATAATTCTTTCTTTTTCTTTTTTGATTATCTAAAATAGGATGCAAAAGAGAGCAAAGTCATGACTCATAGCTAAAGAGTGTTAGAAATAAATTAGTTGATGATTTTTGAAGCTGAAAGAAGAATAATGAAGGCTTCACAAATACTAGCAGCTGCAATAAAAAAAAAAAAAAAAAAAAAACCTCATCATACCTATGCTGTACACCAAACGTATTTGCCGTACCCGGCTTGTATTCGACGTATCTGGTATGCTTACTGTCATACTAGCACGCGTACCCTCACTCGATAAGTATCCGGTACTCGTATAGCACTATTTTTGGAGTACTCATACTTCGTAGGTTACCAGGAATGCAGAAAATTTAGTATGTGGAATTGGATCAATAATGTATTTGTGCGAAATAGCCTAGAACATGGTATCATAGTGTAGGACGTAGTCAGCACCTAACATAATACACTTAATGGCAAAACTTTTAAAGTAGGTTGAAACTTAAATCTAACAATGCTCTATCATACAACTTAAAACATTTTCGTTCTCCTAACTTTGTTAAAATCTAGGAACTTCACCATGAGAAAAAGATGCTCGGCACTTGCAGCTACGCTGTCTAGTAGTTTGGAGTAATATTAGACCTAAGAGTCATTGGAATGGGCAACAATTATTTCTTTAGCAATGATGTTGTAAGTAATTCTAAATGTTCTGTAGACTAGTTTATATAACCCTAACAACGAGAACCAAAAAGGACATACAAGAATCCTAACGCCTAAACCAAAAAGGAAAATACAAGATTGATATCACAACCTTGCCTAATATAAACACAATCATGCCTAATATATACGATTATATTCTCACACCCCCACTCAAACTTAAGGTGTTTTAGCCGAAAACACGGAGAGTTTGTCAAGAAGAAACCGAAAATGAGCAATGCTGTGAGTTTTGGTGAAGAAGTCAGCAAGCTGTAGAGCCAAAGGGATAAAAGGAAGCGAGATAGAGCCATACTGTAGGTGCTGACGGAGGAAGTGACAATCAATCTCATTGTGCTTCGTTTGTTCATGGAAAATAGTGTTATGGGCAATCTGAATAGCATTTTGGTTGTCACAGTAGAGAGAGGTCGGAGAGGACTGAAGAATGCCCAAGTCAGAGAGGAGACAACGAAGCCAGACAACCTCAGCAGTAGCATGAGCCATAGCACGGTACTCAGCTTCGGTAGTAGAACGGGCAACAACGGTCTGTTTCTTGCTTTTCTAAGAAATCAAAGAATCACTAAGAAACAGACAGAAACCAAAAAGCGGACTTACGATCAGTCACATCACTAGCCCAATCAGCAATAGCATAACCACCAAATCCAAGGAAGAAGTAGAAGACAACAACAAGCCTTGGAAGATAGTACCGCGAAGATAGCGAAGAATCCGAACCAAAGCAGCCCAATACGAAAAGCGAGGAGCAAAAACGAACTGGCTAACTACATGAACAACATAGGCAAGATCAGGGTGAGTAACTGTCAGATAGACTAAGCAGTCTACAAGCTCACGATACAAAGTAGGATCATCCAGTGGGACACCATAAGTAGTGCTAAGCTTCATATTAAGCTCTATGGGGTTATCAGAAATTTTAGTGTCAGTAAGACTGGCACGGTGAATAACCTCATTGGTGTATTTGGCCTGAGACAACCCTTGGGAGAAGAAGCTACTTCAATACCAAAAAAATATTGCAATGGTCCTAGATCCTTCATTTTAGAAGTGCGGAAGAGTTGCTGCTTGACCTCAGAGAGCAGAGGGGTTAGAGCCAGTAATGATCATATTATCTACATACAGTAATAAGGCAACAAATCCAGCAGAGTTGTGGAGAAGAAATTTAGTCGAGTCTTGAGCACAAGGATAAAACCCAAGTGCAGTAACAGCAGTCTGAAAGCGATCATACCAAGCACGAAGAGACTGCTTTAGACCATAAAGAGCAGGCCGAAGGCGACAAACCTGTCCAGAGGAAGAGGGAAGGCCAGGGGGAGGACACATGTAAACCTCCTCAGTGAGATGGCCATTACGAAATGTATTCTTAACATCCATCTGATAAAAAGGCCAAGAACGAACAACAGCGACAAAGATCAAAGTACGGACAGTAGTCATCTTGGCAACAGGAGCAAAGGTCTTCTCATAATCAATACTATACTCCTGTGAGAAATTTTTGGCAACCAGACGAGCTTTGTAGCGCTCAAGAGAACCATTAGAATGAGTCTTGACTTTGTAGACCCATTTACAACCAACCAGATTCCTACCATCAAACAAAGGAATCAACTCCCAAGTACTAGTTTTCTATAAAGCAGACAACTCATCCTCCATACTTGAATCCAATGGGGATCCTGATAGGCTTTCTTGTAAGACTGAGGTTTTGAAAAAGAATGAATAGCAGACAAAAAAGTATGATAGGAAGCAGAAAAACATATATTAGACCAATCCGACCTGTTTGGAGGATGACGAGCTCGAGTAGGATAGCGGCATGCAGGAGGATCAGAAGCAGGAGGATCAGCAGTAGGAGTAGAGACAACTGATAGAAGGAGAGCTTGGCGACGCGAATAAGCTAACAACGGAGGAGGAGAAGGAAAAGAAGGAGCAGGCTGGGGAGACGGAGGAGAAAAGGGAGTAAGGTCATGGGGAATAGTAGAGATGTACTCATCAGGAGGGACCTCAGAAGGAAATGAATCAATGTGAACCAAATTCTCTTTGAAAACTGGAGTAGTAGTAGGAGGAAGCGGAAAGTAAGGCAGATGTTCGAGAAAAGAAACATGACGGGAGATGTAAAGATGATAGAAAATAGGGTCGTAACACAGATAGCCTTTTTGAGTTAGACCATAACCCAAAAAGACACATAGGACAAATCGGGTCCTAAGTTTGGTTTGATCTTTACGGGGAAGAAGGACAAAACAAGCAAACTCAAGCACACGAAGGAGGGAGTAATTGGGAAGTTGAGAGAACAGAGCCTCATAAGGAAACCGACCAGAAAGAAGGGGAGTAGGTATGCGGTTAAGAAGAAAAGCAACAGTAAGAATTGTCTCGCCCCAAAACGAAGCTGGAACTGAGGTAAAGAGAAGAAGAGACCTAGCTGTCTCAAGAAGATGGCGGTGTTTACGCTCGGCTCGACCATTTTGGGCAGGTGTATCAGTATAAGAAGTTCGGTGAATGGTACCCAATTTGGCCAAATACTCACAGAACTCAGTTTGAAAATATTCCTTACCCAAGTCAGATCGTAACAATTTAATGGTAGTCCCAAACTGTGTAGTGATCATAGACTGAAATGTACGATATATTTGTTCGAAGTCAGATTTATGAGTCATAAGATAAACCCAAGTATAACAGGTGCAATCATCAACAAAAGACACATAGTATGTAGAACCTTCTTTAGTGAGAACAGGAGAGGGTTCCCAGACATCAGTATGCACAAGAGAAAATGAAGAAACAGAAACTGAAGTACTTTTATTAAAAGGTAAAGCTGACATTTTGGCAAGTTTACACCCCTGACATTCATCAATTTGACTAGAAGAAACTTTACCCAATAATCCTGATTGAGCTAAAGACTGTAAGCGGTCAACAAACAAATGACCTAGGCGAGAATGCCATAAGTAAAACTGACTCGACTGAGAATCTACTGAAATGAGGAAAAAGCAACTGGAGAGGTGGATAGGGGGAGATGCAAGCTCTCTACCACATTGAGATCTCTAACTCTACAGCCGGTCCTAATCTGCTTCTTGGACACCCGATCTTGCACACAATAGACAGAAGAGAAAAAGATAACATCAAAACTAGAAATGTCAAGTTGACTGATATATAATAAACTGACAAATAGCTAAGGAACATAAAGAACAGAGGGAATAGTAACAATAGACATGGTAGAGGGTAAGACAGACCCAACAGTTAGAACAGGCATACCAGACCCATCAATAGTATTAACAGTAATAGGTGAGGGAGGAGGGATACAATTTTGAAGTAAGGAAAGGTGATGAGTCATATGATGAGAGGCACTAGAGTCGAAAAGCCAGACAAAAGAGGAGATACCTGAAGATGACCCAAACAAACCTGAATGAAGAGAGGTGAGAGTAGAGACAGATGAGGATGGCTGAGAGGTAGATAGGAGATGCTGAAGCTGAGCCATCTGGGAACGCAAGGAAGCCAAGTCAGGATTAGAAGCTGGAGCAGATGCAGTATAAGCAGCAGGAGGTCGAAGCTGTGTCTGAGGCGGCTGAGAAGACTGAGCAAACTGACGTCCCTTCTTGGGACAGTTGTACTTCCAATGGCCTTTCTAATGACAAAAAGCACACTCATCAGAGGCTAGTGGCCCCTTCTTAGGCTTTGCAGTGGTCTGAAGCTAATGATGTGGTGGGATTGACAATAGAGGAAGCTCAGTAGGAGCCAAGAAGACATTTGGGGACAGAATCTGATTGGCCGTCTTAAGACGGATTTCCTTGGAGAGGAGCTCACGAACAACAGCATCCACAGAAGGGATAGGAGATCGATAAAGGATGCCACCATGAATAGCCTCATACTAAGACGAGAGAGCCGTTAAGAACTACACTAAACGACCTTGCTCCCGAAACTCAACATAAGTGTCTACTGCCTTGAGGCTAGATGGTTACATGAAAGCCAACTGATCCCAGAGACCTGTCATCTCAATGTAGAAGTCCTGAATAGATTGATCCTGTTGACGAGCACTCTGAATAGCTGTTTTCAACTCATATCGCTTGATGAAGTTGGACTGTTGATACACACCTAATAAATAGTCCCACACTTCCTTGGCAGTATTGTATTTGGAAAATATCATTCCAACATGGTCATCCATAGAATTATGAAACAAGGTCAGAACTTGGGCATTATCACAACCCCAAGTGTCACAGGAAATCAAATATTCTTCTTGTTTCGGGTTCAATGGACGAGGAATAAACGTAGCCCTATTTTTTCTGACCAAAAAGAATATTCTTCATAACACTAGCCCAATAAGCATAATTGGCACCAGTAAATTTACATCAGATGGCTTGTGTTTTGGTGTCCGTCATTGTAATAAACCAAAGACTTACAGGTTGAAATATAATAAATAATAACAAGTAAGTGGGCCAAACTGTAAATAAGAGGTTTTAATCCAAATAAAAGTACTGAGGGCACAGATGGTCACTGTTACGAACAAAGGGAGATAGAAAGAGAAGGAACCAGGCAGACGATGCTGATGACGACGACGAGAACCGAGAGAGACGCGACGATCGATCGCGATTACGCAGCAGATGGGTCACGACAAGGTGTTGTGCTTGAATCGAGAGGCAGAGAGCTTTGGGTCGACTTTGAACAGTTTGCGAACCAGACGAAGAGAGCTCTGGGTCGGCTGCAAAGAGTCTTCAAACCAGACGAAGCTTTTGAGTCAGACGAAAAGCCAGACGGAGCAAACCTACTACGGCTGCTAGGGTTTCAAATCTTCAAGCTAGGGTTTTACACCAAGCTTTGATACCATGTAAGTAATTCTGAATGTTCTGTATATTCGACTTGTATATCAATTACATCAAGACTAGTTTATATAACCCTAACAACGAATCAAAAAGGAAATACAAGAATCCTAACGCCTAAACCAAAAAGGAAAATACGAGATTGACATGAAAACCTTGCCTAATATATACACAATCATGCCTAATATATACGATTATATTCTCACAGTTGCGTTACTAGCAATGGTTGCTACTAGAATGTAGATTCAACATTTTATGATTGAAGAGGACACGAGGGACCCTAATATGGGGGAGAGAATCTAAAAACTTTGTTATTGGAGTTTTGAATATTTTGAATATGAAAAATTAATTGGGTATGGAACATCGAAGTTTGATTGTGGGGAGCAAGGTTAAAGAAATGGAGGGGAAGTTCTGGTGAGACTGTGGAGGCCACGGAGGTGGTCTTGAGTCTTGATACATGACTTTGATCTAAGGGGGCATAATTGTCCTTTCATGGTTTTTATGATTAGTGAGCTGTGGAAGTGCAACACTTTTGAATATTATATAGACATAATATATCAGTATATTTGTGTATGCATGCATGCATCGTGCAGACATGCATGCTTGGAGATGGCAAAGTTACTAGACCCAATTATATTTGACCCAACTTGATTTTAATAGAAAAGGTTTAGGAGTGCATTGATAGGGTAGGGTCGAGTATAGCGGTAAGTGGGCCAAAATTGCTAGGGTTGGGGTAAAGTATGAAATTGTATCACTAAAGTCGTGGACTTTTAAACCAACAATTCACGCACGAAACCTGAAAAAATCTAACCCGTTGCAACCCTAAAAGTTTGAAAAAACCTCAATATTATAGTAGTAATTTGTTACATAGTCCCAAAACTATAAGATTTAACTACAGAGTTTGCACCCCTAAATAACTTATATAAAAGACTTTAAAATTAATTTTCTAATCAAGTTTACCAAATATTAGTCCCTGTCTATGTTTATTTTTGCCTTGGAACCTTTTTTGTTTAATATTTGTGCTATTGATTATGTATGGGGTGTGTGTGTACTTTATCTTGATTTGCTTTTATTCTTTTATTTAAAATTGAATTCGAGATTTCAATTAAAGAACTGTTCTCACTTCAATTAACTCAATAATCTCGCATTTCCTTGGTTCAATCCATTGAAAATACTGTTATTTTAAGAAAGAAATCTCATTATTCAAATAATAACCAAACCAAACCAAACCAAGCTTTAAGTCCCATCAAATGGGGTCGGCTGCATGAATCATTCTTCTTCACTCGACTCTATCTAAGGCCATTTCGTTAGTCAAATTAAGGAGACTCATATCTCTATTTACTACACTAGTCCACGTCAATTTAGGTTTACCCCTTCTCGTAACACTACCATCTACCGTTATTATATCGTATCTCTTCACTACTGCCTCTGTTGGTCTCCATTGTATATGACTAAACCATCTCAATCTATTCTCTCTCAATTTATCTTCTATTGATACTACTACTCCTACCCATTCTCGAATATACTCATTCCTAACTCAGTCTTTTCTAAACTTGCCAACACATCCAACTTAGCATCCTCATCTCAGCAGCATTCATCTTCTACACATGTTGTTTCTTGGTTGCCCAACATTCTATCCCATACAACAGCATTGGTCTAATAGCCGTTCTATAAAACTTTCCTTTTAGTCTAATGGGTATTCGTTTATCTTACAGTACTTCAAACACATTCCTCTACTTAAGCCACCCCGCCTTAATTCTGTGGACCACATCCACTCCAATCTCCCCAGTTGTTGTGATAATCGATCCTAAAACCAAACCAAGCCTTAAGTCCCATCAAATGGGGTCAGTTGTGACAATCGATCATAAATAACGAAAATATTCACTTTTAGGTAGTTCTTGATTCTCAATCTTCACTTCTCCTCTACTTTCATTGTAGTTGTTACTAAAATTACAATCTATATCTGCTTATCCTAAATCTTTTAGATTCAAGTGCTTTTCTCCAAATCTCCAACTTAGTGTTAACTCCTTCTCTAATCTTATCCGCTAACACGATATCATCTGCAAAAAGCATACATCATGGCACATCATCCTGAATATTTGCCGCTAACTCATCCATAACTAAAGCAAAAAGATAAGGATTTAAGGTTGATCTTTGGTGTAACCCTACAGAAATTGAAAATTCACTCGTCTCTCTAGCAGGCGACCTGATAGTGGTCAACACACCTTCATACATATCCCTAATCACATCAATGTAACCTTTTGTCACCCCTTTCTCTAACACCCACCAGATTATATCCTGAGACACTCTATAATATGTTTTCTCAAAATCGAGAAAAACCGTACGAATGTCTCTTCTCTTTTCTTTCCTTTATACTTTTCTATTACTCTCTTCAAAAGATAGATCACTTCCATTGTTGACCTACCAGACATAAACCCAAATTGATTCTCTGACACCTCTGTTATATCTCGCAATCAACGTTCCATCACTCTCTCCCACACTTTCATTATGTGACACATTAATTTGATTCCTCTGTAGTTGTTACAATTCCGGACATCTCCTTTATTTTTAGAGTAAACTATCAATAGGTCTTAATAGTTGGACTTAATTTTCATCAAGCCCTATTGAAAATAAGTCTTGGTAAAATTGTTGTTAAAAATAATTTTTTTGTGATAATTTTTTATATATGTTGCTAAAAATTGACAATTAGTGACTTTTTTTATCATGATTTTTATAAATTGTCGCTAAAACTTACAATTAGTGACTTTTTTTTTGGACAAATTTTTCCCATAAAACCTATTAGACAATAAGTCTATTTATTAGGACCTACACATAAGTATTTATTAGGACCTACACATAAGCACCCCTTATTCTTATATATTCATTATTCAAATAATAAAAATACATTTTCATTGATAGAATTTAACAAAACATTCCTTTTAAGAAGAACATCTCGAGTAACAATTGCATTGAACAAAGGTTTGAGCGAGGTGATGGTCCGGAAGGAACTTTCTTAGTTAAGTCCCATCATTCTTGGATTGTTGGAGAGATGAGAAACCCTAATCCGTCATAGATTGTTTGGAAAACTTGGGTACTAACAAAGTGGTGTTTTTGTCTTTACAACTGTTTAGATTAGCCGAAACTATTTGATGGGACTTAGGCTTGGCTTAGTTTGGTTTGGTTTGGTTAACCGTTTAGATTCCATTATTGTTGTATGATAATTTGATGAAAAGAGGCTATGGACTCATTAATTGGTGTTGCTTGTGTCATAGAGAGAGGAGACCTGTTGCTTCGTTGCAATGTTTATAAGGAACTATGAAACTTCTTGTTGACCACTTTAAGGTTCATTGGGTGATCTGAGCCTTTGTTATGAAGTTAATGGAGTGTTTGGGGTATGGGTGCAGATTGAAGAGAAAGAAAGCTTGGATGGTGGAACCATTTTGTATTATGTGATGCTTGTGGAGAGAAATGAATAGATGTACTTTGAAGACACAATGAGAGGCAAATGCTTAAGATGTGTTTATAGCATAACTTTCATTTTTTTATCTTCTTTAGTTCTTGTATATTTTATAGAACTCAATTTTTTGTGTTGAGCTTGGCACAGTGAGATGTTTATAAGGAACTATGAAACTTCTTGTTGACCATTTTAAGGTTCATTGGGTGATGTGAGCCTTTGTTATGAAGTTAATGTAGTGTTTGGGGTATGGGTGCAGATTGAAGAGAAAAAAAGCTTGGATGGTGGAACCATTTTGTATTATGTGGTGCTTGTGGAGAGAAATGAATAGATGTATTTTATAGAACTCAATTTTATAGATGTATTTTGAAGACACAATGAGATGCAAATGCTTAAGATGTGTTTATTGCAATTTTTTGTGTCTCTCTCTCTCTCTCTCTCTCTTGTTGATCTTTGTATCTGGTCACAGTTCATTGATTGTGGCAAATGCTGGAGATTGCCGAGCAGTGCTCTGTCGCCGGGGTAAAGCAATTGAGATGTCAAGGGATCACAAACCAGGTTGTGCCTTAGAGAAGAAGCGCATTGAATCTTCTGGAGGGTATGTCTACGATGGTTACCTCAATGGACAACTAAACGTTGCTCGTGCTTTAGGGGACTGGCACATGGAAGGATTAAAGGGTAGTAGTAGTGGCGGCCCACTTAGTGCAGAGCCTGAATTTATGAGGGCAAGACTAACAGAAGAGGATGAATTCCTTATCATTGGCTGTGATGGAATCTGGGATGTGTTTATGAGCCAAAATGCCGTAGATTTTGCTCGACGAAGGCTTCAGGAACACAATGACCCAGTCATATGTAGCAAGGACCTGGTTGATGAGGCTTTGAAGAGGAAGAGTGGCGACAATTTGGCTGTTGTCGTGGTGTGTTTCAAGCGCCAACCTCCTCCTAACTTGGTTGTTCCCCGTTCAAGAGTGCACAGGAGCATTTCTGCTGAGGGTTTGAAAGAATTACAGAGCTGCTTGGATAGTGTGGAAACTTGAGATGGTGACGAATGTTTTTTTTTTTTCCTAAGAATTCCAAATTGTACTTTAGATGTTAGGAGAGAACCATTGTCTAACTGTAACATATGCGGCTGCTACACATTTCAATGTTTTGTTTGACTTTGATTTATTGTATTACAGTTTAATTTTTTTCCTTTTGAGATTTTAGTTGTTGACACTGTCGTACCTGATGATGTTGTTTTCCTCGACTTTGATTTATCTTATTCCAAAATGTCAGAATTATTGATACCATACCATTGTACTTGATGTTGTTTTCTTGATGTTCTGAATTAAAATCTTGTGCATGAACAGGCTAAATTTTATTGGTGTGTCTTCAGGGGTTATTTATTTTAGGGCTAATTTTTATAGTGAAGGGTGGGTCACTGCTGTCATGGCAAGTATTGTTTGCTAATTTTTTACTCAAAAGCATTACAATGTTATACAGACACAATGAGAGTTTACAAGAAAAAGATTATATATTTTTATTTGTAACAGATATGAATATAAATAAATTTAGGACACATACGAGTCATCGATGTGTATGACTGTAACTTTTTTTCTCTCTCCACATTTTCTCGCTCCACATTTTCTCTCTTTGTTTCCAATGTTTTACAATTTATTCTTATTCACAGATGTGTCTGATGAGTTGCTCAATATGTTATTTTAGTGGGTTTTATTCCAAATCTCAAAACTTTATTATTGCAAGTCATATCTGCATGTAAAAGTAGTTTATGAAATCTGTATATTTGTGTAGCTTTTCCTTTTTGAAATATCATTGCTCGGATGTGGTCTGTGTCTTTTCTTTAGTCAGTGGAGAGTTTTTTGAGCTTTTGGTGTTTTGATTTATTGTCCCTTAGAATTGCTCTACTTTTTCAGCTCTTGCATTGCATTTTGCTTAACTTGTGGTGTTCTGATTGCATTCTTTGATTCACAAGAAATGAGTAAGACATGTTTGATTCAAAAATCAAAAGCCCAAGTTTACTTGTTCTAATTCATCATCAGTATTTTTTTTTCTCATTCTATTCATGACAATCCAAAATCATGTATCAGAAAATCGCTATGAAAAATGTTTTAGGGCCTAAATCAGTTAATGTCGGCCTTCCTACACGCACTTGCCCGCCAGAATGTCTACTTGGTTCAGGACGGAGCCAAGCTGATACATACGATAGGCAAAGTTTCAAGGGTAGAGTAGACCTTTTACATTGAACCATTTCTAATAGGAAGACCATTATATAGTTCACTCACCCAAAAGAGAAGTCATGGAACATAAAATTTGAAGAAACTTCGAGGACACTATCAAGTTGAGAAAGATAGACTGATTGGAATTTCTCTTTTTATATTGCCTCTCTCTATTAACTTCATTACCACTCATATATGGGGTACATTATATGGACTCAAGTCTCTAGCACACTTGCACAAACTCATTACATAACAGAAAACAATTAAAAAAAGCCCTAAAAGTAAAAGAAGCAAAAAAGCACCGGAAAAGGAAACAAAAACAAAAATCCTTCCATAATATACATGAAACATGGACAACAACATTGACACTAGACTTTTATCTTCAAATGTCGAAAATTATGATATTTTCATCTTTTTTGAAAGTTGAATGTCCTGATTGAATAGGCAAAGATGAACCCAAAGAGCACATCTATTCCAACTATAATGATCGCAACATATCCAACAAAGTCGTATCTAAAGCCGAAGTAACTTTTCATGAAATCTTCCACTGTTTCGCCTGTGTCAAGCCTGGTCTTTATGTCTCCAAACTGTGAAGCAACTAATCCATACATAGTCCAAGACACAGGGCAAATGTAATAATACCATCTCCACCACACCGGAATCCTCTGCCATACAAAGAAAAAAAGAAAACCCAAAAAGTTCTCATCAGTCGTGAGTTATGATCTCATTATGTATGAAAATATATAAGAATTGATCACTAGTACTTACCGTCTTTGGAATGACAAATCCAGAGAAAATGTTCCAAATTAGGCAGAAGGCAGATGAAACTATGGCAGCGATGTGTTCGTTGGGAGTGACAGCTGTTGTCATCATTCCATAGAATGTGAAGTATAATAAGGTGAAGTACATGAAGAATAGATACCAAAAGAACTTGGCAGCTGTCCAGTCAAATCCAATCATGGAATAAACTATCACTCCATATATGATAGTTTGAACCAAAACGTATGGGATTTCGATAACAACCTGCCCAAAAAAATATATATATTTGTACTTTCAGCTTGGAATGAGCATGAAGAAATTAATGACACTTCTTTATTTTTTGAGTTGTTTTGGTTGATCAATAGCTCAAGATCTTTGGTCTCTACTCAGACCTGATGAAATATTTTTTTAGAAGTTTTAATTGTTAGTTCTATTTCTCAAATTATATTTTCACAATAATTTGCACTCTTCAGCCTTTGGTGATCCCTGAATGCCCTAGTTTTTCTTAAAGAAAGGCCACATCAATAACTCGATGTATGTTGTCATCATGACCTTCCATAAACGAAACAAGTAATTTACCTGTCCAAAGGCATATGGCAAAGCTGAATACATGCCAGCAGCTCTTTCTCTGTAAAAAACTGTTCTCTCTATCGCAACAACTGGCTGCACTGATGTGGCATTTTGCACACCAATAAATAGTATAGCAGCATACATAGAACCCATTGCATTGAAGAAATCTTGTTTCCTTTCCCTGCAAATCCCATAAAAATTGGACTGACTAAAAGATGAGAAGAAGAAAAAAAACTATAAAAATGCCAAGCATTAGAGCTACCTTTTGGAGCCAAGATCCCAGAATATTGTACCAAACATTAGGGCTATGAAGGTGGTAAACATGAGTCTCACTGCATTGTATGACGGGTTTCGCCAATATGACCAATGTTGTTTCCATAGACAAGCCATGCATTGTGTGTAGAAAGTTTGTGAGTATTTAGTAGGGAATTGTAGTTCTTTCCAGCCTGGAGCTGGTACACTATAGTCCTTGATCAAATCTTTGTTTCTCCTGATTCATTTAAGATTATTAGTTGCTAAAATCTGAAATCTATTATATATTTATTTTAATTTCACTGCCTTCAATGTCTTGAGAATTTTGAACTCTGATGAAACGGGTATTTCTTGAGAGTGTGTTATGACCCTACCTGTATAGTTCTGAGTTCCTGTACACCTCAGCAAAGTTAATCCCAAGAGTGCTTTCTTGTGCTGGTGAAGTTACCTCTAACATCCACGTTGCCGGATTATAACCATCTTTAATTTTACTAATTCCATTGATTCCCTCAAAGTACGTGATGAGATGGGAAGAATGGCGACCTAATGGACCGACATATATTTCTTCGCCTCCTCTTTTCAAAAGAAGCAGCTGCAGTTTGAAAATAATATATGCTCAGCTTTATTACAAAAATTAGAAATTAAAATGAATAATGGCTTCTTAATCTAGAGAAAGATCATCCACCTCATCGAAAGAATCAAATATATCAATGCTTGGCTGATGGATTGTGCACACCACAGTTCGTCCTGTGTCTACTGTGTTTCTCACCGTTCTCATCACTATTGCTGCAGCCCTGGCATCAAGTCCTGAGGTTGGTTCATCCATGAATATTATGGATGGGTTGGCTACGAGCTCAACTGCAACTGTAAGCCTCTTGCGCTGTTCAGTTGAAAGACCATTCACACCAGGCAACCCAATAAGCGCTTCCCATAGTGGGGTTAGCTCCACAAGTTCCATGATCTCATCAACGAACATCTGCAATTCATCATTCATGTTTACTTTCAATGATTCAGGAAGCCTAATTAAGGTTGTATTTGGATCAAGGATTTGAGTTGGGATTTGTGGAGGGAAAGGAAAAAGGAAGGGAAAAGTGAAAAAAAAAAATTAGCTTCTATTTCATGTACTTTTCTATTTTCTTTTCCTTTCCCTCCTCAAATCCTTGATCCAAACATAACCTATGCGTTGGAACTCAAATTCTAAGATTTGGACCTTTCTGGTTGCATGATCGACTTCAGCGGGCAACCGGAGCCATGCAGAATATTGTAAGGACTCATAGACTGTGACATGAGGAGAGTGAATATCAGTTTGTTCACAATATCCTGCTATCCGAGCAAATGTTTCTTGCTTTTTCGGGTACCCGGAGATTGTGATCCTTCCTTCAACATATCCACCAGTTTTTCTACCAGCCAAAACGTCCATCAGGGTTGTCTTGCCAGCTCCACTGACACCCATGAGAGCTGTAAGAACTCCCGGTCGAAAAGCACCCGTTACTCCTTTCAGAAGTTCTAATCGTTCTTCAGGTATACCTTGATCTTTCATTTCCTACAAGTAAATAAAAATTTTAGTATATCCAAGCTATATTTTGGTGTCAAGAGCATAACTTTTGAACGAGCTCAAAATCCTTTCAAATTTGTTAGTCTCATTTAAACGGCAGAGAAAATAATATGAAATTCAGAAATTTACAGAAGTATGTCATCTTAACCTGTGGCATATCTACTGCATATCTGATGTCATCGAATGTGATGGAAAGGGGTTCAAAAGGTAGAACCATTCCTCTCTCTCTTTTCTGGTCAGCTTCGGTAATGCTTCCCACTCTTGATGACATTGACCGGGATGATACACTTCTTTGCACTTCATTTCCTTTTCCTGCACAATATTTGATTGAATATTTCATCACTTGAAACATGTAAATCAGAATATTAAAAAAAAAAAACCAAAAGAGTGCTTATTCCTACCAGAAGAGTTCTTTATTTTTGATGTCAACTCAGTTAACCCTCCTTTTTTGCTTGCAGATCTCTCAGCCAAGGTTTCTTCAGATAGAATTGCCTGAGGCTTGCCAAATGCTGCATCAAACCAACCCATTTATTAGTCCATGTTGAATTCCAGGTAACCCTGCTTAAAATTTACAGTAGCTCTATATGCACAGAAACAAATCATGGAATGGACCACCAAACACTTTCTGTCATCGATTCGACTTGTTTCTGTGCAAGTATCTTTTTCCTAAAATTTATGTTAGTGTTTAAGCTTGAAGTTATAACATTCACAATGACCATACTGGTTACTTACGGTTAAGATAGGCTAGAGCCAGAGTGAAAAGGAAATTGAATATGAAAAAGTATCCGACTGTAACTCCTACTCCGATCCAATACCAGTGCGCTTCTAGAAAAAGCCCACGAGCCTTCAAAACTTGTAGTCCTAGTGTCTCTGTAGAATTAGGAGGAATCTGCGAACAAATCTTTCCTTTAGATGATATAACTCACTTTGGCTTCTTGTTTCTTCCTTTCATTCTCTTTTTTCTTTTTCTTTTTTTTTTTCCTTGTCCCTTTAGTTTGAAATCATAAAAATTGATGCTTACATGTCTCCAACTCTTGCCAAGAAATTCGTTCACTGCTAAAGCATTTTGCCCGTACATCATAGGGGAGACCCAATAACCCCATATCCACCATTTCTTTACCTCATCTGCAAGCAAACAAAATAGTTCTTACAGTCAAATTCAACTCACATAAACAAGAACACTTCCTTTCTTTCTTCTTTTTTAATTTTTTTTGTGTGTGTGTGTGTGCGTGCACGTGTGTGTGCATGCACGTGTGTGTTCTATTCCGTCTGCTCTTTATTTATTTATTTTTTACCTTGTGACAAGATAAATCCGCCCAAGACAAGAACTGCAAGTAATGCAAATGATCCAAATGTGTTTGCCACAATGATGTTCCTTCCTATTGCCCCCATGAATCGGAACAGCCCAGAAGACATTGCGTTAATGCATAGGAGTAGAAAGTATTGTCTGAAAAACCTGCATTGAGAATATTCATCTGATCATGATTTTTTATTTTATTTTTATAACCCAATTTATAGAGCTTACTTATTCATTACCTTCCAACATCTGGATCGAAGCCTATGACATAGTAAGTGAGGAAAACCCATATACCAACTTCTACAACTGTGATTGGCAACTTGAGGATCCATGTTGGTAAAGAGTATGCCCAAGCAGGGAAGAAGAGAAAGTCTCTTTGCTTGTAAAAGACGGGAAGTTTCATGATGCTCAAGGTAATTTCCGAGTACCCATTAAACATAATCATAATGAGAACGAAGAACAGGGCACCCATGAAAATCCCTCCATCGTCTAAATTGTTCCTGGGCATCCCAGTTCTTAGAAACACCGTCATTGTTATAAATGCCATAATAATAAGCTGAAACAGAGATTTATGCAACCATTAGTTTGATAAATTTTTTAATTTTTTCATATAAAATGTATGTAAGTTTTAATTATTTGACATGTCACTCACTTGCACCATTTTGAATATGAAGACAAATGAGTTCCTCTTCATGAGCAAGTATTCTCTCGACGTGCAGGCATTTAAAAGTTCCTTCTTGTTGATGCCATACTTCTTAGTTGTCAAAGCGGCAGGGTGGCTCTTAGCTTTGTCAAATGTAACAGCAAGCTCGTCACCAAGTTTCCGGCCAACGTGGAATGACTGAAATGCTTCTGCAAATTCCTTGACGGTTACAAAATTATGAGGTTCGTCTTTGTTTGCCCAGTACTGAACCTGATCTTTCTTTGATGTCACCTATGGTTTCACAACAAAAACATTTGGGGATACAAAGTTACATTATGTTCTAAAAAGCTTAGCAACAAGAAACTGACACATCGTTTCTTTTGACAAAAAACATTTTCCAATGAAAACCGTTTTCTACATAAATCTTTACAAGACCTCAATTCGGAAAACGTTTTTCACCTTTCAAAATAAAAAAATGTTTTTTGCCCAAATATGCTTGTTTTCGGTTGATAAAAAACATTTTCCTTTGCCTTTCGTTTTTCCATTGTACCAAACACAAAAAAATGTAGACAATACTTTTTGCCCAAACAAACGGAGTGTGTATGCCGTTCAAAGCTATACATTACCTCTTGTAAAAAGTCAGCAACTCCTTTCCTCTCCGGACATTTGAAGCCCATGGACTCGAAGAATTCAAGCACACCTTCTCGGGGGCCTTGATATACAATTTGCCCATCTGAGAGGAGAATTAGGTCATCAAACAGATTGTAAGTTTCTGGTGCCGGTTGGAGGAGAGAGATGATCGCTGTCCCTTGAAGGATGTGGATGGAATGTCTGATTGAATTCACAATCTGGTAAGTTGTAGAACTGTCCAAACCAGTCGATATCTCATCCATGAAGAGTGCCCTAGCCGGTCCAACCAACATCTCCCCTGTATATCATATTTCATCCCAAAATTTTCGAATAATCAATTAAGAATAGTGACAAATTCAAGATTTTGTAATAATTTTTTTGCATATTATGGAAAATGTGAAAATTTCCTTCTATATGAATACCATATGTCGCTTTGCGTATATTTTACCTGTCGTTAATCGCTTCTTCTGTCCACCAGAAATACCCCGCAGCATTTCATCACCCACCAAGGTATCCGCGCAAACCTCCAGACCCAAAATCTGTAAATTTGAAAAATAAAAAAATTATTTAAATCATATTTTCATGAATATTTGTCAAAAACATTTTCATTATTCGCTTCGATGAATTTCAAGTCGGTACCTTAAGAACATAATCTGTGACCACACTAGCCTCCTGCCCTTCTAGTAATGCAGCCTGTATGATTTAGTGGAATTAAGACATTACCAAACGAAGCGCTAAAGCAATTCAAAAAAATTAAATTTGCTCGATTATGCTTTTTGGCATGAAAATTTTATTGCTACCTTCATGTAAATATCAATATCTGGATCAGGCTTAATGTTTGCTTGCTTTTCTCTCCTTGACAACTCTGCTAATATTTCTGCAAATTTTTGAAAAAATATGATTAATTCCCAGAATTAAGTTCTAGTACAATTAAATCAAGTTTGAATCTAACTCACCACAATAAGGTCCAACCCCTTGACATCTAGCCGAGAATGCTAATGTTTCTCTAACAGTCAATTCTCCTAAATGAAGATCATACTGACTGATATAAGCCGATGTTCTCTGTGGAACAAACTCATCCATTCCATGACCATTGTAAGTTACTTTTCCTGAAACCTAGTAGTTACATAAGATTTATGTAAGATCAAAAGATGAAACAAATTCCTCAGAACTTGGTTGAAAAATAGTAGTGTCTTTGCTTTTACTTTTAGATCTGAATCAAGCTTTCCAGCCAAACCAAGCAGCAATGTGGTTTTCCCAGAACTTGGAGGACCTAAAAGCAATGTCATTCTGCCAAAAAAAAAAAAAAAAAATTATCAAAGAAATGATAATTGGGATGTTAGGAGAGTTTATGTTAGACAATTTTAATTTTTGAAAATAATACTGCTAACTATCAAACACAAAATTTAAAAATGAATTTTCTTAAAACTTGGAACGTTCAACAACACATACTTGAACCTGTAAGGGCATTTCCAATACTTTTTCTCAAATCGTGACTCAAATTTAAATTTGATTAAAAGGCACTCGAAGTCAATCTCTTTTCACACTTGGACTAAAACCGGTATCAAATTGAGTTTTACCCAATTGAAAGGGACCATTTTACAAACTCAAATTGCCTACGGCTACATTTATTGATATGAAAATCCTTACCCAAATGAAAGGAGACCTAAAGTTTTTTTTCTTCTCTCTATTTTGGTTTTTCATGTTTCAAGTTAAAATTAGACAAAAAAATGTCACATGACATGAAATATATTATTATTTTTAACCTCTCTGATTCAAAACTTAAATCGAAATATAATAATATATTTTTTAATGTCACATGGCAACCAACTTGATATTTTCTATCTAATTTTGGATAGAAGTTAACTTCATGAGTAATTTGAGAAAAACTTGAAGCATGAATGACCAAAGTAGAAGAAAAAAAAACTTAGGGTCAAACTAAAAAATAGTTAAACATAAGGGGGCAAAGTGTAATTTCCCCTTTTATAATCCATTGCTAAAACTCAAACAAACTGCCTTTCTCACCTTCCAGGCTTGATGATTCCATTGACATCATGAAGGATTGGTAATGGTTTCTTTCTACTTGGAAGAATATGGAGGCAATTTAAGAACCCCTGGAGAGAGAGAGATTGCAGGGTGAGTTGAATTTAGAGATGACATATGGAAGCAAAATTGAAGTTGATGCATGTGAAATTGTTCAATGTAGACATGAAAACAAGACAATATTATATTATGAAATTAAAAAAAAAAAAAGAAAGAAAGAAAATTTGTACCTCAAGCATATTGACAGAGAAGTTGAAGATGGTAGGCAATGCTCTACTGCCAACATAAGCTTCTGCATCAACTGTTAAATGCTCAAACCTGACTTCAATTGTTGGAAGTTCTAGCCCAACTCTGCATCATCATTTTCAAAAACAAAAACAAAACATATTTAGAACATACTTCAACCAAAAAAAGACAGTAAAGAACAGAAATTTCAAATACCCAGATCAGTTTTCAAGTTGTTAAGGTGCAAAATTTGATTGTTTGTGTTTTCATTTTTTCAGAAAATAAATAAATAAATAAAATTGGCAAACTGTTTCTCAAAACTATTTTCGGGAAAAAATTTAGCTCACTTTTAGGAAACAACAAAAATTTTGAAGACTATAAGCACAAACATGAAAATGATGATTGTTTTTTAAACTTTTATTGTAAAAATGAGAACAAAACAAAAATATTTCAACCAAAAGAAGACAATTTAAAAGTAATGAACAGAGATTTCAAATATCCAAACCAATTTACAAGCTTATGGTGCAAAATTTGGATTGTTTGGTTGTGTTTTTTCATTTTCTTTTTTCTTTTTTCTGCTTTCATTTTTCAAAAACAATATAAAACTTAAGATAAATTACATTCACCTCCACTGAAATTTGAAAAATTATAATTAGCTCCACACTTTTACATAATTATACTTGTCTCCCTCGAAGTTTTAATTCACATTTTATATATATGTTTTCATCGGTAATTTGTGAGTCATGTAGATAAAATTTTGATATTGTTATATCTTTTCGATTAAAATGTATATTTAATTGGTTTATTTCAATATCCATTCATCATCTGTAATAATTTTAATTAATTTAACTTTATTGATAGAGAAGTCAGTATAATTATGACAAATCTCAGGGAAGTGAGTGCAATTTACCTTCAAACTTATTTGACTAACCGTACACAAATTTGTGAAAACAACCCCACTTATTAAAAAACATCGAAAAGTTATCTTCAAAAAATATGTTCGCGCAAACATGAAAACTATAGATGTTTCCAAACTTTGTATTGTTAAAAAACAAAAACAGTAAAAAGAAAACGAAAACACAATCATATTTTTCAGTTGAGATTACCGGTCAATGCGGCCCTTGAGCTTCAACAAGAACTTCTCATTGTCTTCCTCTGCAATCTTCAACAATCTCTCTAACAAATTCTTTTTCTCCAAAAACCCGAGGTCGTTGACATCGATTTCTCTCGTTTTACCCTCTTCATCGGTCAATAGACCTCTCGTTATCCGCAAATACGTAGGCAGCTTTTCAATGGCAGCCCATTTAAGTGCTTCTTCATCATCTTCTTCTCGGGAAGACTTTGAAAAAACTTCCCTTGCACTGTTCCTCCATATGTTTGAGCTGCTTATCCTTGCACTAGTCACTCCAAATATCTCACCAGTATCCATTATCACTCCACAAAACTACAGAAACCTTTCAATGAAGACCCACAAAAGTTTTATCAAGGCTTCATGCTAAGGAACTCTTAAAGTCCTCAAGTTTTATAGCTTGACGGAAAGAAAAAGAAAATGACTGAGTGCACAAGACTCCTGTTAGAACGAGGTTTTAATTTAGTTTTGGGAAAAAACTGTTTCCATAACTCAGATTCGTGTTGTTTTGTCAATTTTGTTAACGACAAGCCTTACTATTGAGTTAAACTGCTTTTTTGTTTTTTTTTTTTTTTTTTCTATTAATGGAGACAAAGAGGGAAAATGTTGGGGTTTTTGGAAGGACCTTGATATCTTCCTTAGAGGAATCTGATATGAGAGAGAAAAAAGTATGTGTGAGTGTGTATACATAGCATTTTGATGTACAAAATGGGAGGGTCAACTTCATAAGTATATTTTATTATTGGGGTGTTGATGAGGTAAGTGTCGACGTAATGGTAGTTCATAGAAACCAATTGAATAATTGCATCAAATAATTTGGAATGGGCAGTTCATGGAGAGTTCATGAAAATCCTCTTTGGATCCCAACTGGTTTTTTGAAAATATTTTGAGCATTTTTGTTTCATTTTCAAGTTTTTTGTTGTTGTTGTTGGTATATTTAGAGTGAAAAATATAATAGAAAGTAAATTTAAACGAAAATGTATTTTTCTTAGTGCATGCACATTTGGTTAAAATAATTTTTTTTGTGTGAAAGTTGTAATAGTCAGTTACTTTACTTTTTCAAGAAAATATATTTTCTTTCATTTTCTACAAGAAACTTAAATACATTATCATGTTACTAACATTAGTTGAACCAAAAAAAATATATATATATATATATATATTTGTATTTTTCACCATTCTTATAATAAACAAATGTGGAAAAAAAAATTTCTTCTCTTTCTTGCACTTTCTACCAATTTCATCTGAAGTAAACTCAACCTAAGCAAAATGTAATTGCATGAAAATAATCTCTTTGTAATTGCATACACCTTTAAAACTATGAGATGGTTCATTGCTAACTTCATATAGCGTTTAAACAAATTAGCATGGGTTCGTTGCTCCATTGCCACATGATTGTCATAAATTCAAATTATGAAAAATAACCTCTTTGTATACGTATGTAAAATTATATATATTTAATTTTACTTAAATTTTGCAATAATACGAGTCTCATGTACTGAAATTATCTTTTTAAACTTAGGCAATTCATTGCCGATTTGATATATTATTTAACCAAATCTACATTAAAAAATGAAATATTCCTAAAAAATAACCAAAAACAAAAAGAAAGGAAAACAGCATTGGGAAAGAAAACTCATCTTTGCTGTGCTTTCCATTACATAAGGTGAGGATTAATTAATAAAAGCTGTACTGTTCTCAAATTATCAATTCCCAGGGTGTTTGGCCTTTGTGTATCGAATGCATTATTTTTCTAATCAATTGGGATTTGCTCTGTGCAAAAGATCATATATTTTATTGAGTCCCAAGACTTAAACTTAAACATGAAAAATTAATTGGCGACGAGGCATGTCCAACACATTTAATGTGGTATTAGGTTGAAATTTGGTCTCATAATTTAATCAACACGAAGATTAACTGGCGAAGAGCCACATGCGATGTGTGTAATGTGGTATTAGATGGAAAATTTAGTTCCTAATTTGTATTAAAGCTTACAAAATCTTGATTTCCAAAGAGGGAATTCTTGAAAAAGTATAGTAGCTTTATCCTTGAAATTGGCCAGCTGTCATCTTTAGTTGATAGCTAGAAATCATCCATCCTTGACAAGTAGGGGTGAAATGAACATTTATAAGCTCTATTTGGTGCAAATTATGGGGTTGTTTATAGTTTTTTATTTTACTTTATTTTTAATTTAATAAATTTGTGCCAAAGTGTTTAGTGCACTTTTTACTTATAAATTATTAGACAGAAATACCTTACTAGTATGTAGGTATAGAAGTTGTAAAGGGGGTCTTTTTGAAAAAGAAAATGCCGATCTATTTAGCTTTGTTCCAAGATATTCGACCAAAGGTTGAAAAACAAGAAAATAGTGACTTGAAATCTATTTTCTTTTCTTAATTTATCCCTATTGCAAAATTATTGTCGTAAAAAAACGTATATCCAATACACAAGACTCCCGCTTATAATAGAGCTCGAAAGAGATAGAAGTAACTATATCTCTATTTTGTAGAGATTTAATTCTCATAAATCCAAAAATCAGTTTAGAATTGTGAATCCTTTAACACATGATCTAATAGATATGAAATTGTAGAAAATAAAAGAATAAATGATCAATCACACAACACAGTTCACTCATAATTTACCAAGATAGTTTATAAGAGTTGCCTATCACTACAACAAATCAAGCTAGGGTTACAAATTATAACTGTGAGAAAAATAATAATGTATCATTTACAAACTCACACCACAAGATATGCCAAACACATGACTTCACTTATAATACTATCGGATTCCACGCTACCCAACAAAACCTACACAACATTGAGGTAGATAACAATACACCATCACGTCAACACGTCACCTCTAAATACTGAGCTTTACATAAATTAATTATTTTAGAACAGGGTTAAAAATTTTAGTTTTTTTTTAAAAAAAAAAAATGTCATAATCTATAAAAGTTGGAATATTACAGTCAATGTTGATAGATACAAAAAGCCTATATTATTCCAGAAATATGAAATAATAATTTGTCTTTTAGTGAGAGAGAATCCTAGTTCTCCCCCCATAAAGGATGATTTTCCAGCTTGCCAATCAAAACCTTTAGAGGATCAGTTGTGGTCTATTTTTTGGGACAATAATATACAGATAATCAAATTAGCAAACAAACAAAAATAAATAAAAATTAATTATTGTTAAGGGTTTCCCAAAGTCAATAGAAAAAAATGACAAGAACATACATAATGCGAATGTTTGGTGTTCTTTCTTCTTCAGCTGATTTCACTTTCCCTCATTTTCCTCCCTTTTCTTGGAAGGAAAATGGTGGGATACTCTTCTTGTTTTTGAGTTTGTATTTTTGTGCACAAAACTAATTCAAGTTAGGGTTAGGGCATATAATCACATTCCATATGCCATTGATCTTATTTGTATCATGTTATTATCATATTATTTTGGGTCTGTTTTAAACAATTTGAAACACTAACTTGATTTGTTTAACTGATAGTTTCAAGTATCTTGATATTAAAAAGTTAATAGTTCGAAATTTATTGAAAAATTCATTATGTGTAGGATTTGGTTAACTAATTGTATGAGAACTGATTTTGTATGGTAGAATATTATAAATCGTCATGGGACTATATATATAGGTTTTAGTGAGAGATGAATGAAGGAAAAAATAAAGATGTAAATGGTAAGAGAAAAGGGCACCGGGGTAAGCGAGAGCTCAACTATTTTTTAGCATGAGTTTTGAATAGTAGTATGAGTTTTGAGTATTTTGATAATTTTACATGTATTTTTTATTTTATAATATATATATATATATATATTTCATGAATGTAGATGATTTGAGCCAAATCTCATAAATCTTTATGTGATTGTTTTTTTATTTAGTGTATACGTGATACTTTCGTTCACTTACGGAGATGTTAATAGGAAATGAGTTTAGCAAATGAATTTTTTTTTTTTTTAGCAAAATGAACTTTTTTTAGTTAATAAATTAATTTTTTGGCCATAGTCAAAGGAAACCTAAATGCAAATATGATATGCATGAAAGGAACAACAAATATTGTTCTATTGTATATAGCAAAATGCTTCAATCAAAGGCTTGATTAAATTAGAAAAAACATATCCAATTTAAAAAATACAAAAATAAAAATAAATGAATAGTGTGTGCATTTTAACATATGTATTGAGAGAAAATAGTACACTACATATAGTGAGATTAATATTTATATAACAATTAGATTAAATGAATTATTAAATTTGTGTTGTGAGATTAATCTTTTCTTTTTTTTTTTTGTCACTTTTAAATTTGTGTGATGGATGAGTCATTTTTTATGTTATAATGTTGTGTTCGACTCATGTTATTCAAGAATCATACTTACTCCGACAAAATTAACAAAAGAAAATAAAATTTCTAACTATTCTCCTATATAATAATAAAATTACATGATTTATTAATTAAAAGATATTTATGACATCATTAAAAATTATTAGTCGAATTGATAATTTATTAATAAAATAAGTCGTTTGTTATACAATTAAAAACTTCTAGGACGAGATGTAATTTTTAAAATTATAAGGGACAATATGTATTTTAAATAAGGAAATATATTTATAATTTATCCTTAATTTTTTGCTTTTTTTTAAAAAAATTAAATGTAATTAAAGAAGACTAATTTGAAAGAAGGACAATGAAAAGTCTGAATTAGAACCTGACAAAAAGTGGATTAATATGGAGAAGTTATTTGGTGGTTACAAGGCATGACCACGTGACGTTTTAAGGATGTTGTGATTGATGAAAAATGTAAAATTTATAATTTTATATTAAGTAATTAAAAAATAATAGAGACATAATATATGATTGTGGAGGCCGAATAAAATCAATTAGGAAGAGGCCAAGGCATTTGATCGATATCAGGTCAAAGGCAATTCGGCCTTGACCAAGGGGCTCATGAAGCCAAATAAATGAATCGGCCATATAAGGAGCCAAATAGGAGCCAACACTTAATTGGAATGCCGACTAAGTAACTACGTGCGAGATCAAGAGTGAGCCCGACCCTTAGGGCCAGAGGCAATATAAAAAAGGAGGAATGTCAGCCAAAGGAGGTACGTGAGAATTTACAAGATAACTTGAGATAGAAATAAATTTGAGAGGATATTGACTTGTAGTGCTAATTCCGGCACTCCCGACCGAAGTGTTTATCTCTTTTTCAGGTAACAATCAGAGAATCAAGAGTGTCTACCTGGATCCAAGAGTATTTCCAAACAACTTTATCACAATAATAATTAGTCGACTCTGCTATGTAGCTTGAAAATGAGCCCCCCGAATCGCCCGAAATTGAAAAAGGTGATTTTTGAATGTTTGACCCAGTTGCAACATTGGTCAATTGACACCACGAGCGAGAAATAGAAGAAAAGAAAGGAGAGGAGAGAGAGAGAGGAACCAGTCGAAGAAGAATAGGTGAGAACGACCACGGTTGAGATCGACTGGTGCTGACACTACCGACTTGGGTGACCACCGACGACTAGCGCTGACACTACCGACCTGGGTGACCACCGACGACCAACGAAAAACTCAGCCAAGCGTCAATCACTGTGTTGTTCGCCGTCCGAAAATCTCTGCCCATTGTCAGTGGGAAAACTTGAAAGCCTGTCACTGTTCATTCTAACCACCTCAGTGTCTCAATTTTATTTTTGAACAAACTAGATGAGCTAATCAAAGCATCATCAAATATCTCATTTCTTTTGAAAAAGTTGCAGAGAGATGATATTGAGAACAAAGAGATGTTCATTTCAATTTGGCCTTCATGAAAATCTAAAATGTCTGCAGCTAAGTTCTGGAGTTTTGATTGTATAGGTGGAATTGCATTAGGATTATGTTAATGCTAGTTTAATTATGTCCTTTAATTTTTACTTTTAAGTTCTTTGATTTGTAACATTTTTTATTCCTGATTCTGCCTGCAAATCTTCTTTTCACTTGTATTTCTTTTTAATTGTAGAGGACTTGTGTGATATGCCTAACAACCATGAAACCAGGCCACGGCCATGCCATTTTCACTGCAGAATGCTTCCACTGCATTACTTCTAATGTAAAACATGGAAACCAAATTTGCCCTGTTTGCAGAGCAAAATGGAAGGAAATACCCTTTCAGAATACTTCCGATATTTCAAAAGAAAATGAGCTAAGAAGATCATATTATACCCACATTCACATCAACAACATATTTCTTGAATCACAGCTCCAAATGAGAGATAAGTTTCATAAACAAATTGAATCGCGGTCTGACTGTTGAATCGCTTCTCCGAATGATGTGGGTTTGCAAACAGTTGAATCGCGGCTACGAAGGATTTGAAGAGTTGAGAGAGAAGAGAGAGTGTTGCGGATGAGAGAGAGTGTTGGAAATGAGATGAGATAAAAAATGATTTTTTTTTTGGATTCAAGCTGTTCGAGGGGAAAAAATTTGACCCAAAAATCATTTTTCATAATTAGTGATAAGTAGCACCGCGTAACACTCCACCGCCAAATAATTTTTCATTAATATGAGCCACATATCATCCGTCCCATGTGTACGAAATCCCCATGGTTCCGGAGAAGATCTGTCGGTCAATTTATATTTTTCATATTTTTAATATTTTAATATTTTTTTATTTTTATTGTTTTTTTATTTTTATTTTTGAATTTATTAATAGTAGAACGTACATACATATACATGCACCTAAGTTGGGTTTTCAAGGCCACATAAGCTGTCTCAAACTGGTCTTCCAATAAATAAATAAATACAAAAGCTATCTCAAACTTTTTACTTACCTCATTTGATGCTCATATGATTCATCAAATTAATTTTTTTTTTAAATGTTAAAAATAATTCTAATTTTTTTTATTAAAAAAGTGTAAAATATGTATTGAAATATGTAAAATAATTTTAAGATATTTGAAAAGTATATTGAGATTATAAATTTTTTGACTTCTTGTGTTATCTATTAACAACTCAGATTGTTATTAACAAAATATTTTAAACTCAAATATTTAGTTTTTAATCGAAATTTCATTTTATCAATGTCAATATCTTATGTTAATTGAAATGTCATTTGATAAAATTTCATTTTATCAATGATTGAAAATATTTTTTTAAATAAAAAAATTATAAGTAAAAAATTAATTAAAATTGTCATAAGTCAAGTGATTCCCTAGCTTGACCTAAATATTTCTATCCAAATTTGGGCATGGCTGATATGGGCGCTGTTTGGGAAGCCCAAAATGAGGTTATTATAGTCTATTTTGAGAAATTAGCCCAAAAGCAACATTGTTGGAACCTTTTTCAAAAAAAAAAAAAAATTATTCTGCACAGCCGGCAGTGTAGGCATAGCCTACACTGTCAGCTACAACACTTGTTCCATCAATAAATAAATTACCATTTTACCCCTTGATATCAATTTAAAAAAATATATTTTTAGAGATAAATTTGTCATTTTAAATTTAAACATCATTTCAACACACTTTCCAATACAACAACTCAACTAAAAATTCATCCCATCTTTCCAAACACAAAACTAAAATAGCCTATTAAAATAATCAAAAAATCAAATAGCCTACTAAAATAGCCACTTCCCAAACGAGACCATGATGTTTTGGTGGACATCAAGTTAGTCTTGTCTAGTTTTGGGCCTAAGCTTTCATCTCAAGTCAAGTCTTAAGTGGTTTTTTTTTAAGCTCCTAGTCAATACATTTTAGGGTTAATTACTCACAGGATTACTTTTATTTTTATTTTTATTTCTTTGGAGAGGAAATAAGAATATTCATTAAAATAGCATAGATACAGTGGAAAGAAAAATCTGTGCACAATAGAATCTGGACACCAACTAGCATTGTTAATGATAATAAAAGAAACATCCTCCCTGTTTTGGACATAATTAATCCCCATCAATTTAGCATAGAGTTGTCAATTTGAAGGTAAATCCAGGTGATTAAGCCACTCAATGGTCCGAATCGGATGCTTCATCTCCTTTTGAAATGCAGCCTTATTCCTGTGGATCCATATTGCCCCATAAAACCTTAATTGCTTCCATTACAAAAATTAATAATTAGTGACGTTTTTCTAAATCTGTTGCTAAAAGTTAACAATTAATGACTTTTTTAAAATTTGTCGCTAAAAAAGATAATCAGTGACTTTTTTTATGATGATTTTCTAAATTTGTAAATGGACATTTTTCTGTGACAAATTTTTTAAAATGTCGCTAAAACTAACAATTAGTGACACTTTTTTATAAAAACGCAGCTAAAAAATAAAAAATAGAATTTTTTGGTAACAATTAAAAGTGAATAGGATTTTTTAGTGCACCAAAAAGTTCTTGTTGGTGCACCCATCTTCCTAATAGGACTTTTTAGTTATTCCAATTATATTTTGTTAGTTTGAGAACAACTAAAATATATTTGCTAGCTTAAAGATACAGAGTTTTTTTAAGACAAAACTACAGTTAATGTAGTTTTATTATCCTACCACCTCTGACTGCCATTAACATCTCCAGTCATTGGCGGTCTTCTGGTCACTAGAGATAATTTTTGGACTACCATCGGTGGCCCATGACTATTTTCTAGTGTCTCTTCGGCAAAGTGAAATTTTTCTTATTTAGCACAATGAAATTTCCATGCAACTATGTTCAACAACTCTCTACACAAAGTGAAATTTCACTATTTTCAAAATTAAAAAAAAAAAATCAATTAATGCTACAAATTTTAAAATTGGAAATCAATGAAATCTTACTATTTGAAAATAGAGAAAATTATAATTAATGGCTAAAAATTACAAAATTGAAAGTTGATTGAATTTTTGTAGTGTTAGCACTGTGAAATTTATTTGACTTTATTGGAAATTCACTTTTAGATTAAGTCGGTCAAATTTCCCTGACTTTACAAAATTGAAAGTTGATAAAATTTTCACTGTCTTAGCACTGAGTTATTAAAATTGATAAAATTTTCACTGTCTTAGATTAAGTCAGTGAAATTGCACTGAGTTATTAAAATTGTAAAATTAAATTCCAATTGAATTTTCACTATCTTAGCAAATCAATAATAGTTTACTGACTAAATCCAATCATATCAGATCAGATTTATTAGTGAAACAAAGTCAATGAAATTACTCTGACTAAAACTAGTGAAATTGCATAAGGCGGGTTAAATTTTTTTGACTTTGATTAGAGAAATTTCACTAATTTTTTAAGTAACTAAAATCTCACTGACTATAGCAATTTATTTTATTTTATTCAAATGAACTTTACTGTCTATGAGAGATAGCAAAAAGAGATTAAAGTGAAAGAAAATATACAAAATAAACAATAACAACAACTAGATCTCTAATTAGACAACAACATATAGATCAGAGATAAAGAAACGACATTGGAGGTAAATGGCAAATTAGATATGGACGATGTGAGTCACAAAGAGATATGGGAATAAGAGTTGTTGATAAATAGAGCGCTGTGAAAAATAAAATTTTTCTAGGGTTTTTACGTTCCTAAGGTTATTTTGACTATGACTTAAGTCTTTATTCATAATGAAAGATCAATGGTTAGATTATTACAATAACTTGAACAGGTTGACGAAGTTAATTATTTTTAGTATTTACAAACCAAAATGTGGTAGTTCATGATTTTATAAGGTACATGTAAAAATATATTAAACAATATTTATTTCTCAAAATGTTTTTATCCCATAAGATTATTGAAAATTAGAATGAAATACCTTTAAATTATACTTTTAATTTATCAAATTTTTTTAATGAGTCAAAAAATTGTAAATTTTTATTTTTGTCAAAATTTATACTCAATGGGTCATAGTATTAACTTTAAACATGGCTTTCTAGAATCACAACTTTATTAAAATGTAATGCTTGACATTTGAGTTTTATTTTATTAACATACTCAATACCACAAGGTTAGTAGAAAACAAAAAGACATTTTTTTAAATTTTAAATTTTCGACTTCTAATTGATTAAAAATTACACCAAAAAAGCCAATGTCATATGGTTTGGCAACTTGAAATTTTAGCCAAAAAGTCATTATAAGTTATCATATCATTCTTTTTACTTTTCTGCATATTTTTTTATAAAAAATTACTAAAACAGCCTGTTCACCACAGCAAGTCAAAAATGTCATACTATTAACTATATTGTGTCTTTCTAAAATATCACCTTTATTAAAATATAATGTTGACATTGAGTTTTATTTCATTATCATACTCCACTGTACATTCGAATTAATTTATAATCTTTTGCTTTATGTCGTATTATATAGTTTGTTTGTAGTACGTGTGACAAATAATATTAAAGCAATTTTAAAGATAGAAAATAATTATAGTCAAGGACAGGTGTCCTATAGTTTCTGTGACTGTCCATCAACTGTATTATTCTAATTCTTGTTTAACAAATCTTTTATTTATTTATTTATTGGCATGGTTTGTATTTATTAATATAAAAAAAAATTAATTGGATCATATCATTGTGAGTTGAAGATATGACAAAGCTTGCAAATCAGAATATTGTTAGGTTAGTGGCAATTGACTCTCAAAGAATCTTTTATAAAATAATCTCTGGTGTTTTGGCAAAATGCTGAAGTGAAATATCAAAATTCTACTTATGGATCCAATTGTAATATGCTTCATAAACTGCAAAGTTTAGTACAAAGATGGAGCATAATTCAAGATCCTTATTGGAATCTCTCTAGCTTTAGGGTTCAATCAATTATTTTATTTATTTATTTATTTATTTATTTGACAAAATTGAGCTTATTTTGCAATAATAATTTCATGAAAAAATTACATAAATAAATAAATAAATACTTAAGTTTTAAATCCTAACTTCCTAATCATTTCAATTTATACTTTGAAATTTTAAAATGATATCAATTCTAACCATCCGTTTATATCTGTTAGTTATAACTAGTTGAACCACTCTTTTTTATTTTTTTTCATTAGTATTGACAATCAATTCCTATCCTTACCGTCATCCATCACCACTTCTCATCCCTTCATCCCTTTTTCCCATCCACCGCTACTCCTCTCCTTCTCCAACTTACTACCCTCCTCTCCTTCTTTCCCCAGTTTACATCCATTGCCGCCATTTAGCTCCACCAATAAAAAAGTAATTAAATTGTCTAAATTGTCACTGTTTCATTAGTTAATTGATACCACTTTAAAAATTAAGAGTTTAAATTAAAACAATTAAAAGGTTCTAATTTTATAATGCACCTTTCTTTCTATTTTTTCCTAACAATTAAAATAAATAAATAAAAAACATGGTCCAAGGAACATACAAATCTAAACGTCATTTTCACTAAAATGTCTTTGAACAATGGTTATGGTTCATCATTGACTAGGAATCATTTGTCTAATGACTTCGCTATTTATAAATCTTAATGAATCGTAAGAAATGACTTCATTTTTCATTTTTTGGTTTATTCCTTTAATTTAAAAGACAATTTATGTTAATATAAACTCTTTTGTATGCAGCAAAGACACTATCTATGTTAGTTTCGCTCCTTTCAATATTTCATCATAAATACTTCTTATCAATATAAGTAAAAATTTCTCTGAAATTATTACATCTGTATTATTTTATCATTTGAATTATTAATTTTAAACAATTGTCTTCTTAAATTATTGATATTAATTCATTTTATTCCAAACTGTTAATATTTTTGATGAATTATCATACCCACACGTGATTAATTTGGGTATTGATTCATTTTGTCTCAGGGCAAGGAAATAAGGAAGCAAATATCTAGATACCATGCTACAAAACATAATCAATTATTCTAAAAATATTTAATAAAACACAACATACAACCAATTTAGGAAACAACAACTTTTGAATGCAACCAAATTAAGCAAATTACTTGCATAAATATTTTCGTGTACTGACACACTACGCCAAAATTGGCCTTTAGCGGCGGTTTTTTACCGTCGTTAAAGGATATAAAGCCGCTGTTAAAGCCTTTAACGGTGGTAATTTAGGACCGCCGTTTATACTCGTGTCGGAAAAGGTACAATCGTCGTAAAAGGTAAATTACTGTTGTTAAAAGTCGACCAAAAACGACAATATAAGACCAAAAATGGTGGTTCTTTACCGCCTTACAATAGGTTCAAATTTTTTAAAAAGTAGTTCTCTCTTCTTGCACCCCCAAGTCTCAAACCCTTGACCTCTAATCAAGGCACGCCAACCACTCCACCACAGCCACTCTATATGAAATATATTCCCTAAATAAATATTTATACATTACTTTTGCGTTATTGTAGATGGTTATGTTTAACCTTTGGCCGCGCGTGGTCACCACTCGCCGGAGTTCCGCCGGAGCTCTGCCGGCAAAGACCGCCGTCATTAACGACGGTAATAAGAGAGCTTTAGCGGCGGTTTCGTTACCGCCGTTAAAAGCGGACTTTAGTGGCAGTTTTTTTAACGGCGGTTTCATTACTGCCGTTAAAGATACTTTAGCGGCGATTTTTTTAACGGCGGTAACGAAATTGCCGTTAAAGATACATTAACATCGGTATCAACGGCGGTTTCGTTACCGTCTTTAATAGCATCTTTAACGGCAGTAACGAAAATCGCCGTTAAAAAAATCGCCGTTAATGTCCTATTTTAGCGTAGTGACAGGTGTGATATTTCATCAAAAACATTAATTCCATTGATGGTTTGAGATAAAATGAGGTAATGTTAATAATTTAAGAACTTAAAAGTAATACAAGTGTAATAGCTTGTTGAAGTGGACAAAGTTTATTTTTTAACAATAATAGCCTGCACCAATTTTCTAATTCGTTGAATAAAATATTAGATATACTGGAAAGAGACGAAATGGAATAAAATGGTCATCCTTTAATCATTCTATAAAATGATCATTTTTTTTTATAATTGTAAATGATAATTCCGGTTACAATGCATTTTTGCCTCTTTCTTTTTCTTTTTCTTTTTTTTTAAAAAATTTCTTTTATCAACAAAAAAAACTTTATTGATGATATCATGAATGAACGTTTTACAGAGACAAACATTAATAAAGGAATGTGAGTGCAAAAAGTATTAAAACAAAGTAATGCATTTTTGCCTTACCGACTCCGGGTTTGTTTTTGAGGGAAATATTTTCCTATGTTTAGTTTCACTAATGGTTGTATCAATGATGGTAGGGCTGTGGTGATGGTAGGGCTGAGATGGAGGGGAGGTGGTGGGGCAACAGTGATTGTGGTAATGTGGTGTCATTGGTGAGATTTTAGTTTAGGAAAAAAAAAAAAAAAAAATTCCACCCTTTAAATTGAGAATTTTTTTTTGTGCTCAAATAAAATTATTTTCTATTAATTATGAAAAATATTTTTCATTATACCAAACGCTAAAAAATATTACAAACAGAGGACAAATAAAAATGAAACTTTATGTAATGGAGACATTTATAATCGCATGTATGTGGGGGATAAAATAAGAGTAATGGTAGAGACCTCAAATATTCTATCAAAAGTTTTACCAAATGTCTCATATGGGTATGGTCCCATGTGAGTCCCACACCCATGTGAGACATTTGGTAAAACTTTTGGTAGAATTTTTGAGACCTCTAGCATTTTTGATAAAATAATCTTGAAGGAGTGGTGGGATTGTCTTGACATTTGATCCAATACTGTGTGTGTGGGAATCACGTAATCTCATCTCTAATCATATGTCAGCAGCCACACTCTAAATAAATAAATAAGAGTAAACTATATTAGAAGCTTTGAATTTTTTTATTCTTTTTCAATCAAGTCATTAAACTAAATTTTGTTCAAATGTACCTAATCTTTTAAATTTGATTCAATTTAGTCTTTATGTTGCATTCTGTCACCTATTGATAATTTAACATATGATATAAGAGTAATAATCTATAAGATGAATTAATAAAATTAACCCTAAAATCGTTTTTGGTAATATAAAAAAAATCCAAGATGCTTGTCTAAGGCCCCATTTGCTCTGATTTTTTCAATATTTTTACCTTCAATTTTTTAATTAAAATTTGTCAACTACCTTGAGATGTTTTTAAAGTAGAATTGAAATTTCCACTAAAAAAAAAAAAAAAAAAACACACACATAAAAAAGTTGAATAAAATTAGGGGCTAAGCGAGTCAGAATAGCTCACCTAAATTCTTAGGAAAGAAATCCATAGTGAGAAAATAACTCAAAATCAAAAAATGCATTTCTCCACAAGGAGGCAAGCCATTCTATCTGCTCCATCAACATAAACTAAAATTAAAAGTAATTACAAAATATCAATTACCACATATGTACATGAATGTTAATGAACAATTCACTTCAATACCACAAAGGTCATCTTAATTGGTGAGGGAGTTTGCTCTTCTCCTTATTGATCAGGATTCGGATCTCCTACTATTCAAGTAGAAGTTCGACGGTTTAGGTAGATCGACTAACTTCTCTTAGTTTGACTTGTAACGGTAGATTCTAAAAGTCCTACCTTGGGAGTGTTCTAGGCATCCAAAATAAATAAATAAATAATTCACCTCAATAAAGCCTAAATAGTTCACTTTGAAAATATAAATAAATTTTTTTCTCTCTCAAAATCCATTAAAAGAATGATTATAATAAAAGTAAGAAGCATAATGGAGAGAGTACAAATGAGAGCTGACATGGGTAAGCCCATAAACGATATGGCCCACCACTTAAGGCCCAATCCATGAATCAAATACTAAAGCCCAACATTCCTAAAACCTAACGTTACACCAAGCACCAATGACATCTGAACACTTGGCAAGTAAAGAGCTAGCCACATCAGTAGACAAAGATTCTGCAGAGTTATTACACTACACATCAGCCATTAATGAGCTTCCCTGCAGCATTTATTACGATAACCCTTCACGTCGGAACAGAACAGCCTCACTATGAACAAGGCAAGCTAGAACATAGACTTTCGGCCAACGTGACAGCCCGAAGTGGACAAGGAAATGATGAGCAAAGGATATAAGTAGGCTCCTAAGACAAAAAAGGGTTAAGTTCTCTATTACCATTTCTATCCCAACATTCGATCACTCTTCTTTAACTTGCTCGTCGAAGGGTTCGCTGGGAGACTCCCCGTTCCTCGCTGAACTCTTGTGCAGGTTTTGCTGTGAGTTCAACCCCTGGGTAACGGTTTGGGAAGCGTGGATCAATCCGACCCGTTCCATCTGGAGCCCGCAGCATTATCAATTGGCGCCATCTGTGGGAATCTTTTTGCTCCGTATGGTAATTGTGCTCATTACCACCGGAAACCCATTCCTGCTATCTTCGTGACATCCCCTACCTACCACCCACCAAGGTGGATGGTCACAACTAGATCCATGGCTTTTCAACACAACGTTGCCGACCCCTAACCTGACCCTCCTAACCCGAACAACCGACCGCAGTATTTCACAAAACTCATCAATAGCATTAACTGCTTAGCCGAACAAAACCAAGCCCTAATCAATGCTTTACTTCAAGAAAACCTTCCTATGCCCCCGCCACCACCTCAAGACATACCACCCAACTAGGAACGAGCCCCGAGCCATTCCCTCCAACAATCCCATCCATCCAACTTGGAGGTCTTGCGACGCCCTCCTCAAAATATGAACCCGCCACCTCGAGCCCCACACCCATCGATCCAAGCAACTGCCCCCGAGGGGGAGGCCAGTAGTGTCCAGCCTCCATTACTCTGATGATGACAACACTCCTCTTTGGGATGCAGAACTTCGAGCCATGAAACTCCAGCTTCAAAGAGTTATGCAGAACATACAAAATAAACCGTCTACCACAGCCAACTCACCATTTGTTGCCTCCATCAGGAACAAACCTCTACCTCCTAAGTTCAAAATGCCCTCGATCGACTCCTTCGACAGTACAACGAACCCAATAGGCCACTTGGAGACTTACAGGACCCTCATGGTCCTCCATGCATTCCCTAATGAGATCATGTGTCGGGCTTTCCCCGTAACACTTAAGGGGTCGGCCCGACTGTGGTTTAGTTAGCTGCCGACGGACTCGGTCTCTACTTTTCAGCACCTAACTAACTCCTTTCTCAGCCACTTCATTGCTGCCCAACGCTAGTGGCGTCCGACAACTCAACTCCTCAACATCCGTCAGATGGAGGGAGAGTCACTGCGCAGCTTCGTCACCCGCTTCAATACCGAGGCCTTGCAGGTGGCAGAAAATGATGACAAGGTCATTCTCACAGCTTTCATGGCCGGTCTACGATCATCCGATTTTCTTTTTTCCCTCTCCAAAAACCCTCCAACCTCCATGGCAACCCTCCTCTCTAAAGCCCAAAAATACATGAACGCCGAAGATTCCCTAGTCGCCCGACAAGACTCCACAACCAAAAACTCGACCCCTAGAGAGAAGAGAAAGGACTCTGAAACCAGAAGCACCCAGTACACACAGCAAACACCTCAATATACCGACCGACCTGCTCGAGCCGACCGGTCGGCACCTACCCGACCGCCCAGCCGGTTTGAACGATACACACCCCTCAATTCCCCTGTAGAACAAGTCTTGAACCAAATCCAACGAGATTATCCCTTGAAATGGCCCCAACCGTCGCGGTCTCCTTCCAACTGACAGGACCAGTCCAAATACTGCCGCTTCCATTAGGACCACGACCATAATACCGATGAGTGTGTTAACCTCAAAGACCAAGTCGAGGGCTTGATACGCTAGGGACGTCTCAGCCGGTTCACGACAGCCCGCCCTCAACAACGGCCAAGGACCGAACTTGCTAGAAATAGCCACCGGCACACCTCTCCTCGATGACCCGCACAACCTAACCAAGGCCATGATCGACCCCCACAACAACCTCGGGCACAAGGCAACCCTGCCCCCTCGGTTGGAGAAATCAGAGTTATTGCTGGCAGACTTGCATGCGGAGGACCATCCCGTTCGGCCCAATGGACAGAACTCAGGAAAATCAGGCAGGGCTCAGATAAAAAAGTCGCAACATTGGACTGCCCCCTCAAACACCCCAAGCAGTGGATGGAGCCCATCACCTTTACGAAAGCCGATTGCATAGGCATCCGTTATTCCCATGATGACCCCCTCGTCATCTTTGCCCTCTTGTCCAATTACAAAGTCAGACGGGTGCTTGTCGACAACGGTAGCTCTTCAAACATCATCTTCCTAAACGCCTATCGCCAGCTCAAGGTCGGGGAAGAAAGTTTATCCCCTCTCTAAACCCCACTGGTAGGCTTCACTGGAGATCGGGTGACCTTCATAGGCTCCATCGATCTTTCCATCACCATTGGAGAATACCCACGGTAGACCACTAAGTTGCTCACTTTTCTCGTCGTCGACTGCCCCTCTACTTATAACATCATCCTTGGCCGCACCGCCCTCAACGCTTTTCAAGCTGTCACCTCCACGTACTATCTGGCCATGAAATTCCCTACCGACCTCGGCGTCAGCACCGTAAGGGGGGAGCAGACTATGGCCAGAGAATGCTACGTCGCTTCACTCAAAAAGGTCAAGTTGAAGGAGGCAATGATCATCGAAGGACTTGACATCAGAGACGAAGATGAATTAGTCAGGGAAAACCAGTGGAAGAACTTATTGAAGTTCTCATCGACCCTACCAACCCAACAAAAACAGCCAAGATCAGCAGCCGACTATCCCCCCAAGCCAAGGCAGATCTTACAACCCTCCTGACCAAGCACAATGATGTGTTTGCCTGGACCTATTCCGGCATGCCGGGTATCGATCCCTCCTTCATCACTCATCGTTTGAGCATCGAGCCCCATTTTCGGTCCTTTCGCCAGAAGCAGCGCATCTTTCACCCGAAACGTAACACTCTTATTGCTCCTGAAGTAGATAAGCTACTGGAGGCTCAGTTTGTCAAGAATGTGGCTGTCAAATGTGGTCTTGGTCCGTAAAAACAACGGTATATGGCGACTCAGTGTCGACTACTCCGATCTCAATCGAGTTTTCCCCAAAGATAGTTATCCCATTCCTTACATAGACCTGCTTGTTGACGCCACGGCCGGACATCTAAATGCTCAGTTTCATGGACGCCTTCTTTGGTTACAATCAAATTCTGATGCACCCGTCTGACCAGGAACATATCTCCTTCATCACTGACCACGGAACCTACCACTATTGTGTCATGCCATTTGGGTTGAAAAATGTCTGAGCAATCTACCAACGGTTAGTCAATGCCATTTTTCATCACCAGATAGGTCGGAACATGAAAGTGTACGTCGATGACATGCTAGTCAAGAGCAAACTCTCTTCTGATCATCTAATAGACATGCGGGAGACCTTCGGCACCCTACGTAAGTATCAAATGAAGCTCAATCCGGAGAAATGCGCCTTCGGCATAGGATCTGGGAAGTTCTTGGGTTTCATGGTCAGTCAGCGAGGTATCGAGGCCAACCCCGAAAAGATCAAGGCCCTGATAGAAATGCGGTCACCCAAAACGGTTAAAGAGGTTCAAAGACTTACTGGCAGAGTCGCCGCTCTCAACCACTTCATTTTCCGCGCAACGAACAAGTGCCTCCCCTTTTTTAAAGTCCTTCGGCAAGCTTTTGAGTGGACGGCCGAATCCGAAGAGGCCTTCCAACAATTAAAGTAATGCATGGCCAACCTCCTTACTTTCTCAGGCGCTCAGGGGTGAGCCCCTATTTTCTCTACTTAGCCGTATCGAACACCGCAGTCAGTGCGGCCCTCATTATGGAGGATGGCTCAATACAACGCCCGGTTTACTACATCGGTCGGGCTCTCAGGGAAGCAGAACAGAACTACCCGTTGCTGGAAAAAATGGCCTTGGCCTTGGTCATAGCCTCAAGGCGACTCCAACCTTACTTCCAAGCTCACCCCATAGTGGTCCTTACTGACCAACCTTTGAAGAAGATAATGTAACAACCAGAGGTGTCTGGCAGACTTATGCAATGGTCATTTGAGCTCAGCCAGCTTGAAATCTCCTACCGACCTCGAACAGCGATCAAAGGACAGGTTGTCGCTGATTTTATTGTAGAATTCACTAATCCCACTCCAACAACGGCCTCCCAGCCCAAGCAATTCAACACTGAGGCTGATGATCCCCACTCTTGGACCCTCAATATCGATGGATCATCCCGCAAAGAAGGCAGTGGGGCTGGTCTCATCCTGATCGCCCCCGAGGGTGGTTATTTCAAGTGTGCTCTCCGCTTCCTGTTTAACGCAAGTAATAATGAGGTCGAGTATGAGGCCCTGATAGCAGGTCTCCGCTTAGCCAGAGACATTGGTGTGAGCCATATCCGAGTGTTTAGCGATCCCTAGTTGATCGTGGGTTAAATCACGGGGGAATTCGACGCCAAGGACGGCACAATGCGAGTCTATAGGGATATTGCACTCCCCCTTGTTCGCCTCTTCAACACTTTCCACATCAAACACATTCCTCGATCAAAAAACTCTAAGGCAGATGAAATGGCCCAATTAGCCTCGGCTGACCAATCTGACCTCAGCCATGGAGTTCGTCTTGAATAATTAGCCCACCTAGCTACGTTGCCAATCCCGCTGGCGGTCCATTTCCTCCAAAATGAACCTATTCCATGGGCAGAAGACATCCTTTTATTCTTGACAAGTGGGGAGCTACTAGGTGACACACAGCAGGCCGCCAAAGTCAGAGCCTGGTCATCCAATTACATCCTCATCAGCGGCCTCTTGTACAAACGCGGGTTTTCACGCCCATACCTCAAGTGCCTCAGTCCTTCCCAAGCGACCTATGTGATAAGGGAAATCCACGATAGTGTATGTGGTAATCACTCGGGTGCTAGGTCGCTGGCCCAAAAAATACTCCGCACCGGCTACTTCTGGCCTACTCTCAACCAAGATGTCGTTGAGTTCGTGCTTAAGTGCGATAAATGTCAGCGCTTTGCCAACATACCCCATGCTCCACCGACAGAACTAATTACACTCAGCAGTCCCTACCCATTCGCGAAGTGGGGCATCGACTTAGTTGGCTCATTGCCCACCGGTAGGGGCCAAACCAAGTTCGCTGTGGTTGCCATTGATTACTTCACTAAATGAGTAGAAGCAGAACCCCTCGCCACAATCACCGAACGAAACACAACCAGATTTATCTGGTAGTCGATCGTATGCCAATTCAGAATTTCCCAAGCCATCGTCTCAGACAACGGTAAGCAATTCGACAACGCCAAGTTCAGGAAATTTTGTGCAAACCTCCACATTCAACCATGCTTCTCTTTGCCAGACCATCCCCAAGCCAATGGGCAAGTCGAGGTCACCAACCGCTCTCTCTTGAAAATCATCAAAACCAAGTTGGAAGGCGCCAAGGGACTCTAGGATGAGGAACTGCCAAACGTGCTCTGGGCCTATCGCACTACCGCCCGAACCCCTACTGGGGAGACCTCTTTTCGCTTAATATACGGCGCTGAAGCAGTCATCCCAGTGGAAATCGGCCTACCAACCCTGAGGGTTCTACACCAAGACCCAGAACTAACCGAAGACCTACGTCGGGCTGACTTAGACTTGATTGAAGAGCTTCGAGAGACAGCTACCGTTAGGAGTGCCTCATATCAACAGAAAATGAGAGCACACTACAACCGTAGAGTCCGACCGAGGGAATTCGCAGTTGGCGACCTAGTTTTACGTGAAGCAACTCTTGCCACCAAAAGTCCTGCCGAGGGCAAGCTAGCAGCCAAATGGGAAGGACCTTACATTGTTAAGGCCAGACCTCGCCCAGGCACCTATCGACTCCAGGACATGGAAGGCCGAGACCTCCCCCACCCGTGGAATGCCAAATACTTGAAACGTTATTTCTAGTAAAGTGTCATGTATTATTTTTGTATTGATCATTTGCTGTATGTGTTTTTTGACCATCTACACATTTGGTTATTTTTGTCCTCTTCATACATGGTGCAAACTTGTGATCAATAGGCTATGCCTTAAAAGACAATGGTTTTATGGCTCTGTTATCTGTGTTATGCTTTAATAACGACTTGTTAAACAAAGTTAATTAAAGCTTCAGCCAGATTGTGCACGAAGGGCTCAACCAAACTGAGTTAATTAAAAGTCTCAGCCAGACTGAGCACGAAGGGCTCAGCCAGACTGAGTTAATTAAAGGTCTTAGCTAGACTGAGCACAAAAGGCTCAGCCAGACTGAGTTAATTACAGCCTCAGCCAGACTGAGCACGAATGAAGAATCCGACCGGTCCATTTTCATAATTTCATGTTATAGTATGGTTCCCATATTCAGTTCAAATCCAGGTCCACACTACGACGTTTTTTAACATTCTTTATAGTTTTAACTTTACATTTTTAATTCATTTAAAATCCAAGCTCATAGTCGTCTAAGCCCATTTTTCATTTCTAACACTCTTAACATTTTCGTGCATGCCTATTTTTAACGTTTCTTGTATCATGATTTTCTCACAAGTTAGGCTGGTTACCCATTTCTAAAAACTCTTTACATCACAATCTGCTGGCAAGTTTCATAAGTCATGCACAAGTCTTATTTTTACAACCTTTCTTCAGAAAATTCTGCTCTGTCATTATCATTATTTTCAAATTTACAACTCAGAAGAAGTAACGACAACAGTACAAAGGAAAACTTGTTGTTTTATTTACAAACTTTCAGTTACATACAATTCAGTGTAGAAATTACACATAACAAAAAATAAACAACACACACAAACAAACAAAAAAAATAACCAAAAAATGATCACTCCTCCTTAGTGGAGGCCATATCTTTTTCCTCAATCCCCTCGTCTTGGGGGGTTTGGGCAATGTCGTCTTCGCCTGTTTCCACGCGGCTAAAGTCCACGTCTGGGAATAGCTCTTCCGCTTTCTGTTTGAAGCTCTTCTACCCGCTGTCCCAGAACTCAACCATTTCATGCTTATAAAAATTCGACCGCTGGAAGCTCTGGATGACTTTTTCTTCGCTTCTACCTCCAGCGGCCGCTACAGACGGCCCAGCCCTCCCCACTACCCTCTCTCGCCAAGCTGCTAGCGACAGCTGCATCAATGGCCATTTGGAAGTCGGCGGACCCCTTGAACTGCTCTACAGTAGGCATACATAGATCGGGGTACGCCACCCTCTCAGACGCCAACTTGGCCCTCTCCTCTGCTAGGGCCTTCTCCAACTCTGCCTTCTCAGATATCAACTTGGCCCTCTCCTCTGCTAGGGCCTTCTCCAATTGTGCCTTCTCAGAAGTCAACTCAGCCCTCTTATCCACTAGGGCCTTCTCCAATGCTACGATCCGACCATCGGCCTCTTCCTTGTCTTTGATCGCCTGGTCCCGCAGATCCTCATTGCTGGCCATGGCCTCCTCCCACCTTTCGTTGGCAGTGGTGTAGGCTTTCTGGACTTCTTCTAGTCTCTTCTGCTCGCCCGCCAACTGGAACTTAATCGATATCACCTTATGACGCTCCTCTTCTAGCTCAGACTTGGCTACGGCGAGAGCTCGCCCCGCTGAATTGCTTTGCACCACCACCAGCACCTCCATGACCTTCGCCCTCCGCGCATACTCCAACCCCTTGGCGCACGCACTTTTGGCAGCCTTCTTCCACCCCGCTGTCTCTGTCCTCAGATTCTGGAGCTCCGATCTCGCCTCTTCCAATTGGGCCCTTAGCTGCTCTACTTCCACCCTAGCATGCCACCCTATTCATCAAGGCGGTCTGCCTTCATCTGGACTGAGTAAAATCCTCTCAGGAGATCGGCCTCTGGCAAACGCGCAATCGAGGGCATCGCCGCATCTTTCACTACTCTAACAAAGCAGTCGGTTGTGACCCTGGCTTCCTCCCTTTCCGCTGAGCGACCTGCCAGCGTACGCGCGTGGTACAAGGCGGTCGCCAGCGCGACACTCGTCGCTGGCTTGCTAATTCCCGTCTTCCCCTTGCTAGGGCTTGAGCTTATTTCTTGTGCATGTGCCACCATCGGCATCATAGGGGCACTTAGGCCCAGCTTTTCCTTAGCCATTTGGGCGGTCTCCTCTTCTACTCCCTCCTCAATCCCCCTCTCCTTCAGCTTCTCCTTCTCCAGGGCCTCCTCCGCCCTTCTCTCCTTCAACTCCTTCCCAACAGGGACAGCCTCCCCCCCAGCCTTCATCTTTTTCAAAATAGGGGCATCTGTCCCCCCTCTACACCCCCCATCTTTTTTCCTTGGTTTCTTCACAACTGCTTCCACCTCCTGCTTGTCCCTCACGTTCAGTGGGTCTACTGGGGGCGGCAGAGGGGCGAAGCCAGTTAGGTCTTTGTCGCCCACCAGCTTGGGACGCGGTTGGATCCGCTCCCTCATCACCAGCTTAGGGGCAGGCCCCAATTGCGTCTCCTTGTATTTTTTCGCCCTGGCAAACAACCTCCTCTTTTCTTCCTCCTCCGCACCTCCATTTCCTCCCTCGCCGGATCCTCTTCCAACGGTTGCGGTCCCAAGTTCAGGGCAAACAATGTTGAAGGAAGGACCAGCTCGTCCCACCTCACTCCCTTCTCCTCCCTCCACTCCTTCACCTTCTTTACTTAGTCTTCGGCCTCCACGCCTAACTTTGGCTCCACCAATTTCGTGGAGACTTTCCATGTTGTGCGAACTCTTGCCCCACCGTTCGCCGACACGAAGAACCATCTTGGTCTCCACCCCTTCACCGAAGATGGCAGGCCCGCCACTAGACCTCGACCTGCCACTGCTTATAGAGTCACCTATGTCTCCTGTTAACAGGAGGCCTTGTAGCAGGAGAAGAACTCCTCCACTGTCATTGTCATCCCTCCAGTCGCCTGCTGCCAAGCACTCGCGCATGCTACTACTATCTTCTAGGCGTTCGGCATCAGCTGCCCTGGCGCCACTTCTAACTTGTTTAGCACGTCCACCACTATTTCGGGGAGCGGTAGCCTCAAATCCCCTCGCAACGCTTCCTCGAAAAGGCTGAATTCGTTCGGTTGCACATCCGACGCCCTCTTCTTGGATGTGGGCAGCCTCAATCCTAATTCTGAGGGAATTTGGTACTTCCTCCTTATTCCATCCAACACCTCCACCATAAGTGTAGATCTGTCTGGCTTGGTATGCCAATTGTCCGGCTCCGCTTGACTAATGGGCCTCGCAGCCGCAATCATTGTCATAGGGCGAGCCCGCACCGCTTGACTAACTACCCTCCTCTCCCTTCGCTCCGCACGGTATTGTTCCGCCAACTCCACCGTATCGTCGTCACCTAACGAATCAAGCCTTGCGGCTGGTACTTTCTCTTGCTCCATTTCTTTGGCGTGTCTGGGAATTGCTTCGGACTTGGGCACAAGAAAGTTCACAAAACGTTGTAGAGGTGCATCACTGGAAACAAATGGGTTTACTTCTGGGACGTGTTGGTTTTTTACAAAAAAGATAGGTAAAGTGGACAACCCCAAACGCCCACGGTTTGCCTATATTCCAAGGGTCAAGGTCAAATTTCGCCAGTTTGAAAATTTTCGAAAAACTCCCGCCCCTGCCTTTTCACTGCCCTATATCACCTTGTCCCTTCATTTCTTACTAACGCGTCACCTCTCCCTTCGAGGATTCTGCCATGTGTACGACCATGATCCACTGCTCTCTTCCCCTTCCCTGTCTATTCCACTTCACTTCACCACATGCCCCGCCGCTTCTCGAGGCCCGCGCACCGCCACTTCCTCTTCTCACTCGACCACCCTTCGTGGTCAACTCTCCTCACGGTCGGTCCCTCCACTCAGCCACCATTCGCGGTCGGCCCTCCTCACGGTCGGTCTTTCCACTCAGCCACCCTTCGCGGTCAGCCCTCCTCACAGTCGGTCTGTCCACTCGGCCACCCTTTGCAGTCAGCCATTTTCACGGTCGGTCCCTCCACTTGGTCACCCTTCGCGTTCGACCCTCCTCACGGTCGGTCCGTCCACTCGGCCACCCTTCGCAGTCGGCCCTCCTCACGGTCGGTCCCTCCACTTGGTCACCCTTCGCGGTCGACCCTCCTCATGGTCGGTCCCTCTACTTGGTCACCATTCGCAGTCGGCCCTCCTCACGGTTGGTCCGTCCACTCGGCCACCCTTCGCGATTGGTCCTCCTCTTGGCAGATCCCTCCACTCAGCCACCCTTCGCGGTCGGCCCTCCTTACGGTCGGTCCCTTCACTTGGTCACCTGTCGCGGTTGGCCCTCCTCACAATCGATCCGTCTCCTCGGCCACCCCTCACGGTCGGCCCACCTCCCAGTCGGTCCTCTCTCCAACGATATCTCACAACCCCTGTTTTCTTCTTTATTCCCTTCGTTGGACTAAAGCGACACTTGGGAATAGAGGACCACTGACATGGGTAAGCCCATAAAGGATATGACCCACCACTTAAGGCCCAATCCATGAATCAAACACTAAAGCCCAACATTCCTAAAACCTAACGTTACACCAAGCACCAATGACATCTGAACACTTGGCAAGTAAAGAGCCAGGCACATCAGCAGACAAAGATCCTGCAGAGTTATTGCACTACACATCAGCCATTAATGAGCTTCCCTGCAACATTTGTTACGATAATCACGTCGAAACAGAACAGCCTCACCATGAACAAGGCAAGCTAGAACATAGACTTTCGGCCAACGTGATAGCCCGGAGTGGACAAGGAAATGATAAGCAAAGGATATAAGCAGGCTCCTAAGACAAAAAAAAGGTTAAGTTCTTTATCACCATTTCTATCCCAACATTCGATCACTCTCCTCTAACTTGCTCGTCGGAGGGTTTGCTGGGGGACTCCCCGTTCCCCGCTAAACTCTTATACAGGTTTTGCTATGAGTTCAACCCCTGGGTAACGGTTTGGGAAGCGTGGATCAATCCGACCCGTCCCATCTAGAGCTCGCAGCATTATCAAGAACCATTGTTTGTCTTCACTAGAAGTTGGGAATAACCAAGAATACAGATTCCTCTAAAGAAAAGTTTGTTACCAAAAATTCCCCATTCAACATATTTTATATTTTCATTTCAATTTATCTTTGTTTTCTTGTATAAATATATGATATATATTCTTAAATTTGGCTTCTACCTAATTAGATATTGGGAAAAACTACTCACATTATATAATTTCACATTGCATATCGCAAAATTATGAGATGAACAAAACAAACCTTCAATCCCAAGAAACATAACATGCTGAATAAAATACAGATAAAATATAAAATGGTTAAAGGAAGCAAACCGAAGCTTGTGTGATACCACAGTCTCCTTAAAATAGATTCGCTGCTTCACCGTTGGGTGCTGGAGGTACACCGGCGTCTACTTCCCAAGATACGACGGTTTTTACCAGTTACAACAGAAGCACCTTCTGATTAGCTTAGCGAACGGACAACGACAGCACTCTCTCTCAGGAAGAAAATTATAGGAGAAGTAGACTGACAGTGTATGGATGTCAAGGAAAAATTCTATATCTCTTTTCAAGGAATAGGGCCTCCTTTTATACACCATGGGGGAGAGGGGAGGAATTTCTAACCATCAAGGCTGGCAACTAATGCTAGCAAAACTACCCAATCAATTTTGTAAAACTGATGAGCCTTAAATGTATGAGGTATATACACATTTATGAGGCAATTTCTTATTCAACCATTTTTCTCCAACAATCCCCCACATGAATAAAAATTGACCAAATACAGCAAACGCCCAACGTTTATCAACAAAGACTCGGAAAGAGAGAGAGCACATAGACTAACCCTGCATCAGAAAAAGTAGCTGTTGGCCTTGAACCTTTCGTAGTGAAAGCTTATCGGATTTACTAGCTGACCAGTGAACGTGATGTCTTGAACTGTTCTGCCATTTATGTAAATCGAGACAATAGACCTCACACAGGAGTTAGTCCAACCATTGTTCTTGTTCTCACTGGTGTGCCCGATATGGCCCTGGAACACTAGCCTGGTTTTGTGAGTGTTTTTAAAGAATTCGGCCTTGGCAATTCTTAAAGAAGCGGCCTCACTTCGCACTCACATAAGTGACCTAGATACGGTATTTCATTATACCACATCACTAAGGTCATTAAAAGCATTAGCTTAACCTTCCACCCCCACAGGGCATCACTGTATAAAGGAATGGGCAAGAGGATTTACCTCTTCAGTGACTCACCCGTTACACGAAGTTAGGTTGTCCCTTTGAACCTAGATCTTGGGATCTCCAGTCAACTAGGTTGGGTTTTCTGTTCTGGTAACCTTTACTAAAGGCCTTAACCCCATTCCTCTTGACGACTTTTCTACTAACTCTCGAGTTAATCCTTTGGTTAGCGGATCCGCAATGTTGTCCTTAGACTTGACATAGTCTAGAGAGACAACTTCATTTGAGAGTAGTTGTCGTATGGAATTATGTCTACGACGGATATGTCTAGACTTTCCATTATACGTATTACTCTGTGCCCGACCAATCGCTGATTGGCTATCACAATGAATACTGATAGCTAGCACAGGTTTCGGCCAACGTGGAATATCCTCAACAAACTGGCAAAGCAATTCAGCTTCTTCAGTTGCTTTATCTAAAGCAATAAACTCAGATTCCATCGTTGATCTTGAGATACACGTTTGCTTGGCAGATTTCCAAGACACGGCTGCCCCTCTGAGGGTAAACACATAACCACTAGTGGATTTGGAATCTTTTATATCAGATATCCAATTTGCGTCACTCTACCCTTCTAGTACCGCTGGGTATCTGGTATAATGTAGCCCATAATCCAGGGTGTAACGGATATACCCCAACACCCGCATAATGCGCTTCCAATAAGTAGCATTAGGATTACTTGTGTATCTACTCAGCCTACTAACAGCGTAGGCGATATCCGACCTTGTACAACTCATCAGATACATCAAACACTCAATGACCCGAGAATATTCTAGTTGAGAGACACTCTCACCATTATTCTTGGTCAAATATAGACTTAAGTCTACCGGTGTCCTAAACATACTAGTATCTGACTTTCCAAATTTCTCAAGTATCTTATTAACATAATGAGCTTGAGAAAGTACAATACCACCAGATGTTCTGGTGATCTGAACACCCAGAATGACATCTGCAAGGCCCATATCCTTCATGTCAAACTTAGAGTTTAACAATCTTTTGGTAGCTTTAATCATTTCATCATTGCTACCAACAATGAGTATGTCATCAACGTATAGACACAAAATGGCATAACCTTTGTCAGTGTCTTTAACATATACGCACTTATCACACTTATTGATTCAAAACCCATTTGACAACATAGCATTGTCAAACTTCTCATGCCATTGTTTGGGAGCTTGCTTCAAACCATACAATGACTTGACAAGCTTACAGACTTTTTTACTTTTTCCTGGAGCTGAAAACCCCTCGGGTTGCTCTATGTAGATTTCTTTATCTAAATCTCCATTTAAGAAAGTTGTCTTTACATTCATCTGATGTATTTCTAAACCACGTAAAGCTGCTATTGCAATCACATGCGAATGGATGTAATCCTTGTCACAGGTGAATACGTATCAAAGTAATCCAGGCCTTCTCGCTGTCTGTATCCTTTGATAACTAGCCGAGCTTTATATTTGTCAATTGACCCATCCGCTTTCATCTTTCTTCGAAAGATCTACTTACTTCCCAAGGCCTTACTGCCTGGGGGTAGATCAACCAACTCCCAAGTATGGTTCTATAAAATGAAGTCAATCTCACTCTTAATTGCTTCTTTCCATAAAGGACTTTCAGGTGAAGTCACAGCTTCATGGAACGTTCGAGGTTCTCCCTCTAACATATAAGTCAAGAAGTCTGGACCAAAAGACTTTGTGGTTCTAGCCCTTTTATTCCTTCTTGGCTCATCTACTTCATCAACTTGATTATCTACTTGATCAGTTATTTGATCAGCTATTTGATCATCCATGTGATCATCTATGTGATCGTCTTCGTGATCATCTATTTCTTTCATGGAACTCGGAACCCTGTCTTGGGGACGACACGGAAATACATCTTCAAAGAAAGATGCACTTCTAGATTCCATGATAGTATTCTTGTGTATATCTGAAATATCAGACTTGTGCACAAGAAATCTATATGCACTACTATTTTTTGCATAACCAATGAAAAGACAGTCCACGGTTTTCGGACTTATCCTAACCCGCTTGGGTGTAGGTACCGCCACTTTTGCAAGACACCCCCACATTCGTAGGTATTTATATGAAGGCTTGTGACCTTTCCACAACTCATATGGAGTCTTGTCCACTTTCTTCCGTGGTATTCTATTAAGAATATAATTCGCGAAGAGAATTGCTACCCCCCATAAGTTCTGTGGCAACCCAGAACTTACCAACATTGCATTCATCATCTCTTTCAGCATCCTGTTCTTCCGCTCAGCAGCACCATTTGACTAAGGCGAATAAGGCGCTGTGGTTTGGTGAATAATCCCAAATTGAGCACAAGTCTCGGCAAACAGGGATTCATACTCACCACCATGATCACTTCTCAATGCCTTGATTTTCCGGCTTAATTGATTCTCAACTTCATTCTTAAAAAGAATAAATTTATCAATAGCCTCGTCTTTGGTTTTAAGCAAATACACATAACAGTATTTAGTGCAATCATCAACAAAAGTGATGAAGTACTTGTTGCCACCACGTGATTGTACAACTTTCAAGTCACACACATCACTATGCACTAAACCCAAAGGCTGGGTACTTCTTTCAATAGAATGAAAAGAAGACCTTGTCAATTTTGCTTCTACACAAGTTTCACACTTGTGTTGTAGATTAATCTTGAAAGACGGTATGTGATCTAACTTGATTAATCTATGTAAAGAGTCAAAATTTACATGACCCAATCTACCATGCCATAAATTAGGGGACTCAAGCATATAAGCAGAAGAAGAAGCTTTCTCATTAATCTTAGGGATAAGTGTCATTACATTCAATTTAAACATACCACCTGACATATATCCCTTCCCCACATAGACCCCGCCCTTGGTCAACACGACCTTTGTCTGATTCAAACACCATGCGGAAGCCATGCTTGCTTAGGAGAGACCCCAAGACAAGGTTCTTACGAATGTCCGGCACAAAAAGGACATCGTTCAAAGTCAGTTCTTTTCCTGAAGTCGTCTTCAGGATCACCTTGCCTTTACCCTCAACAGCTGAGGTTGTAGAGTTTCCCATAAACAACTTCTCCCCGTTTGAAACCGGTTTGAAAGTTGTGAACATTCTCTTCTCTGCACAAATATGGCGAGTGGCCCTAGTGTCCACCCACCACTCCCTCGGGTTTGATCCCACCATGTTCACTTCTGACACGATGGCTGACAGATGCATGTCGTCCGCATGGTGTGACAATTCCTCCATTTCAGTCATATGTGCCCGGTTTTTGTGTTGGGGAGGGTTTTTCCTATAGGGCTTCTTCTTCAGACAATCAACTACCCGATGCCCGTCACTTCCACAGTTGAAGCATTTGCCATCGAACCTAAAAGTAGGCTCCTTTGGCTTGTAGGCTGGCCTTTTGGAGATTCCTCCTCTAGCCCCCAACTTTGAGCTTTTGTCTGTCGATGGTTTTTTCCTCGCCCCCGAGGACTCGCCATGCTCAACCATGTTGGCTTTGACAGTGGAGGTACTCCCTCCTTTCTTTCTGTTGTCCTCTTCAATCCGGAGCCTGACAACGAGCTCTTCGACTGGCATCTCCTTTCATTTGTGCTTCAAGTAGTTCTTGAAGTCTTTCCAACTGTTAGGCAGCTTCTCAATCAAAGCAGCTGCCTGGAATGACTCACTTAGGACCATCCCTTCTGCATGTATCTCATGCAGAATCACTTGGAACTCTTGGACTTAACTCAGGACAGTTTTAGAGTCCACCATCTTGATGTCCAGGAACCGGTCGACGATAAATTTCTTTACCCCAGCATCCTTGGTCTTGTACTTTTTGTCCAAGGCATCCCACAACTCTTTAGCCGATTTCTTGGCATAGAACACGTTGAAAAGCGGATTCGCCAAGCCGTTCAGAATGTAATTCCGGTATAAGAAGTCTGCTTGTTTTCAAGCGTCCAGAGCCATGAGCTTTTGTTTATCTTACTCATTCTCCTCTACGGCTGGTACATCTTCACTCAGAAACCTCGCAAGACTTAGAGTAGTCAAATAAAACAGCATCTTCTGCTGCCATCAATTGAAATTCACTCCCGTGAACTTCACCGGGCGCTCGTGATGATTGAGCGGTCCTCCCGGAACAGCCGGAATAACAACAGGAGGATTGACCACAGAGGTCACAGCAGGAGTTGGCAAATCAGTCGCCCCGGGGTTCGGATCCCCACCAACATTAGCAGCAGCAGTAGCAGTATCAGTGACAGTTGCCATTTCTGAAATCTATTAATCTAATTCTATGATAAACGTCGAATCTATTTTAAGCTTGTTGGGAAAAACTACTCACATTACATAATTTCATATTGCATATCGCAAAATTATGAGATGAACAAAACAAACCTTCAATCCTAGAAAAAATAACATGCTGAATAAAATATAGATAAAATATAAAATGGTTAAAGAAAGCAAACCGAAGCCTGTGTGATACCACAGTCTCCTTAAAATAGATTCGCCGCCTCACCGTTGGGTGCTGGAGGTACGTCGGCGTCTACTTCCCAGGATACGACGGTTTTTACCAGCTACAACAGAAGCACCTTCTGATTAGCTTAGCGAACGGACAACGGCAGCACTCTCTCTCTGGAAGAAAATTATAGGAGAAGTAGACTGACAGTGTATGGATGTCAAGGAAAAATTCTATATCTCTTTTCAAGGAATAGGGTCTCCTTTTATACACCATGGGGGAGAGGAGAGGAGCCTCTAGCCATCAAAACTGGCAACTAATGCTAGCAAAACTGCCCAATCAATTTTGTAAAACTGATAAGCCTAAAATGTGTGAGTTATATACACATTTATAAGACAATTTCTTATTCAACCATTTTTCTCCAACAATAGAATTATAACATAATTGTATTAGAGGGGCAGAGCCCTAATACTCTGTTTGCAACTTTGGTTAAAAAAAATAAATAATACGTATTTTCTCACCTGAGAAAAGAGAAATATCAAGGTAAAAGGGCTGATGTTCAATTGTCTGGATCACCAAGAAAAGAATGATTAATCTCAAACATCTTATTTTCATCAATATCAAAATATATGAAATAATTGTTCCCATTTCTATCCCCAACTAAAAAAGTATTACCAGAGATGAAATTTTGAATGTTTTTTATGCCAAATAAATTATCAGCATTACTGTAATTAGAACTATCGCAATTATATTCTAACTATGGATGTTGTTATATCCCTATCATTTTTATTCGGATCTTCAAGTTCACTATATTTTGAATATGACCAAGACTATCCATTGATTTACTTAACTTGCACCTGTGTTTTATTAATTTTTTTCCTTCGACAGTTATAAATTGAAACTATTTACTAATAATTATTTGAACTTATACTATTAATTTGTGAAATAAATTTGATATTTTTAACAAATGCTTGAAAATTGGCTATTTCAACAAATGTTTAAACTTAAAAAGTTCTAAAAAAAAAAAAAATACATATATATGTACTTTGTTTTAATCTATTCTTTTTTTCCCCTTTGTTGTGTAATTAAATAATATAAAAATAAAATAAAATAAATATTTAGTGAAAATTACGAAACAAAAAAAAATTCCTAGAGTTTGACATTTATAATAAAATAAATTTTGAATTTTTTATTTTGTCAATTTAAACTCTAATTTTTTAATTTGTTTCAAATCTAAACTATTAACCTATTTTCCTTAAGTAGAATCAATAGAAAAATGACATTTTAGATTACATTTTAATATTTACATATTAGTGGAGCAATATTAGACAAATGTTGAGTACAATTCCTCATTTAAACCCCAACTTAAAATTTAAGAATAATGTTATATGTACTAATTGGTATATTAATTAGTATATTAATAGATTATTTGACATAATTTTATAGGTTTTAGATATTTATAATTTGTATAATGGGTGAGGTCATAATTTTAAAGTAATAATATCATTACATATATTGGTACATTAATTAGTATATCAATTGATGCTAGGGGTGTTCGTGGTTCGGTTGAAGTCGAAAAATCTTTAATCCGCCATCCGTCCGCCGGAATGACAGATTGAAAAAAAATTAATCTGCATCCATCTGCCGAATTGACAGATGCGGATTAGCGGATAGATGCAAATCGATTTAGTTGTTTAAACTCTTCCAAATTTTGAACATAATACAACAATTTGTCAATATTTTTTTTGGATAACAATCTAACTCAACATAAGCAAAAGATTATCAAGTAAATTGTCAAATACCAATAATAATACATATAAAAAAATCATGCATTATCAAAACTATTTCATTGCTTTTTTTTATTCAAAAACTATTTAATTGAATTTTTTAAAAAAAAATGAAAAAAATTAAGCCTTATATTTTTCATACAAAAATACCAAATATCAACATTTGCCATTTGATAAAAGGATTTCCAAATTGAAAATAAGTTAAAACCATAGCAGAATATCTAAATTGTTTTTCAATTGAAAACACAAACAGAATATCTAAACAAATTGAAAATACTAGGGGTGAGCATGGTCTGGATTGGACCGGATTGGGGTAAAACTAGGACTAATCCGTTATTTACGGTTTCTGAAAAATTGGAACCAATCCAATCCGTTTAAATCATGGAACCAATCCGAACCAATCCATTTAAATACGGATTGGATCGGTTTAGGACCACGGATTCACATAATTAAATAACAATATATATATACATATATATATTGTAGCAACCCTCACCTTACTCTTGTCATACTTGCATACATTCATGCATGATCTTGTCTTGTTATGTTGTTTTGCAAGTTTTGCCTTGCCTTGTTTTGTTTAAGTGTTGCTTGCATGATTTTGTTCCTTGCTTGGTGTGTAGCCGAGGTCATCTTGAGCTTAGTTCACCTCTAAACCTTTGAACTTAGAACTGTTTTGGAACAATTTGGTCGACCCCCATCTTCACCTCGGGCATGTTTGCCGAGATGTTTTGCACTTAGTGATCCTTGTCCTTGGGCAGGGATGGCCTAGACCGAGGTGTGGCACACCCCGGCCAAGGTGTGGCACAGCTTAGTCAAGTGTCGTCCTCCCTAGCCGATGTCTTTGTTACCCTGTTGCCGAAAATTTGACTTTAGCCGATGTCATTACTTGCCGATGTGTCTTGCCATCTAGCTTGTTGAATACGCTTTGTCATAGACTTATCTTATCAATCAGTCACCTTTTGAGTTGAACCAACCCGATAACGCCACGTGTCTGAGCTGATTGTTAAGACAGCCGGCAGACCTAGAAACAAATCATTGTTGTCTCAAATCTTTGCCTTTAGAGAGAGAAGCTCTAGAGAAAAGAGGAGAAGTTCTTGAGTGAGAATAGATCTTCCAAGCTTGATCTTCGAGGTTTGAACCGTTGGATTCGAGTTTTGAGGTCAGAATCTTAATCTACTTTGGTTGTTGTTGTTGATCATCTAGCCGCATTGCATGATCGAATTTGTTTTGCATGCCATGCATCGATTTGAAGTTGGTTTTGGAAGAGAAAAATAATATTCATGTGTTCTTGAAGAAAGTCTCGTTTTGATCCGAAAGTTTGGAACCAAGAACCATGTTTTTGTGTTCGTTCTTACATGATCTTCTTGTATGGGTACTCAGGTCCATGTTTTGAACTCATGGCATGAAATCTCAGATTTTTGTAACAAGTTATGATCTTTGTATTCGTCTTCTTCATGATTATGTTCATGCTGTTCTTCATATTCTTCAAAGGGAAACCCAGATTTTCCCGACCTTGCTTTTGAATGTAGCCATCGGGACCACACCTTGGCAAGGAGGTGTGGAACCTCGGCAGAGACCTGGTTGGTACCCAGTGTGTTTTCATGAGACGGGAGCAGTGTTTAAACTCCCAGCATGTTTTGCTTTGTTATTGACTTGGATCTGGTGAGAATGCCGGGATCATCTGCATGTATATAAAGCTTGTTTTGAGAATGTGATTGCCATGTGATTGTAGGTCCTTGATCTTTGCTTTGAGCCTACACCTGAGGAGATCTATGTGAGTGGTATTTTTAATAAAGCTATGTTATATTGTTTTGATAAATCTTGCTTTGCTTTGTTTTGACGAAAGTATTTGTTAAGCATGAATGAATAGCTCTGTTTTGATGTATCAAGTATAAGCTTTGTTTTGATGTCATTCTTGAAAAGTACCTTGTGCTGGAGGACTCTAAACTTTCGCAGCACTAAGTTTAAAAGGATACGGTCCTTTCTTGGAAAGATTATCGTGTTAAAGCGGGCTACGGGCCTAAGTAACACAAGACCATCGTGTTAAAAAGAGCTGCGGGCTTAAGTAACACAAGTCCCTTGTGCTGGAGGACTATAAACTTTCGCAGTACCTTTGGCTAATCGATTACGGATCGTGCAGTCCTTGTTTTGCCACTGACGGTTTACCGCGTGGACTTGTTTGTTCGGAAAGCTTGATTTGTGTTTTGCCGATGCCAGTGAGCATCCCTTGAGACTCGTAAGACTTGATATATGAATACGGTTCATCTCTTGTTTTGATAAAGTTTTGATGTGTTTTGCTTTGAAAAGATCTCGGCTAATATTCGTCTGGTTTTGGCATGTTTTGTTTTGAAAGACTTCGGCTATATTCATGTAAAACCTTTATTACTAGTACCATTCACTGAGTATCCAAGCTCACCCTCTCTATATATATGCAGGTGATGAGCAGGACGTCGGCGACGCCTAGAATGTGTTTTTGAAAGACTGTTTTGGATCCTTGATTTTTGTCGGCTTGTATTGTATTCATGTCAGCGATAGCGTTTCTTTTACGTCGGGGAATCTTGAAAATCATGCTTCTTGGCTTGTATTCATTGTCATTTTGTATATGTCGGCTTGAGAAGCCTTTTGATCAAGATGTAACACGTATTTTGCTTTGTTGTATTCAAGTTGTAAAGATGTATGCCATTTCGTTGAACTTATGCACTGCTCTTATGGACCACTTGTATTGTGACTTATTGTTTCCGCATTTGTGAGCCCCGCATACTATACTCTGATTGTGTTAAACTTTTGAAAGTTGGCCTTCGGTAATCTCGGATTACTGGCCATCACGCCACCAAACTACTAGGGGCGGTTTGGGGTCGTGACAGAATGGTATCAAAGCACAAGTTCCTCAGTATACGTTATTCACACACTTTGAGTCCTAAAGAGCATAGGATTTCCCTTAGAAAGATGTTAAGATTGCATCATGGTGCTTGCTATTTGAACAAGGTATGCATTGTCTTGACATGCCTATTTGTTACTTGTCTACGTGGTTGTTTGCTTATTTGTTTTAAAGTCACACTTTGCATGCTCATAGCATCATGAGGAGAGGTAGATGTCCAATTGGCCGGGATCAGCCCGAAGACAGAATAGACAGACTGGAAAGATTAGTTGAAGGTTTGGCCCGCGAGTTGAGGCAAACAAGACAACAGTACGCTAGTGCTACGTCGACTCAGGACGAGCAGACCAACGGCCGAAATGTAGTCCTGCCTCCACCTCCTCCAGTGCCGCAAGTTCCTCCGCAGCCAGCCTTATATGGGGATGGCACGATAGCTTTGATTAGGGAGTTCAAGAAAATGAAATCACCAAGATTCTCTGGGGGTATAGAGCCAATGAAGGCTGAGGCGTGGGTTTTGGAAATGGAAAAGTTGTTCGAGATCTTTCCTAGCACCGACGCTCAGAAGGTGACGTTGGCAACATTCACCTTAGATGATGACGCTCGCAGATGATGGATGATGGTTCGAGAAAGCAATCCAGATCTGACCTGGACTCGATTCTTAGAGTTGTTCTACAACAAACACTTTTCCCTAAGTGTTCGAAACCGCAAGGCTACCGAATTTCAGACTTTGACGCAAGGCAACCGAACAGTGGCGGAATACGACCGCGCTTTTACTGAATTGGCGAGATTTGCACCTCACATGGCCAACGATGAATACATGAAGGCCAGGAAGTTCGAGAGTGGACTTCGCGAACCGATTCAAGACCGGGTTAACTTGCACAATATGCCGACTTACGCCGAAGTGTTAGACAAAGCCATTCTGGCCGAAGCTAACTTGAACAGATACCAGGGTTCAGGAGAGAGCCAGAGGAAGAGGCAGAGTTATGACAATCGCCGCGCACAGTTTAGTACCAAGAAGAAAGCGAACGTTGGCAGTTCAAGCAACCCAAGACAAGAGAGTAGTTCTAAGCCGATATGTTCCAGTTGTGGGAAACCACATTTCGGGGTCTATCGTCGGATGTCTGGAGCTTGTTATGAATGTGGCGAAATGGGTCATTATGTGAAAGATTGCCCTAAGACAAAGGCTGATAACAACAAGAAAGGTGAGAACACCTCGGGTTCCGTCCAGAAGGGTAATGTTGGAAAAGGGCAGATGAGACAGGGCAGAGTGTTTGTGCTTGTACCAGGGGACACTCAGAATGCTGAGACAGTGGTGTCAGGTACACTCCTAATTTGCTCCCAAAATGCCTATGTGTTGATTGATTCGGGTTCTACGCATTCGTTTGTATCTGCTAAGTTTGCCGAGAAAATTAATAGAGAACTAGAGCCCCTTGATTATGTATTATCTGTGTCTACTCCATCTGGGAGATCTATGGTTGTTACATCCATTTTTAGAGCATGTGTTGTTGTGATTGAAAATGTTGAATTGTTAGTAGATTTAATGCCTCTGGACATAACTCATTTTGATGTTATACTGGGAATGGATTAGTTAGTCGCAAATCATGCATCTATTAACTGTGTTTCGAAAAGTGTCACACTGAGACCCCCAAACCTAGCCGAGGTTATTTTCCAGGGTAAAGGGATAGTGCCCCCACCTTACTTGATTTCATCCATTAAGGCCTATAAGTTAATTCAGAAAGGGTATCGAGGCTACTTGTGTAGTATACTGGGTGATCAGAATGGAAATGTTAATTTAGCCGACATCCCAGTTGTTAGTGAATTCCCCGACATCTTTCCGAACGAATTGCCAGGCCACTTAGCCAATAGAGAGATAGAGTTTACTGTTGATATCATGCCGGGAACCCAACCGATCTCCAAAACACCCTACAGGATGGCCCCAGCCGAACTTAGGGAATTGAAACTGCAATTACAAGAACTGTTGGATAAGGGATCTATTAGGCCGAGCACATCACCATGGGGAGCACCTGTTTTATTTGTTAAGAAAAATGATGGCACACTCCACCTTTGCATTGATTACAAAGAACTTAATAAGGTCACCATTAAGAACAAGTACCCATTGCCTAGGATTGATGATTTACTTGACCAATTACAAGGAGCACGAGCCTTTTCTAAGATTGACCTTAGGTCTGGTTACCACCAGCTTAAAGTTAAAGCCGAAGATGTTGAGAAGACTGCTTTTCGGACAAGATATGACCACTACGAGTTTTTAGTAATGCCTTTTGGAGTGACCAATGCCCCTGCTGCATTTATGGATTTAATGAACAGAGTGTTCAAGCCATATTTAGATGAGTTTGTAGTTGTCTTCATTGATGATATATTGATCTATTCCAAGAGTAAAGCTGAACATGAAAATCATTTGAGACTTGCCTTACAGATTCTGAGAGACCGAAAATTGTATGCTAAGTTTAACAAGTGTGAGTTTTGGCTTCCTACTATCTCATTTTTGGGTCATGTGATTAATGAAGAGGGTATCTCGGTTGATCCTAGCAAAATTGAAGCCGTAGTAAATTGGCCGAGGCCGACTAATGTGTCCGAGATTCGTAGTTTTCTGGGTTTGGCAGGTTATTACAGGAAGTTTATGAAGGATTTCTCAAGGATTGCAATTCCATTGACGCAATTGATTAAGAAGGGAACACTGTATGAATGGACTAAAGATCGGGAGTCAGCTTTCCAGGAACTGAAGATGAGGTTAGTTATGGCACCAGTACTCGTACTTCCATCAGGTAACGAAGAGTTTCATATCTATAGCGATGCTTCACATAAGGGCTTGGGTTGTGTGTTAATGCAAGGAGGTAAGGTTATAGTTTATGCATCTCGTCAGTTGAAACCCCATGAAAGGAACTATCCCACCTATGATTTGGAGCTAGCAGCCGTTGTATTTGCTTTAAAGATTTGGCGTCACTATTTGTATGGAGCCTCTTGTCAGGTTTTTACAGATCGTAAGAGTTTAAAGTACCTGTTCACTTAGAAGGAATTGAATTTGAGACAGAGAAGGTGGCTTGAGTTGTTGAAAGACTATGATATGCAAATTCAATATCACCCAGGTAAAGCCAACAGTGTAGCCGACGCTTTGAGCAGAAAGTCAGATGGAAATTTGGCGTGTTTGACCATGATAACAGTGGAGCCGACTATTGTTGATGAGGTAAAGACAAGACAGATGGAGGATAAATTCTTCAAGAAAGTGGCCGAGGAGATTGTCGCAAAGCCGAGATCAGGGTATACCATCGAAAATCAAGTGCTTAAGTTTGAAGGAAGGTTATGCATGGCCGACATCCTAGAGTTGAAAAGGAGAATTTTGCAGGAAGCTCACGGTTCCAAGTTTGCTGTTCATCCAGGGAACACCAAGATGTATCAGGATGTGAAACAGACGTTTTGGTGGCCAAATATGAAAAGAGAAATAGCCGAATTTGTGTCCCAGTGTTTGCATTGTCAACAAGTGAAAGCAGAACATCAAAGACCGGCAGGACTTCTTCAACCTTTGCCGATTCCTGAGTGGAAATGGGAACACATCTCCATGGATTTTGTGATTGGTTTGCCGAGGACACTGAAAGGTATGGATTCGATTTGGGTTGTTGTGGATAGATTAACTAAGTCAACACACTTTTTACCTGTTAAGACCACCTTCAACGCCGATCAACTTGCCTTGCTATATGTGAACGAGATTGTTAGACTTCATGGAGTGCCGATGTCAATTGTGTCAGACCGAGATCCTAAATTTGTTTCTAGATTTTGGCAGAGTCTACAGAGGGCTTTCGGAGCCGAGCTGAGATTTAGTACAGCTTTTCATCCCTAGACGGATGGGCAGTCAGAGAGGACAATTCAGACACTTGAAGATATGCTTAGACTTTGTGTATTGGACTTCCTAGGAAGTTGGGGAACGCATTTGCCCTTAGTGGAATTCGCTTACAACAATAGTTATCAAGCTAGCATTGGCATGGCGCCGTATGAAGCCTTGTACGGAAGGAAGTGTAGGTTGCCGATATGTTGGACCGAAGTTGGGGACAGAGCTCTGCTTGGTCCCGAATTGATTCAAGTAACAACAGAGAAGATTAAACTTATCCAACAGAGGATTAAAATTGCCCAGAGCCGACAAAAGAGCTACGCCGACCAGAGAAGGAATGAGTTAGAATTCGAAGTTGGGGATCATGTATTCCTGAAAGTTTCACCAATGAAAGGAGTTTCCAGATTTGGGAAGAAAGGTAAGTTAGCACCTCGCTATATTGGGCCATTTGAAATTCTTGACAAGGTTAACCCCGTTGCCTACAGACTTGCTTTGCCGCCAGATTTAAGCCAAGTCCACAATGTGTTTCATGTTTCGATATTGAGGAAGTACATCCGAGATCCACTAGATATAATTGATCATTCTGGGATTACGGTTAATGAGGATTTGGGCTACGAGGAGAAACCAATGAGGATTATTGACAGGCAAGTGAGGCAGTTGAGAAACAAATCGATACCAATGGTAAAGGTCGAATGGAAGGAGCATTATGGCACAGAAGCCACGTGGGAAAAGGAAGAGGATGTGAGAATCCGCTATCCGGAATTGCTTATAGAGCAAGGTAATTTAAGTTTGGGAACCAAACTTCTTTAAGGAGGGTAGATTGTAGCAACCCTCACCTTACTCTTGTCATACTTGCATACATTCATGCATGATCTTGTCTTGTTATGTTGTTTTGCAAGTTTTGCCTTGCCTTGTTTTGTTTAAGTGTTGCTTGCATGATTTTGTTCCTTGCTTGGTGTGTAGCCGAGGTCATCTTGAGCTTAGTTCACCTCTGAACCTTTGAACTTAGAACTGTTTTGGAACCATTTGGTCGACCCCCATCTTCACTTCGGGCATGTTTGCCGAGATGTTTTGCACTTAGTGATCCTTGTCCTTGGGCAGGTATGGCCTAGACCGAGGTGTGGCACACCTCGACCAAGGTGTGGCACAGCTTAGTCAAGTGTCGTCCTCCCTAGCCGATGTCTTTGTTACCCTGTTGCCGAAGCTTTGACTTTAGCCGATGTCATTACTTGCCGATGTGTCTTGCCATCTAGCTTGTTAAATACGCTTTGTCATAGACTTGTCTTATCAATCAGTCACCTTTTGAGTTGAACCAACCCGATAGCGCCACGTGTCTGAGCTGATTGTTAAGACAGCCGGCAGACCTAGAAACAAATCATTGTTGTCTCAAATCTTTGCCTTTAGAGAGAGAAGCTCTAGAGAAAAGAGGAGAAGTTCTTGAGTGAGAATAGATCTTCCAAGCTTGATCTTCGAGCTTTGAACCGTTGGATTCGAGTTTTGAGGTCAGAATCTTAATCTATTTTGGTTGTTGTTGTTGATTATCTAGCTGCATTGCATGATCGAATTTGTTTTGCATGCCATGCATCGATTTGAAGTTGGTTTTGGAAGAGAAAAATAGTATTCATGTGTTCTTGAAGAAAGTCTCGTTTTGATCCGAAAGTTTGGAACCAAGAACCATGTTTTTGTGTTCGTTCTTGCATGATCTTCTTGTATGGGTACTCGTGTCCATGTTTTGAACTCATGGCATGAAATCTCAGATTTTTGTAACAAGTTATGATCTTTGCATTCATCTTCTTCATGATCATGTTCATGCTATTCTTCATATTCTTCAAAGGGAAACCCAGATTTTCCCGACCTTGCTTTTGAATGTAGCCATCGGGACCACACCTCGGCAAGGAGGTGTGGAACCTCGGCAGAGACCTGGTTGGTACCCAGTGTGTTTTCATGAGACGGGAGCAGTGTTTAAACTCCCAGCATGTTTTGCTTTGTTATTGACTTGGATCTGGTGAGAATGCCGAGATCATCTGCATGTATATAAAGCTTGTTTTGAGAATGTGATTACCATGTGATTGTAGGTCCTTGATCTTTGCTTTGAGCCTACACCGAGGAGATCTATTTGAGTGGTATTTTTAATAAAGCTATGTTATACTGTTTTGATAAATCTTGCTTTGCTTTGTTTTGACGAAAGTATTTATTAAGCATGAATGAATAGCTCTGTTTTGATGTATCAAGTATAAGCTTTGTTTTGATGTCATTCTTGAAAAGTCCCTTGTGCTGGAGGACTCTAAACTTTCGCAGGATACGGTCCTTTCTTGGAAAGATTATCATGTTAAAGCGGGCTACGGGCCTAAGTAACACAAGACCATCGTGTTAAAAAGAGCTACGGGCTTAAGTAACACAAGTCCCTTGTGCTGGAGGACTATAAACTTTCGCAGTACCTTTGGCTAATCGATTACGGATCGTGCAGTCCTTGTTTTGCCACTGACGGTTTACCGCGTGGACTTGTTTGTTCGGAAAGCTTGATTTGTGTTTTGCCGATGCCAGTGAGCATCCCTTGAGACTCGTAAGACTTGATATATGAATACGGTTCATCTCTTGTTTTGATAAAGTTTTGATGTGTTTTGCTTTGAAAAGATCTCGGCTAATATTCGTCTGGTTTTGGCATGTTTTGTTTTGAAAGACTTCGGCTATATTCATGCAAAACCTTTATTACTAGTACCATTCACTGAGTATCCAAACTCACCCTCTCTATATATATGCAGGTGATGAGCAGGACGTCGGCGACACCTAGAATGTGTTTTTGAAAGACTGTTTTGGATCCTTGATTTTTGTCGGCTTGTATTGTATTCATGTCGGCGATAGCGTTTCTTTTACGTCGGCGAATCTTGAAAATCATGCTTCTTGGCTTGTATTCATTGTCATTTTGTATATGTCGGCTTGAGAAGCCTTTTGATCAAGATGTAACACGTATTTTCAAGGTTTTAAAAAGCGGCCGCAACCGTTACGTAACGCCGTTACGTAACGGTTTTGGCGGTTACCGCCACCCGTTACGGCCGCTTTTGCAGTGTGATTGAGATTCACAAGTGTGTCGGCCGTAGTGGCTGCCATAGCGGTCGTAACGGTTCCGTAACAGCCGTAACGGCCTGTTACGCACCGTTATGTAACGGTTCCAAACTGTTTCTTTCGAAAAAACACACAAAAAAAAGTTGAAAATGGGAGAAGAGGGATAGAGAGAAGATGGAAAATAAAGAGAAAATAGAGGAGCAAGAGATAGAGTGAGAGAGAGAGAGAAGAGGAAAGATGAAGAACATGTTATTGATTTGTTGAAACTATAAGACCTATGCTATTCTATTCAGCTGCTATCACTAAACCATTTTGTTTGTGTGTGTCTATCTATATATTGTTTGAAAATAATAATAATAATAAGTGTGGTCATTATCTATTTGGCTTGGTTAAAATATGTATATATATATATATATATATATTTATGCTCCTATTTATTCTCTTACTTTTGTCATTATTTATCTTATATATAATAGTTAGTGATTAATTTTTTGTAAAATATAAAGTCATTAATTATTAAAATAAAATGTAAAAAACTCAATTTATAGTAATTTAAAAATATGAAATATATTGGATCATACTTAAAAATTTATAAAAATTTATAAAAATTGATCAATATTTATTTTTAACCCAATAAATATGATCATGGAAAAAAAATATGCGTATCGGTAAGTTTTTTTCAAATTGTGCGAAAAATAAAAAAATTCACGATTCCGGTTATCGCAACCGTTACACTACGACCTTTACACCCCACAACCACAACCGCGTCACCGCCACCGTTACGGCGACCGCAACCGCTTTTTAGAACCTTGCGTATTTTGCTTTGTTGTATTCAAGTTGTAAAGATGTATGCCATTTCATTGAACTTATGCACTGCTCTTATAGACCACTTGTATTGTGACTTATTGTTTCCGCATTTGTGAGCCCCGCATACTATACTCTGATTGTGTTAAACTTTTGAAAGTTGGCCTTCGGTAATCTCGGATTACTGGCCATCACGGCACCAAACTACTAGGGGTGGTTTGGGGTCATGACATATATAACACTTTAATTTCATAAAAACATAAACACAGCGTTATATTAGTTCCACAATAGTAACATGTCTTTCTATAATAACGACATACTGTTCTAGAATTTAAACAACCATAAGAAAATTGGTTTCACCATAAGTATTTAGACCATTACAAATTAAAATTAAAAACTAACAAACAAAAGTAATAAAAGAAGATATTATGTAGGTTAAGGTTTGAGTTTATGTTTTATATGGAATAAGAGAAGATACAATGGGGAGGATGTATAATAAAAATATAGACTATTTGTATACGGTTCGGATCGGTTCCAATCTGGAACCGTGGGGTTTAATCCGGAACCAATCCGTGGACTACGGATTTTTAATTCTTTAATCCGGAACCGAACCACGGATTCAAAAAACCAATCCAAACCTATCGAATTGGACTGGATTGGATCAGATTACGGATTTCACGGATTCCTTGCTCAGCCCTAGAAAATACAAAATCTTAAAAATTACTAGAAGTGTTTGCAGTTTAGCGGTTCAGTTGCGGTCAAATGAATCTCAAATTTGCTATTCGTCCAAAACTAGGTGAATTGAAAAAAATCAATTCACAACCGTTCGCTTGTCATCATGTATCCATTCAAAATACGACGGATCAGTTCGGTCCAGTCAGTTTGGGCGAATCAAAATATCCGCTGTTCACCCCTAATTGATGCATGTAGCATGACAAAAAATTTAAACAGGCTAAAAACTCAAGCCCAACATGTAGTCTTATAAGCTAAGCCTTATTGGGCTGGGCTAAAAAATTGTGATTTAGCGATTTAGTTGCGGTCAAAAGAATCTTAAATTTGTCATTTGTCTAAAATTAGGCAGATTAAAAAAAATCAATTCGCAACCGCTCACTCGTCATCATGCATCCGTCCAAAATATGATAGATCAATTCGGTCCAGCTAGTTTGGACGAATCAAAATATCCGCTGCTCTAATTGATGCATTTAGGAGGACAAAAAATTTGAACAGGCTAAAAACTTAAGCCCAGCATATAGGCCCAGTTTGGTAGAGCTGTGGGAAAGTACTTATAACTTATACCTTAACCGCTTATACCTTATAATTATGAACATAAACTGATTTCTGACTTATAAATTAAGCTTCACCTACCCTACTCAACGAATAAGTTGATTTCTGACTTACAAAAAGTTATAAGTTGTATTGTTAAATTAAACCAAACACATCAAAATAACTTAAATTAAACTGAAAGCTAAAATAAACTGAAATTAAACTGTACCAATCAGGGCCATAGTCTTACAAGCTAAGCCTTATTGGGCTGGGCTACAATGGGCTGAGCGACCAGCGAGCCCATCACGAATCGACTCTCTCTCTCTCTCTCTCTCTCTCTCTATATATATATATATATGTATGTATGCAAAACCCTAGATCCCCTATAGATCTACTGAATCGTTTGGGGAGCGATCGACATGAATGAGAAGTGGAGAGCTTGAATCTGCTGAAGTCGGTCCAGATCTCCTGCCGATTCTCCTTCGATCTTCACCGTCCATCGTTTTCTGTCGCAGATGATTTTGGCATCGTCACCAAAGTCCTTCTATCTCCTCCGTTTGGTTTCCGAGAAACCAGATGGAAATGGAATTTTTTTTTTTCTCGACAACCAAACGGCATTGTTGGAGAAAGATATAGATTTTGGGGATGATGCCAACATTTGCGACAGGTGGTGATGGAGAAATGGAGATCAGAGGCGTTTCGGGAAAATCAATTTTGAATTTGACTTCATCAGGTTCTTCCTCTTCCTCTTCTGTTTTTCTCTCTTGACGGATTAGCAGGTAATTTTGATATCTTTTGATTTTTTTTATGTATGTTAATTTCTAGAAGTACTATATTTGATTGATTTTGGTTCAACGGAATGAAAACAATTTATATTTATATTTCTGAAACGATTGTCTATGAATTTTGAAATCTATATGTCTATTTGGTAGTGAACTTGTAGATTGTATGCAACAAAGTGTCAAAACTCTGTTTAGGGTTCTTAAGTGAGTGCTGTTTACAGGACAATGCACATATACATGTACATATATAGAGAACAATCAACAATGTTGGAGGCTTTTAAAAATGTACTTCTATTTGTATCGAACCAGACACGAGGATTTAACCCACCAACCTTATGTCTGGTTTGCTGCAAATGGGTGTTGTGCAGGGATGGACCCAGTGGGGCTTGCAGGGGCAATCCGCCCCATAAATTTGAGAAAATCCCCCCTCAAATATAGTAGTTTTAGGAATGAATTTTTTTAATTTATATAGGTTTGTTTTTTTTCTTTTTTTAATGAAAATTTAAGATCTATGATTTTTAATGAAAATTTAAGATCTATGAAGCACGGACACTGATACGGACACACGAGGGGACACGGTAAAAAATGGGGACACGGACACGGGAGGGGACACGGTAAATTTTTTTTTTAATAAATATTTTTATTTTAATATACATTAATTATTTTATTTATTTATTTTCTTTTTTAAATAATGTGTTTTTGATAAATTTTCATTTTATTTTATTTTATATACATTTATTTTTTTTATTAATATGTAGAAATCAGTATATATTATGTTTATTTTTTTTTATTAATATGTATAAGTAAGTGTATATTATGTTATATATACTTACAAAATAATATGATTTTATTAATATTATTAATATTAATATGATTTTATATATATTATCTTTTATATACTTATATATATATATTTAATATAAGAGATAAGAAAGAAAGCTGGACAGAGCCAGCAAAGAGAGAGAGACAGAGCGAGAGGGAGAGACAGAGACGCGAGACAGATGCGAGCGAGAGGGAGAGACAGGGACACGAGACAGATGCGAGCGAGAGAGAGAGAGAGAGAAGAGGAGTCGAAGGTTTGTCTTCTCAACTGGATGTTCGACGACGAAGACGACTGGAGTCGAAGGTTCGATTGATGCTTCGAGTCAACTGGATGTTTGACGACGACGACGAAGGTTCGATCGATACATCGAGTCAACTGGATGTTCGACGATGACGACGACGATGATTGGAGTCGAAGGTTTGTCTTCTCACTCTCTTCCTTCACACTCTCTCTCCTCTGTCTCTCTCCTCGCCGTGTCTAGATCTGGACACGTGCGTGTCCCCCGGCGTGTCCCATACAAAAAAATAATTAAGTTAAAGGGACACGCCATCTGGCGTGTCCCGTACGTGTTCCCGGCGTGTCCCCGTATCTGATACCGCCATGACGCCGATTTTGTCGTATCCATGGTTCATAGTTTAAGATTATTTGACTTTTTATTTTTAAGTAACATATGGTTAGACACTTTGACTTTGCCTTGTTTCGGAAAAAACACAGATCATATACCACTCAAATAAATAAGTGGCTTATTGTTAATTTCTCATCAACATTTCGTTGAACCTCCACTTTAGCTATAAATTGAAGAATTGAATAAGTGGGCACTTCTTCATTGGTTCTTTAAGAATTGAAGATATTTGTAGAATTGAACAATCAGCTTAAGAAGAATGCAATTGAGTTACTTGTTCTTAGCTCTAGGCTCTGCTTTAGATACTAGGGATGGTTATAAGTCTTTTAAAATTGAAAATATTTGCAAGTTTGCAAATAAATTTTATCTCAATGACTTCACTGAGCAAGAAAATTAAATTTGAAATTTCAATTGCAAAATTACGAGATTGGTGTGCTTAAACATTGCTAGGGGTGGCAATACTAGCCCATACCCATGAAACTGACCATTAATAACCATCGTCAAATCGTCCAAACCTGCCAAAATTGTTTAGTGGATTGTAATTTGGTTACACAAATGAGCTCTCGCTTAATATGTGTGTTGGAAATGGGTGCTTGTAAGTTGTTGGCTTGGTTAGGGGTGGAACAAAAATTGTGACCTCGAAACCAATTTGTTTTAGCTATACGACGCTAACCACTAAACCATGGCTTGTATTGTTTTTATAAGATATTTTTCTTATACACACCATTTGAGTAGAATTTCTAGTTTTTACAAGATATCTCTTCTTATTTTATGTTTTTTTCTAATTATGTGGGCTGTTTCTTTTTGTGGGCTTTTTCTTTTTGTGTTGCTTTGTCTTTTGGAAATTTTTGATATTAAAAAGAAAGCTAAAATATTATTTTTGTGTTTCAACTATTTTTTGTACACGCGTGTTTCGACAATGCAATTCTTATTGCTTGCTTTCTATTTATGTTAAAATCTTTTGATACCAGAGATCTATCTCAAGATACAATTTTTGAAAAAAAAATTTAAAATTTTGTTTGGTTCAAATTTTTTGAAAAAATTTCAAAAATCATTCTCTCCTACACATCAATTAATCACTTTTCTCTCTCTTCTCTCTCCTTGTCAATCACTTTTTTTTTTCCACACATCTACTCAACTACAACAAAATATCAAATCATCCCAAACTCCCAAATTTCAAAATTATTTTCAAAATATATAACCAAACAAATCAAAAAAATTTCTAAACTCTCTCCCCCAAATTTTTTTTAAAAATTTATCTCAAAACACAAACCAAACACACCCCGAATATCTCCTTTTCTTTTTTACTTGATTTTTGTCTTTCTTTTGCTTCTTATATACACCGTTTGAGTATATAATTTTTTAGTTTTTCAAGTTTTTACAAGATATCTCTTCTTGTTTTCTAATTATTTGGGCCTTTTCTTTTATTTTCTTTTGCAAATTCTTGATATTAAAGAAACCTAATATTTCTTTGGATATCAGAGATATCTAAGACCTCTTTATCTTTTTCTTTTTCTTTTTTCCTCTATTTTTCTTGTTAAATATACCCTTCGAGTATAGAATTTCTAGTTTTTCAAGTTTTTATAAGATATCACTTCTTTTTGTCTTCTTTTCTAATTATATGGGCCTTTTTTTATTTCCTTTTCTTTTGGAAATTCTTGATATTAAAAAGAAAGCTAACATATTATTCTTTGTGTTTCATCTATTTGTTTCTTTCAACTATGTAATCCTTATTGTTTCCTTCAATTTATGTTAAATTCCTTTGATATTAAGGCATCTCCAACGATGCATTATTTTTTTCACCAAATTTGAGTAAAAACTCTCTTTGATATTGTCTGCTCCAATGGAGGGATTTGACTTTTATCAAACCACCAGTCAACCGAGAGGACGACCAAGTGATCGACCGGCCAATCGACTGACCAATGTAAAATTTTCACCAATTGAGAGGTCATCCAGGAGGTCGACTACCTAGTGAAAAAATTTCACAAAATTTTGCCTTGAGGTGGTGATCCGGGAGGACCACCGGGGGAGACATCTGGTGGTGAAAATACAACAGTAATGAACAATAATTTGAAGAAAGGCACAAAGCATCCTCAGTTTGGTGAACATTTTTTATATTCTCAATTTGATATATGTTTGATGATATCATTGGAGTACAAAAAAAAGTACTTTTTCACCAAATTTGAATTTGGTGATGGATTTGATGTAGCGTTCGAGATCTAAGATTTCTTTTTCCTTTTGACTTTATTTGTGTCTTTCTTTTGCCTCTATTTTTCTACTTTTATATACCATTTGAGTATAGAATTTCATGTTGTTACAAGATATCTTTTCTTATTTTCTAATTATATAATCCTTTTCTTCTTTATTTCTGTCTTTCAGAAATTCTTGATATTAGAAAAAGCTAAAATATTATTCTTTTTGTGTTTCAACTATGAAATCCTTATTGTTTCCTTTCAGTTTACTTTAAATTCTTTTGATTTCACAGATCTAAGATCTCTTTTGCTTTTTGAATTTGTTTTTGTTTATATTTTTCCTTTTTCTTTTTATTTACTTAAAATATAAAATGCATGTGTAATACATGTACATTATATGTAAAAATGTATGTATATTTATGATAATAAATCCTAGCTTCTTTTTTTCTCCCTTGTAGGAATACATGACCATTTATGTATATATAATGTATACAAATCACATGTAAAAGATTGTTCAAAAAAAAAATCATATGTAAAAGAAAGATGCCTAGACAGTTAAAATAGAGTTCAAAAGTTGAACAGATAAGCTTGGTTTGTGTTTGATTGACCACTTAACTTGTTGACATAAATTGAACCCAATCCGAACCTCCCAAAACATTGCTCCCCCAAAAAAATCACCAAAATATATAGTAACTGTTTCCTTGTATCACCTTCTTTAGGAGAGTGGGCCAAAGCCATCTCTTATTATATCCAACAATTACTCTATGAATACCAAACCTACAGTGACAAAACCCTTGGGGGAAAAAAAGTTGTTTTCCTCAAATATTAGTTCCCCCAAGCAACTCGTCAATGTGGTGATTCATGGGTAATAATAATGGGTGTTTAAGAAATTTTAGTGTTGTTTCTCTCACTGAAACCAAGAAAAAAGTGAGTAGGAGAAACACAATTACAAGAGAGATTTTATTTATGATCTTGCCATACAAGTATTTTGTTTATTGTGATCTTGAATTTTTTTTAATGCCTATATCTGTTTGGTAGTGTAGCAAGTGTCATAATTTTTTTACACAGTAATTTCACTCAAATATTAACCTTGAGGTTCTTTAAAACATGCAACCATAGTTCACACGCACAAACTCCAAATTTTTATAAATTTATAATAGAGATTAACTTACTGTTATGGTGACAAGTATAGATGGAAATCAATTGTGTTGTTGGGATACAAACTTGACCAGCCTTATTATTATTATTATTATTTTATGGTTTTCATGCTTGGAGTTTACATGGACATGGCACCTTATCATTCCAGCTGTTGACTTGTTTTTTGATGGACTAGTCCATTGAAAAAATGTTATTGCCTATATTTTGCAAGCGATAGTGCTCTTTAAATTCTCAATTGAGTTTGGTGTTCAATTATGTATGATATGATTGTCATTATGATTTCATCATCTATTGCTAAGAAGCATGGACACGGACATGGGACACAGACATGCCGACACGTTAATTTTCAAAAAAAGAAGGGCACGACATGTGGGGGACACGCATAAAATATGTAATTTTATATATTTATTATATGTTATATATATTAATATATCATTCAAAGATAATAAAAAAATGTAATATAACACCAATTCCTATAAATTTATATGGTTTTGTTTTATTATTGTATCTTAAGTTATTTTGTTTAAACTTATAATTAGTTTCACATGTGTTCAATCGATAGATATGTGTGTTTATGTGATTGACATGTGTGCCCTTCAAGTGTCCAAAGAATATCTGGGTCTTTAAAAAAATTTAAAAATTAGGACACGTTTTGAAGAGTGTCAGACACGTATCCTAAGAGTGTCCAAAGAGTGTCGGTGTCCGACACGGACACGACGCAGATACGTCACCTTCTTAGAAGTGTCCGTGCTTCTTAGATCTATTATTTCATGTAAGATGTCCATCAATAGTATAATAGTCATAACAAGTCATATTACGAGTGTATCCTAAACTTTTTCCGCTAGTTCGTGTGGATGGTACGAATTAATTCATTTATGTTTTTATATACTAGTAAGTTTGGTTGATAATTGCTTTCATAATGTGATTTATTTTTGACTGATTGGGTGGTTGAGGCTTGTTTTTAATAGCTGGAAAAAAGAAAGATGAGAAAAAGTGGTCTTATATACAAAAGCTAGTAAAAACAAAAGCATAAAGGTGTTATAACGACTTTGTAATGGTGGTTACATAACATTAGCTGCCATTACGGTTGTGAATTTGTCACACTGCTATAGCCACGGCCATGGCAGGTGACTTAACCACTGAAACTATTTTGTAAATCCGTTGTTATAACAGTTGCTTTGAATTTTTAATACCTCGAATAGAAGTGACAGTATACCTATCAAGTTTGCAAAATTACCTCCCTAAATATGTAGATTACCAGACTTGAAATCTCAAGAAATTTACCTAAAAAATTTACTCCCATGAAAAATTAAGTCTTGTAGCAGAGAGAGAGCGCTTTTGTTATGGATCTAAATGAACTTTTTTCCTTAGACCGATTTTGCTATCCTCCTACTTTGGATCCACTATTGGTTTCATTGTAACTGTTGTTTTATTTCTATCATCTTCTCTTGTCACTACTCTCTCTCTCTCTCTCTCCCTCCACCTTGTGTAACTACTGTTGTTTTATTTCTATTTTCTTTTCGTAGCACATTCTAACATTCATCTCTCCTATCTGAATAACTGGATTTTGCTGGGATTGGTCCGATAAATTGTAGAATTGTCAATCTCATCTCCTTTTGCATGTTCATGCTCTATGCTTAATGATGGGAAATGGGCACCATTGTAACAGATAAGTGAAACAACCTTGATTTGTGTATGTATCAAAACCTTTGCTATGCTTTGGTAGTGTCCCCCCCCCCCCCCCAAAAAAAAAAATAAATAAATAAATAAATAGAATGCTTGTTCCATAAACAAGACGAGAAAGAACAAGAAAATGAGAAGCCGGTTAAATTATATGCTACTTTGTACTAATTAGTATACTAACTAGTGTATCAATTGATAATATGACATAATTTAAGAGATTTTTCATATTTGTAATGTGATTAATGAGTGGGGTCAATAATAATATCATAACTAGTGTTGGTACACTAATTAATACAAGTAACACCACCATTTTCTACTATGCTGCCAACTCCACCTAACGTGCCACATTATTTAGTATCATCAATATGAGCTTTTGAAAAAGAATTTAAGATGGTAGATAGGCCGTTGAAAATGAACTCAAAATTTGGTACGACGTATTGGTGGTTTAACCATCATTCAGTGTCTCCATCTAAAATGTAGAAAATGATCTGACTCTGCAGACCCATAATAGCACCATTTGGATTTGAAACTTATTCAAATTTGTTTTATTTATTTATTGGAACGGATGATCTAGGGTTCACGATGGTTCACATTCTTGCCTTTTCTTGATTGATGGTTTTTAAATGTATACCTTTTTGCCATTCTTTTGATAATTTGTATTTGCATGAAATATCAGTCCTGACTTAAGTTGCTCTCATTTTCCCTTGTAACTTAGGTTAAGTTTGGGAAGATAGAAAAAAGTTAAAAAATCAAAAAGTTGTTCAAAAAGTTAAAAAATTAATACTATTCACCAAAAGTCAACAATTACGGCTGCACAACTCTCAATCCTAATTTTTTTTTATAAATCAATTTTTTAATATACATTTTTTTGTAAAAAGTCAAAAAGTTAATCTAAACATCTATATTTTTTTCTCAATTTTTTAATCTAAAAAGACAAAAGGGGTACTTATTTAAGACATCCCAAACAATAATTTATTATTGAGTGTCGCCATTGCCTACTTGTGAAAAACAAGGACAAATTTACATTAAGGTCTCATTTGGTAATATCATTTTTTGGCTTTAAAATAAAAAAGTTGTTAAAAAAATTAAAAAGTCAACAATTTATATCAAAAAGTCAAAAATTTTATTTTATCTCAAACATATTGTTATTTTTACCTCATATTTTAGTCAAAATTATTAAAATAACATGTTTTCAAATAGGCCTAAAAAAGGTAAAAACAAAAAATCAAAATCCATGATTCCCTACAATTTGTTTGTATATGACCTCTTGTTTTTCAAAATGTAGAAGAGATGGATTCCTTGAAAGCTACACAGGTAAACAATTCAAGAGAGGGTGCATTAAGTTTTTAAATAAATTGTTAAATTAAAATTTAACATAAATAATAAATAAATAAAAATGCTCAACACTATAAAATAGAGTAATGAAATAGAATGAGTAAAGGGAAGAAAAAACAAACTCTACAATTTATAGTGATTTGGCATAATAGGGCTTACGTTCACTTCTCAAGTTCCTCTTTGAAAATTCTCTACTATTCTTCAAATAGTAACTACACCATTAGTTTCACGGGTGCTAGTGAACTTTTACAATAAGTGACCAACTTCAATCACTCCAACCAACTAGTTTAGAATCCAATACCTAGTAACACCTCATCATGTGATTTTATTTCAAAAATCACTCACAAAAACTCTCTTTCTTACAAGAATAAAGATGATAGAAAATCCTTTTACAATTTTATTCAAACTCTCAACAAATTTTCTCTCAAAAGAAATAATAAATCACTAAAAACATACAACACAATATTTGAGAATACTTCAATATCATAGATTTTTCTCTTCTCCACTTTTTTTTTTTTTCAAGCAAAATATTTCTTTTATAGCTAAAAAATATATCCATTAGAGAAGGGAGACGCTCCTCTTCTAACTTTTGCACGCTGCTCAGATCACGGGGAGGCGGTTGAACGTTCCACCTACTTTAACTTTTTCTATTTCAAATTGCGGGAGAAGTTTCAAATTATAGACAAAAAGTTGCTTTCGATGAATAGTAAAATTTGAAGTTACAAGTCAAAAGTCACTTTTGATGAATAGTAAAATACTATTTACAAATTTTATTACAACTTATATGATGCACAGTAAACTTACTATTCTTATTTCAAATTATACCCAATAACTTACAATATATTCAAAGAATGAGTAGTGCTCAATTTATCATAAATAGTAATTTATTTGATTTGATGACTATTACTCTTATATGCATCACGTTAATATGTTATAGACAAAAACATATCTTTGCAAATAATTATATCTAATTTTGTATCAAAAATATAAAGAGCAAATATTAAATAAATTCATAATTTGTCCAAAATAGTTTAGACATCATCAAAATCAAATCATTGGAATAACAATCTCTCCATTTTTTATGATGGCAATTTAGTATAGATTTGATACAAGATCAAAATCATCCATTAATATCATTTGAATTTTTGCAACATCAAATATTTGATAATTAAAGTTCAAACTCATGTTTTTCTCCCCCTTTGACATTATCAAAGCATTATAGACAATGAAGAGTTTTTGTGCCCAAAACAAATATATAGGAACACATTTGATCAATTTTTCAGAGATATATCAAATAATCTAATTTGACAAAAAAAAATGTAATAGTATTTCTTATTTCTCCCCCGTGATCATTGCCGAGATCTATTATTGTTGGCGGTAAAAAAGATTATGCAGCGACACCTAAGATGTTGACTAACAAAAGATTTGAGCAGATATGTATCGATTATTGTATCTGTGGTGTGTATAAAAAGTGACATAGATGATGCGCAGAGATACGAATCCTTCAAGTTGTAAGAGGGGCTAATTTGAGTCCGCTAAATTAATTGGGCCCAATAGCCCGAGATTGGTGGGCTCGAATTTATCGCCATCAAACGGGCCGAATCACTCTAAGCGTCGAAAGGGCTCGGATCCACGAACTTAGAGACTTACTTGGGCCCGGACTCGAAAGGATTTTGAGCAAGCCTACAGATCCGAGGCACTCGGACTCGAAAGGATTCGGACCCACGAATCTAGAGATCCAAAGTACTTGACTTCAAACGGATTCAGACGCAATCTAGAAGTCGCTCCGTTAATGAGTCCCAGAACACTTGCGGGCTCGGAGCTTTTCGGGATCTACGCACCAGAACCATGGGCGTAATGAAGTTCGAAAAAAGGACCCGATCCCAAGGACGGTGAGTAGAGATAAATTCACTCTTCGGTTAAACTAGCCTATACCCAGGTTGAGGTGGCACGATCTAGGGGGTCCCTGAGACTCGGCAATATTTGCGGCAGGGCGTTCTCTTGAACTACCCCTGACCCTTATGCGACAGGACATCCTCTGGGACTACCCCTGACCCTTTGGGATGATTGGGGCTCATTGGTTAGGTGTGGCTAAGAAGAAGGGTTCGCCGAGGGGTTGACCTCCTCTTCGGGGTTTTTCTCATCCTCGGAGAGGTCACCTCCTCGGACACGGTGGTTAGAGAGAATATTCCCCATGTGCCTTGCAAATGGGCTCTATCCTACATCATGAGGTGCCTATAAATAGCACCCACCCATAGATTTACAAGGGATGGATTTTGGAGAATTAATTCTTGGGAAAGAACTAATTTCCCCTTCTCCATTATCAACCTTGAGAGTGAAAGTGGGAGATCCATGGGAGAGCCTTGCCATTATTCTCTTTCTAGTTACTTTGCCTTCTTCTTCACCCAATCTCTAATCTCCATCATCTCCTTTACTCTTGTGTTCTTAAGTTGAGACTATTGAAGAATCTAAGCCTCTCATCATCTTCTAGAGAATTCGAAGTTGTTCTTCAAGGATCTTCGAAGATCTTTGAATTTTCCCACGACGTTCTTGAACCCTCTTATACACAAGTGTTTTTAGTTAAAAAAAGAAATTGTTTACAATCTGTGTAATCATGTCATTCCTTACCTTGTTCATTAATGGTTCTGACTTAAATAAGGTGCCTAAGATTCAGGCAAATAAAAGGTTACCCATAGAGCATTCACACGCTATTGCAGTAATTGAGAGTCCTAGTGATTTGGTAGTCGTAATGATACTGAGGCTATTCACAATGCTATGACTCTTAGTACTCAGGCAATAACTGTGGTTTCCAATATAGCTCGTCGACTTCAAGCAAGAATCCAAGAGAATCAGCGATTAAAAGAAGAGGTGATCTATTTAAAGCTGAAACTTGTCAGGCGAAGATAAATCTAGATAGAAAAAATTCACAATTGGAGAATGCGGTGCAATATTATGCAACCATTATAATGCCAAGATTCATAGAGATCGAAAATTGGGAGGTTCAAGTTCAGGAGGCTTAAGTTCAAGAGAATCATGAAAAGCTAGTGAGAGAAATTAAGCGCAAAAAATCTGTGAAACCTTCTTAGGACTCACATATAATTTAGAAATATTTTCTCCCTCTAAAATAAAAATGCAAGCATTTATTTATTTTTTCTTTGTCAAAATCTTCTCCTTTAACATAAAAAGAATTTTTTGGTGCAGATAAAGAATAAGAAAAAAAAATTCCTTTGATAATTTTATAAAACTCTCCCTGAAATCATGTATATAATCAGAATATAAAAACTCTCGCTAAGAGTGTGCTTCCTTGTCTGTTTTATTCTCAAAATATCACATAATTGGAGTCTCCTCCTAAAGTAATGTGCAAAATAAATAAATAAATAAATAAATAAATTATGCATATGATATAAATTTGAAGAAATATATTACCAATTTATAATACTAAGAATCATTAAGATCCTCCCTAACACAACTACAGGGAGTGGATTAGCATAAAAAGAGAAGACACATAAAACCAATTACTTCATACCAGGTACAAGCAATTGATATAAAAGAAAAAAGAGTTTGTAACAAATATAACTATAAAAGAAATATTACACATTGTAAAAATAAATTTAGTATTTTGATAGGGAAATGATGCTGGTGGATGTAAGGATCGATGACGAAGATAAAGATTAGCGACGATGGTAAACATCTGTGGCGATGTTAGGAATTGGAGATGATAGTGAAGATCTGTCATGGATTTTGTGTGGATCAGAGATGATTTGGGTGGATAATGGTTCTGATGGAGGTGGTATCGAAGAATGGGAGAGAGCGAGAGCGAGCAAGAGAGAAAAACAGAGAGAGAGAGAGAGAGAGAGAGAAAAAAACGAAGAATGGGTGAGAAAGAGAGAAAGAATTTATAAAGAAAATGATTACATAAAAACATTAGAGTTTATTTTTACTTTAAATTACTACTACTCCATTTCTATTGTGACTTAAAAAAAATATCAATCATAGTACACATTATTCATATTTATACGGTTTATAAGATGTAATCATATCAAGTGATACATTTGACAAGAAGTACACAATCAAATTTTTAGATTTTTCAAAATATAGCAAATAGCAACATATATGTGAGACTTTATATAGAGTAAAATAAAAATATGGCCAAAATCAACAAGATAGCCGTTGGAAATGGCCCAAAGAGAGAGAGAGAGAGAGAGTTAGGGCTTTGATATTGGTCCTATAGGTCTGTAAAGCCATAGAACGTGTTTTTAAAATAATAAAAAAAATAAAAAAAAAAACCCCACAGCATAAACATCACATGGAAGTATTCATCATACTAAGTTCAATTAAATATAACAAAATTGTTCTTCATTAAGAGGTTTGGTAAATATGTAAGCTAATTGACGATGTGTAGGCACAAATTTGAGTTCAATGTCACCTTCGCGTACATGATCTCTTCAAAAATGATGTCTTACTTCAATGTGTTTAGTGTGTGAGTGCTGAATAGGATTTTTAGAATGGTTAATGGCACTTGTATTGTCACATTTTATAGGAATATGGTCAAAATGAATTTCAAATCTTAAAGTTGTTGCTTCATCGAAAGCAATTGTACACAATAACCAATGGCGACAATGTATTTTGCTTCAAGAAAATGACAAGTGTCATTAGTGCTTTTACGATCAAGTTTACATCTCGCAAAGTCAGCATCCAAGTAACTGAAAAGTTCAAAAGCGTTCCCTCAAGATACCATAAACCCAAATTTAGAGTGCCAACAAAATATCTGAAAATACGTTTGACTAAGGTGATGTGTAACTCTTTAGGTGCATATTGAAAACGTATACACATACATACACTAAACATTATGTTAGGTCTACTTACAGTAAGATAAAATAAGGAACCGATCATACCTCGATATTTCTTTTCATCTACCTGTTTACTTTACTCATCTTTGTCAATTTTGATTGATGTGATCATTGGAGTTGTTGCAGGCTTTGATAATTCCATTTCAAACCTTTTGAGTAAATCCTTGATGTATTTCGCTTGATTTAAATGTGTCTTATCCTTAGTTTGTTTGATTTGTAGTCCAAGAAAGTAATTTAACTTCCCCATCATACTGATTTCGAATTTGTCCTACATATTCTTGGCAAACTCTTTGCACATATTTTCATTAGTAGCATCAAATATAATATCGTCAACATAAATTTGAACAATAAACATATCTTCCTTTTTGGTTTTTATAAAAAGAGTTGTATCAATCTTTCCTCGAGAAAAACCTTTATCAAGTAAAAATTACTCAATCTTTCATACCATGCTCTAGGGGCTTGTTTTAAACCATATAAAGTTTTTGAAAGTTTGTAAACATGGTCCGCGTATTTATGATTTTCAAAATCAGAAGGTTGTTTAACATAAACTTCCTCCGAAATATACCCATTTAAAAAATCACTTTTAACATCCATTTGATATAATTTAAAATCTTTAAAACACGCAAAATCAAATAACATTCTAATAATTTTAAGTCTAGCAACCGGTGCAAAAGTTTCATCAAAATCAATACTCGTCTTGATTATAACATAAGGCTACCAATCTAGCTTTGTTTTTAGTAATAACTTCGGATTCATCTATTTTATTTCGAAAAAGTTCATTTTGTACCAATAACAGAATGATCCTTAGGCCGAGGGATCAAAAACCAAATTTCATTGCTTTCAAACTGATTTAATTTTTCGTGCATTGCTAAAATCCAGTTTTCATCATTTTCAACTTCTAAAAACAATTTTGGTTTTATTTGCGAAGCAAAGGGTGAGTGTCACGACCCAAACCCGACCCTATGGGTTTAGCACCGTAACCGGCCAGCAATCCGAGATTACCAAAGGCCTGCTTAACAGTAATACAGTAAAACAGAGTACAGGGCCTGGCGGAAGCCAAAACAGTAAATAAATAATGTCCACTGAGCTGTGACAGTCTATATGAAAAAGACTTTTCATACATTCATACATAAACGGTACAGAACAGTATGCACAATATTTACAATCATTCAGACTAGGGACTCAACCCTATAAAGCAGTACAGTAAACAGTCAGTCTATACAGAACAGTAAGACGGTGCAGAAGAGGAATTGTAAAACACCCCTAAGCCTTAACACGGTAGGCTCGGAACCTCGCAGTGAGGCACATAGGCTGGCTTGACAAAACTGGAGTTACCCTGACGCCTCTAGCCGCGGTCTGGTGCCTGCACACCTACATATATATATAAGCAGTGAGCTAAAACCCAGTGAATAACATAATGCGTAAAGAGGTTAAGAATGAATGTCCTTACAGTATGAAAACAGTTCATTTAAACAGTATTCAGTCATTCAGTCAGTACAGTCATATGTGGTACACCCATTAGCATAACAGTACAGTAAACAGTAGGTCTTAAAAGACCGAACAGTAATGATAGCCATCAGTCAGTAAACAGTAGTGGTTCCAACGAGGGAACCGATAGAGATTTCTGTCACAGTAACAGTAAACAGTAGGTGCTAAGGATGCCACAATACAGTTCAGAATATATGATATACATTCATTCAGTTAACAGTAATCAGTTCAGAAAACAGTACAGTTCAGTTGTTCAGAAGATAATCATTTGTGAACATATCTTTACACAATCGTTACTCACAGAGTTTGGGGTACAGTATGCTAGAGCGTGTCTCCCCAGTCGCCAACCCTACACAGTTAACAGATTGAACACACTCTAAGTTTCACAGCTGGGAAAGATAATAACTTAATCCCTAAGGCCTCGGTGTGTTCTACATCTATCCTCAACAAGATGTCTTAAACTAGGCCTAAGAATGCCTAGAATAGAATGAGGATGCAAAGATGTAATCAGAAGACTGCTTCAGGATTTTCAGAAAAACTGAATCTCGCTCGAGCGCAGGTTTCCCCGCTCGAGCGGTCATGCAACAAAGGCACACGCTCGAGCGTAAACTTTCCCGCTCGAGCGTACTGTAAAAGTACTGGATGGGTGAAATCTCCGCTCGACGCCCGCTCGAGCTTGAGACATGACTCCACTCGAGCGCCCAATCCTCCGCTCGAGCGTACTGTAAAACAGTGCAGAGATACTGGATGCTCGGATTCCACGCTCGAGCGGCACTTCCCCCGCTCGAGCGGAAGTGCAGAATCTGGGAAGTCCAGATTGCACCTCCAAGCTCAAACTCACCTACAAATGCATCAAAACCAATCCTCTTGGGCCCATTTTCTGGAAAACATTTATAAACACATAGAATATCATAGTTCAAAACTCAATTTTGAGAAATCAAAGCCCAAGGGTGTTTAATCGAAACCCAATTTCAAACCATTTTTCAAGAACAATATGAACATGCAAACATGCATGAATTCAAATCACTTTGAAGTTCCAAATTGATGCTCTAAGAAGCCAATTGATCCAAAAACAAGTTGAAAACATGGACCATTACAAAATCATGAACATGCATGCACCATTTCACCATGAATTCAACTCAAAAACTCATTAATTCAAACATGCAAGCATGGAATGAGCTCTATATCAACATGTATGAACTAAAACAAGGCTTAGCTCTACAATTAAACATGGACCATGCATGAATCAACTTAAAGACAAACCAAAAGGATGAAATTCATACCTAGGTTCCTTGAATGCAAGTCTAGAGGTTCAATTAAGCAATCTACTCTTTAATTAGCAAGCAATTCTCCAAGTTCCAAGCAATTCAAGATGAAAACCAAATTCTCTCACTCTCTCCCTCTCATGGTCGGTTGAACAAGAAGAAGGGGCTAATGAAATGTTGTTCAAGTGTGTACAAGGCTCACATGTGTGTGAGATAGTGGCCACTAAGTGTGGCAAAATGGTAATTACGGCAACTGGTGCAAATTAACTCATTTTAATCTAATTTAATCATACCTAATCAGTTTCAGATAAATATACCATAAAATCACATAAATTATGACGATCATAAAACATCAATCAATTCCCGGTTCGGCCGCCGATAAGGCCTTCAATTAGCTGTTTAAACGTAAAACACGAACAAATCAAATAATCTTACCAAACAGATAGATGCACAATTAAACAGATAGACTCAGTCAATTAATTCCAGTCAGTCAGTTCAGTACTTTAATCAGTCCAATTATCAGTCATAATCAATTCAATTTAACGGTAATCGATGGTTATCGGTAATCAATCAGCCATAAATCGGTAAGCAGTATGAGGGTTGTTACACTGAGTAACCACAAAAAATTTTTTTAGAGGAATGAGTTTTTATATCTTCTGCTACATCACCTATGATAAGGTCTTTAGGGTGGCCATGGGTATACTTCCATTCCTTTAGTAGATTTGATTCGTTTTTTGGATAGGCATATTCTTCTTAAAGATTCTCCATTGTGATTTCTTTTTTATATTTAGAAGATGGGTTTTGTTCATTTTCTGTTATGTAAATGTTCTCCGTTTTTGGTTATGTTTCTGCAGTATCATCACTTACAGGATTCTCGGAAACAATGTTGCTAGATTCATCAAAAGCAACGTGTACAGATTCTTCAACAGTGAAGTTCTTTTATTGAATACTCTATAAGCTTTACTAGAATTCGAATAACCAAGAAATACAATTTCATCCGATTTAGCATCAAATTTTCCTAAGTTGTCTTTATTGTTATTCAATATAAAGCATTTATAACCAAAAGCACACAAGTGGCTAACATATGGGGTTTTCTTAATAACAGATCTAATCTTAGCATGATTTACAATATAACATGCAATCTTAACGGTTTCAGTCCAAAAAAATTTAGGTAAATTATTCTCACAAAGCATAATACATGTCATTTGTTCAAGAGTTCTAGTTTTTCTTTCAACGGTACTATTTTATTGAAGAGTTCTAGGTGCATAGCTACAAAAAAAATTGATTTTTCAACCATACTATCCATTACTGTTAGATTTTGTCTTGATACATACCCATAAAAATTTGGTTTTTCCATTGATACCCATGCTTTTTTGGGTCCGTAAAAGTTAGAATTTAACACACTTGAAATGTCTTTAGGAACCTATATCTTTTTAATTTTAGCAAAATGCTTTCTTTTAACAGGATATGAAGATGAAATATGACGTTTTTTACCACCAAAATGACATATGATATGAGAGTGTCTAGAAGATGCATGAACAAAATCATTTTTGAAAGATTTTCCTTTTGAAAGATTTTCCTTTTGAAAAAGGTTTATACCCAATTTCGACTCTACCAAATGTATGATTTTGACTTTTAAGAAGTTTATCTAAAGTGTCTCTTCCTTGAGTAAATTTTGAGAGAATATTTTTCAAATCTTCTATATTTTCATTCAAAACAACTTTCTTCTTTTTTAAAGAATCATTTAGTTCCTTTTTTTTAAAATAAGAGATTCTTTCGATTTTAAAATGTCAATTTCTTCTTTTATCTTTGAAAAATCTTTTTGTAACATTTCAATTTTATTAGATAAAGATTCATTTTCCTTTGTTGAACTTGAAAGCATCTTTTTAAGAGCAATATTTTGAATACCAAGTTTTCTACGTTCATCATGCAAATCTTCAAACGCAACTTGTAATTCATCGAAAGAATAAGATTCATTGTTTACCTTATCATTATCTCTAATTGTCGTTGGGTGTAGGTTAGCAATTTCATTATTGTTGTCATTGTTTTTTGAGTCACTTTCATCGCTATCTCCCCATGCAGTAATTAAGACTCTTATTTGTCTTTCTTATATTGTTTTTTGATTTCCCAACAATCAACATTGATGTGACCAGGCTTATTGCATTCATAACAAGTGATTTAAGTTCTCTTGTTATTTTCTCTTTTTACAAAATCTTTTCTACTATGTTCTCCTTTGTTAAAATCTCTTTTAAAAAATCTTCTTCCTCCTTGTTTCTTTTTCATATATTTTTGAAACTTTTTTTTGTTAAGAAGGCCATTTCTTCATCATTATATTTTGAATTATTTTCATCCACTTCTTCACGAGTAGCAACGGATTTGAAAGCTATTCCATTCTTTTTCTTGTTGTCTCATTCTTCATCATTTTCTTGCATGATAGTTCATGTGTGAGAAGAGATCCCATTAATTTATCTAGACTTAGCTTTGATAAGTCCTTGGCTTTTATGATGGCGATGACTTTTATCTCCTAACTCTTAGGTAATAACCTAAGCACTTTTCTTATAATTTCAACATTAATATATATTTTACCAAGAGATTTATTTTAAACCATTTAGAATATCTGTAAAATGAGTAAACATTTGAGTGATAGTTTCGTCAGATTTCACATTAAAGAGCTCATAGTTATGGACTAACAAGATTACTTTAAACTCTTTAACTTGGTCTGTTCCCTTATGAGTCACTGTGAGTTTATCCTAAATTTCTTTTGTTGTCTCACATGTGCAAATTCTATTGAACTCGTTGGCATCTAATGCATAATACAACATATTATGACTTTAACATTGGCTTGAGCAATTTTCGTATTAGCTTCCGTCCACTCACTCTCTGTTGTTGGTATTGTTTGGCCATCTACAGTTTTGGTAGGAAATTTTGGAATATTACAAATGATTTTCCAACTCTCATAATCGGTAGATTGTTTGTGTATGGTCATATTGATTTCCAATAGCTAAAGTTTGTGCTGCTAAACAATGGTGGTTTATTAGATGCTTGTTCCCAAGGTAATGAGTAATTAGGAGTTGTCATAATCTACTCTAAAGCGGTTAAATCACTAAAATTAGAATCCTCACTCTGATACCAATTATAAACCTAGGCAGGCAGCCCAAGAAGGGAGGTTAATTGAGTTTCTAAATTAATTGCTAAATTAAAATTTAACCCAAATAATAAATAAATAAAAATGCTCAACAATATAAAATAGAGTAATGAAATAAAATAAGTAAAGGGAAGAGAAAGCAAATTCAGCGATTTATCATGGTTTAGCACAACCGGACCTACGTCAACTCTTCAAGTTCCTCCTTGAGAATTCTTTACTATTCTTCAAATAGTAACTATATTACTAACTTCACCGGTGCTAGTGAACCTTTACAATAAGTGACCAACTCTAATCACTCCAATCAACTAGTTTAGAATCTGATGCCTAATCACACCTCACCAAGTGATTTTATCTTAAAAATCACTCACAAAAACTTTCTTTTTAACAAGAATAATAAGAGGATAAAAAATCATTTTACAATTTTGCTCAAACTCTCAACAAATTTTCTCTTAAAAGAAATAATAAATCACTGAAAGTATACAACAAAATATTTGAGAATTCTTCAATATCACAGATTTTTATCTTCTTCACTTCTTTTTTTTCTCCAAGCAAAATACTTCTTTTATAGCCAAAAACTATATTCGTTAGAGAAGGGAGACACTCCTCTTCTGACTTTTGCACCCTGCTCGGATCAAGAGGAGACTACTGAAAGTTCCACGCGGCTTCAGCTTTTTATCTTTCAAATTGCAGCGGAAGTTTGAAATTATAAGCAATCACTTTCAATAAATAGTAAAATTTGAAATTATAGGTCAAAGGTTGCTTTCGATAAATAGTGAAATACTATTTGCAGAATAATTTTTTTATTAAAAATTATATGATGCATAGTAAACTTTACTTTTCATATCTCAAATTATGCATAGTAACTGTACGAGCATGAAATAATCCTTCTCGTATGATCCTTTTGATCAAGTTTGCACTCCTCCAAACAACGTTGCTTTGTCACCTGAAAATACAAACGTGAGCTAACCGATAAGTGTGTACCGGAAACACCTCCGATGCCTAAGTCAACAACTAGACAATAGACAATAAGCTCTGTGTATTCTGGGGTAAGAATTGGGATACCTGTCCATAGGTCTGGTCATGAGCTTTTATAGACTTTAATTTGGCACAATCCTAGTAGGATTCCAACTCTTCCTATGAGAGTCCTCCTAGGAATCACACACCATACTCACTACTAACCAAGTGAGATGGTTTTGCACAATCCTAGTAGGAGTCTACTCTACTTAGCAAAGTCCTCCTAGGAGTCATACTCCTACTCACTACCAACCAAGTGTGATGGTTTGCACAATCCCAGTAGGACTCTAACTCTCCTTAACAGAGTCCTACTAGGAGTCTCATCACTGCAAGCCAAGTGAGATGGCTGAACCCTTTACCTCGGTTATACACTTCTGACCGAACTGCCTTATCTCGGTCCCCTGCCATTCGGACGGTGTGATCGAAAACTAATCTATCGAATGCCACCCTGCCGAACTATACACAGCTCGGCCCTCGCCATTGATGTTACTTCCTTTATCTCGGCTGGCATCTTTACCTCGGCTGACATTGCGGTCAACCAGGTTATTTCGACTCGATGATACTTTAAGTACCACTATCAGTCTTGACTTTGAGATGACGCCCTGCAGAGCTATCCTTTAGCTCGGTTCTCCCCCCGCTGATACCTCGATTTTGTTTGTTTAGACCGAGCTAACTATAGCAGTCTCCGACCGAACTAACAAGGACGAGGTCCAACTTGCGAAGCCCAAACACCTCGGCCCATAGTTCGGCCCAAATTCGTAATATGAGATGTCTTCTTGGCCTAAGACCGAGCTACACCAGCCCTTATCTCGGCCCATTGCGCGACCCAACTTTCAAAGAAGACTTTCCCAGCTCGACCCAATTTGCTTACAAATTACCCTCTCAATTGCCCCTTAATTCTATCTGCGCAGCATGATTGGGATTACTCTCCTCTAGCCGAGCTAAAAACGCTCAACTCTGTCGAACTAGAGAAGTTTGTTCGATCTCACAACTCGTTCAGTCCCAACAAGTCTGGTGAGTTGCTCAGCACGTCATTTCACTAATCTGGCATGTCTGATACGACGTTATCCCAAGGACAGGTGGCGTGTGACAACCCTCACCACTGATTAGTGCTAATCAATGATTAAGCGTGTTAACTGACTGATTGACTGAAATTCTGAATTGATTAATTGAGTATATTAGTTTAAATGCATGGCTATCTGTTTGACTTCTAAATTATCTGTTCATGTTTTATGTTTTAAATTGCAAATTGAAGGCCTTATCGGCGGCCGAATCTAAAAATGATTAGTGTTATGTGTTGACTAGAATTTATGTAATTTTATGGTATATTTAATTGAAATGTGATTTGGTATGTTTAAATTGGATTAAATAATGCTAATTTACAAGAGTTGAACTTATTTACGAGAATGTCACTTAGTGGACTTTTATGAGCCTTTTATTTGATCTCTATATGCTTGCATTACAACACTTCATCAGCCCATTTCTTGAGCACAACCGACTAGAGAGAGAGAGATAGGAAAATTTGAGTTCATCTAGGCATTTAGCTTGGAGACTTGAAGATATTGAAGGTTAATTGCATAATTGAGCCTCTAGACTTGAAATTGAGGAACCTAGGTAAGGATTTCACCCTTTTAATTGTGAAATTAAATTAGTTCTTGCATGGTTCATGGAAGTTTAGAGATTGAGGTCAAGTTTTGGTTTAGATTGTTGAATTGAAGCTTAAATAATGTATGCATGTACATGTTCTAGCATTTTGAGGTTATTTTCATGAAATTTGTTACATGCATGTCCATATCTTGATTTTAGATCTTGGAATCATCTTGTTTTTTAGGGAATTGGCTCATTGGAGCATGTATTAGAAGCTTTGAACTCATTAGAACACATGCATGTTATGTTTGATCATGTTCTTGAAGTTTTAAATGAATTTGTGTTTAATTGAACTACCTTTGAACTTTGATTTATCAAATTGATCTTTGAAACATGTCATATTATGAGTTTACAAGTGTTTTCCAAAAAATTAGCCCAAATGGATCGAATTTGATACATTTAAAGTTGTTTTTGAGCTTGAGGTTCAAATTTAGAAATTTCAGATTTTGGACTCACGCTCGAGCGAGGAACTCTACGCTCGAGCGTACGCCTTGTGTTCATGCAGTCCGCTCGAGCAAGGAAAGTGGCGCTCAAGCGTGAAATGCGTGTATCCAGTACTTCGCATGTATTTACAGTCCGCTTGAGCGAGAGAGTTCACGCTCGAGGGAGGACTTGTGTCTCACGCTCGAGCGTGGATAGAGCGCCCGCCAAGCGTGATTTTTGTGCATCCAGTATTTTTACTGTAGCTTACAATCCACTCGAGCAACGGAAGTCACGCTCAAGTGGAGCTCCTTTGTCTGCATGTCTGCTCGAGCGTAGAAAGCCACGCTCAAGCGAGACCCCTATTTTCTGAAAATTTTGAAAAGTGTTTTAAAGTGCATCTTTGCATCCTCATTCCATCCTAGGCACTCCTAGGCCTAGTTTAAGGCCTCTTAGTGAGGATATTGATGTAGAACCACACCGAGGTAAATTAGGGATTAAGTTATTATTTTTCCAACTGTATAGCTTAGTATGTGTTCATTCTGTAACTGTAGGGTTGGCATCCGAGGACGCTCTAGCTGCTTATAGCCCAGTGCTCTGTGAGTAACAATGCTGTAAAGATATGTTCAATCATGAATATTTTCTGAATGAACAACTGTACTGCTTTCTGAAATGATATATCTTACTGAATGAATGTTTGTCCTATTTGTGAACTGTATTCGTGGTATCCATAGCAATTTACTGATACTGCACTGTACTGCTACTGTCACAGAGATCTCTGTCGGTTCCCATGTTTGGAACCACTACTGTTTATTGATACGATGGCCATCAACTGACTGTTCGGTCTGTTAAGACATACTGTACTGTTTTGCTATTGGATGTACCACATATGACTATTATAGTTTCTGAATGACTGTTATGGCATGAATTATGAGCCACAAACTGAATGACTAATATACTGATAAATGACTGTTTTCAATACTGAAAGGACATTCATTCTTAACCTCTTTATGCATATGTTATTCACTGGGCTTTAGCTTACTGTTTATATATATATGTAGGTGTTCAGGCACCGGACCGGAGTTAGGAGCGTCAGATTAGCTCTTGTTTTGTCAAGCCAACCATCGTGCCTCACCTTGAGGTTCCAAGTGCTGCCAAGCTAAGATTGCTTCGGGGTGTTTTAGATTCCCCCTTTTCTGTCTCTGTTTTGTATCGACTGTATAGACTGAATGATATTCGTACTGTACTGTTATGGTAGGGACTTGGTCCCTAACTTGAATGATTGTATATGATGTTTGTATATACTGTTTTGTCCTGAATGTGAATATGTTTTAAAAAGTCTTTTTGCATACAGACTGTCACAGCTCATTAGACATCTTTTAATTACTGTATTGGCTTCCGCCAGCCCCTGTACTCTGTATTACTGTTTTACTGTTAAGCAGGCCTTCGGTAATCTTGGATTACTGGCCGGTTATGGTGCTAAACCTATAGGGACGGGTTTGGGTCGTGACATGGCGTGCCCCCATTAGCCCCGTTCTCCTATTATAGCCGTTATGCCAAAAATTTGAATAGCCCTGCTTTTTTGCCTTCAATGTATATATTCTTCGAGTTTGTAATCGTACAGCGAGTCGTTCTTTTTGTGTCTCGCCGAGTAAACTAACTCGGTTTATACTAACCCTGCCAACCTGCTTTAGCCGAGACAACCATCTCGATCCAGGAAAAAATTTGTTGGTCAAACCTGCCAACCTGCTTTGGCCGAGATAACCATCTCGGTCCAGGAAAAAAATTGTTAGTCAAACCTGCCAACCTACTTTGGCCGAGGTAACCATCATCCCGGCCAAAGAGTTCAAAAATTTGTTGATCAAACCTACCAACCTGTTTTGGCCGAGGTAACCATCATCCCGATCAAAAGAGTGCAAAAGTTTGTTGGTCAAACCTCCCAACCTGCTTTGGCCGAGGTAACCATCATCCCGGCCAAAAAGTTCTAAAAATTTTGTTGGTCATACCTGCCAACCTGCTTTGGCTGAGGTAACCATCATCCCGGCCAAAGAGTTCAAAAAAAATTTTTGGTCATACTTGTCAACTTGCTTTGGCCGATGTAACCATCATCCCGGCCAAAGAGTTCAAAAAAAATTTTTGGTCATACTTGTCAACCTGCTTTGGCCGAGGTAACCATCATCCCGGCCAAAGAGTTCAAAAAATTTTGTTGGTTATGCTTGCCAACCTACTTTAGCCAAGGTAACCATCATCCCAGCCAAAGAGTTCAAAAATTTGTTGGTCAAACCTACCAACTTCCTATAGCCTAGATCCTCATCTCGGCTTAGGAGAGCTAAATGTTGGTTATTCCTGCCAACCTTCTTCAGCGCGGATCCTTATCTCGGCTTGAAGAAGAGCTAAATGCTTGGCCATTCCTGCCAAACTTCTTGATTACCCCCCAGTAGGGCAAAGACTTGTTGGTCAAACCTACCAACTTCCTGCAGCCTAGATCCTTATCTCGGCTTAGGCGAAGTGTTGGTTTTTCCAGCCAACCTCTTCAGCCCAGATCCTAATCCTAGCTGAAGAGAGCTCAAAGTTGATTATTCTGGCCAACTCTGAGTAAAGTGTTTGGTTTTTCTAGCCAAACGTCCTGCAGCCTGGATCCTTATCCTCGGCTTAGAAGAAGTGTTGGTTTTTCTAGCCAACCTCTTCAGCCCAGATCCTAATCCTAGCTGAAGAGAGCTCAAAGTTGGTTATTCCGGCCAACTCTGAGCGAAGTGTTTGGTTTTCCAGCCAAACGTCCTGCAGCCTAGATCCTTATCCTCGGCTTAGGAGAAGTGTTGGTTTTTCTAGCCAACCTCTTCAGCCCAGATTCTAATCCTAGCTGAAGAGAGCTCAAAGTTGGTTATTTCGGTCAACTCTGAGCGAAGTGTTTGGTTTTTCCAGCCAAACGTCCTGCAGCCTGGATCCTTATCCTCGGTTTAAGAGAAGTGTTGGTTTTTCTAGCCAACCTCTTCAGCCCAGATCCTAATCCTAGCTGAAAAGAGCTCAAAGTTGGTTATTCCGACCAACTCTGATTTTATTTAGAAAGAGTTGGTCAATCCTGCCAACCCACTTTGCCCCCAGTTGGGCAAAGATTTTTTACTTGGTTAGTCCTTCTTGTCAACCGTGCTAACTTTTGTCGAAGGTGTTTTGTTCGACATCGCTGTTTGTGCCGAACTCCGCCTTGGTATTCGTTCTGAATCTGGTCACAAATGCCTCCGCTAGTTGCGTCCATGAAGCTATGCTACCTTCTGGCAACCTCCCAAACCACGTTAAACCCAGGTCACCAAGGCTGAGGGTAATGGTGCGTTCTCTATTGTCGGAACGAACGGTGAGCTTTGCAACCTTGCTAACGCTTTGTCTGCTGGTTCATAGGCAAGGCGTGGCTCTGGAATTCCAACCTCGACACTTCCATGTGTTCTAGGAACTAATCGTTGTAGTGCGGAGACTCTGCGAGGGTCTCGAGCCTGAGTGTCTTTTCTCCTTCGAGCCCTTTCAGTCTTCATTCTCTCAGGCCTGGAGTAGCGTGTCCTGGAAGTCTTTGATTGTGTATTGCTCGACCTGAGGTTTCTACTTTTAGTTTGTGATAGTGTGACTTGTCTGTCACGATCTTCTAAGTGGCAAGAGTGTGTGTTGCCTTTCATCTGGTGCTTCATCGTCTCTATGTCAGCCGCCATTCTTCTTATTACTTCGTCTTGCTCCTTTACACGATCTTCGAGAACCTGAGGATCCATCTTCCGCCTCTATCTATCAGGGCTTTGAGAGCGGTGTAGACTTGAGCCCTGTCTTTCTCTTGTTTCTCTCCGCGGATTCCTTTGCTGGGGATCTAATTCTGCCATGGGTGGGATAGAAGATAAACCTCCGCGCCTCCCACCCCTTTCCGGTGTTTGCCCATCAATAGCAGATTGCGGCAAGTCTTTATTGTGCGTCATTGCTTTCAACTAGAGAGGAAAACTTGATCAAGAGGTTTTGCTCTTTATGAAATTTCCACAGACGGCGCCAATTGTACGAGCACAAAATAATCCTTTTCGTATGATCCTGTTGATCAAGTTTGCGCTCCTCCAAACAATGTTGCTTTGCCACCTGAAAACACAAACGTGAGCTAACCGGCAGGTGTGTGCTGGAAACCCCTCCGATGCCTAAGTCAGCAACTAGACAATAGACAATAAGCTCTGTGTATTCTGGGGTAAGAATTGGGATACCTGTCCATAGGTCTGGTCATGAGCTTTTATAGACTTTACTTTGGCACAATCCTAGTAGGATTCCAACTCTCCCTATGAGAGTCCTCCTAGGAATCACACTCTACTCACTACCAAACAAGTGAGATGGTTTTGCACAATCCTAGTAGGAGTCTACTCTCCTTAACAAAGTCCTCCTAGGAGTCATACTCCTACTCACTACCAACCAAGTGAGATGGTTTGCACAATCCCAGTAGGACTCTAACTCTCCTTAACAGAGTCCTACTAGGAGTCTTATCACTGCAAGCCAAGTGAGATGGCTGAACCCTTTACCTCGGGTATACATTTCTGACCGAACTGCCTTATCTCGGTCCCCTACCATTTTGACCGTGTGATCGAAAGCTAATCTATCGAATGCCACCCTGCCGAGCTATACACAGCTCGGCCCTCGCCATTGATGTTACTTCCTTTACCTCGGCTGACATCTTTACCTCGGCTGACATTGCGGTCAACCAGGTTATTTTAGCTCGGTGATACTTTAAGCACCACTATCAGTCTTGACTCTGAGATGACGCCCTACAGAGCTATCCTTTAGCTCGGTTCTCCCTCCACTGATACCTCGATTTTGTTTGTTTAGACCGAGCTAACTGCAGCAGTCTCTGACCGAACTAACAAGGACGAGATCCAACTTGCGAAGCCCAAACACCTCGGCCCATAGTTTGGCCCCAATCCATAATATGAGATGTCTTCTTGGCCTAAGACCGAGCTACACCAGCCCTTATCTCGGCCCATTGCGCGACCCAACTTCCAAAGAAGACTTTCCTAGCTCGGCCCAATTTGCTTACAAATTACCCTCTCAATAACTTACAATATATTCAAAAAATAAATAGTTCTCAATTTATCATGAATATAATAATTTATCTAATATAATGACTATTACTTTTATATGCATCACATTAATATGTTATAGACAAAAATATACATTTGCAAATAATTATATATAAGTTTGTGTCAAAGATATAAAGGGTAAATATTAAATAAATTCATAATTTGTCCAAATAAATTTAAACATTATCAAAATCAAAATCAGATCATAGGAATAACACTTATCTATCTATTTTTATTATATAAAACGTAGATTCCATTTTTTTGCCCTTTAGTTTAAAGATGTTAAAGTTATTTTAGAAATTTTAGGATAATTTCTGCATAATTTCACTTTTAAAAGGGAAAAAGACGAGAGAGCTGTGTGGAGAGATGACTAAGTTGACAAACAAGTAGAACAAATGATTTAAAGAGATACTATTGCTGCTATAAAGCAAGAGGCAAGAAAGTTCATGGAAATAATGTCAGCCCTCCATATACTCATAGAACTTTCTTTTGACTATTTATCATATGATTTGAAGAACTGATTAGTTTAAGATAGTGAAATCACTTTTTATGTATGCAGTGCCATCATCATAGTCTCTCTTTCTATTTTTTTAATTTATTAGACTTAGGAGACTTTACCAATGTCATATGCCTAAACACCAGATATTCCTAAATCTAGATTTTAGACTCAAAAGTTTAATAAGAGTGTGGGACACCTCTTAAACACCTATATATATTGCATATTGTATAATATTTTTTGATAAAATATTGTCAATTATTTAGGAATATACTTCAATTTATACCTTCTATTCGTTCGAGAAGAAATGTTTACTTACTAATGTAATTGTCTTCTTCTTCAAATATTACATAAAATTAGAGAGTTTTAATTGAGTTTTTACACCCTTAATCTTGTCATATCTAGTGGATACAAGTATAAATGGAAAGAAGTAGAAGAGTTCATATAACACATTTGTTAACCTAATGTCTATTTTAGTGCTTCAGATTGCAATATACAATTCTTATATTGAATGCACTCATGCCAATTGACAAAGAAGTCAGCCCACCACCCTTCACCATCCTATACAGGTACCTTCATTGGATCTTTAGAAAAGTATTTAAAGATAGTTGCTTTCACTAGTATTATAATATATCATGAAAATAGTGACATTTGAAGAAATTTTTAGTATGTAGGACATAGTAGCAGAAGTAATGAATGTGTGTTGTCACTACCACTATTGCTATGAATAAAAAAAACAAATCAAGTTGTCTCCATTAACTTGGGAGCTTGCTCCATAGTGTTCACTCCGAAAGTTCCATGAAAGCTCTTCTAAATCTTTCATTTTCATGGACAGCCTGGTTCTTGGTAATATAAACTAGTTTTATAAGTGAAGAGATGATATATGATCAGTATCTTCTACAACGAAGTAGAGACGTGGACATAGGACATAATGGTTTTGAAAAAAATTAGGATGCCTACATGGTGAGCAAATTTTTTAAATATTTTTACTGTTTATGTATATGAATATAAATTTAGGACATAGAAATACACAAGGCATCAATATATATGTAGATGCATTTTTTTGTTTTTTAACTTCTACCCTTCTTTGTTCTGTATAGTTTAAAATAGAGAAAAACACTAAGTTGCCAAATGTGACCGTAATATAAATATGAGGTTCAACTACAAGTTCTTTCATAGGATTCCACACACAAGCACACAGTGCACCAAAATCTACAATGAGAGCTAGGCTAACTGCTTTTGAGAATAGGTCTACAGTGGAGCTGGAAATCAAAGTTTTTGTTCCCCCGGCCCGACCTGACCGGTATTGAGAAATCATTAGAATCAAATCAGGTGAAACCAAGAAAGTGAAGACCATGACTTTATGCTGCAAGGAGACAAATCCTGAGAATCCAACCTACTTAATGGTTTTCATGGATGGTACTTACACTAGGGTTTCTTTACTGGCGTTCCAAGTGGTGAACTACGCAAAAATCATTGGCTATCTTGATGAAAATGGACTTCTCGTTTTGAAAGGCCTTAGAATTGGATTACCTACTTTCTGCAAACTCAAGTTCTCTCTCCCTCTCTCTCATACACACACTCCCAAAATTCTCATACAAAAATATTTTAGACCTTTAAAATAGGAGCTCTAAAAAAGCTCTAATTTGTCTTTTTTTCCCATTATGATTTGTCTTTTTCTGTGTTTTTTTTTTTTTTTTTTTTGTGGTCTTTACCCCTGCTAGTTGTGTAGAGCTCAATTTAGAACTCTACACTTAGAGCTCTATATCACAGCTCATTCTCATATGTGATTTACTTGTATAACAACATTTATACTATATTAGTTTGAAGTGATGTTAGCTAGGGTGACCATAGTTGGGTGCTATCTGATGTTGGGTTACTAATCACATCATCAATAGTAAAATAAACGTAAAAAGTGAGATTCATCGGATAATGTGATTAGTGTCAAATGGCATATCTTGTAAAACTTAGATAGGATAACCTAATGGATTGAACTTTTTTTTTTTTTTTATTGACACTAGGGTGTCCGGATCAAAGCAATGGATGGAACTTTTTTTTATCATCATTATGTATTGCATCTATAATATCTCAACCTTATTTAATTTGATATTGATGATTTTTATTTTGTTGAATTGTTTAGTGCTGTGGCTTATCTCTGAAGAGATAGAATGGGGGGGCAAAGGAGAAATCTATGAATTGATTACCAGTAATTGGTACTTCTTTCTTACCTTTTCTTTTCCTTTCTCTTCTTTTTCCACTTTTTGTAGCAAGTCAATTCTATTGGTCAAAGTTAGTTGAGCCTAATTGATTCCATAAATACTTTGTGAGATTATCAGGAATCGATTAGATCAAAGATTAATGTTAAATATATATAAACGGATTGTTTGGTTAAGATGTTTATTCAAGATTGATTTACAGTGTGTATCAACTTATTTGGGATGTATCTTTATTTTTGAAGTTTTCTCCTTAATCTTTATTGACTTTTGCGTTGAGTTAATTAAGTTTTCTTCTATTAATCAGTATCTATAAAGTAAGGGTTCTTACCATTAATTACAAATGTTGTTGGGCTTACATTAATAGATACATATGGGAATTATTACGAAATCCTAGAATCTACTTAGGCCCTAGAAAGGGGGGGGAGGGGAGGTGAGGTGGAGTTCATTATGTCAGTACTCAAATAATTGTAAAAAATAGTTGTCCCCATAAATTTTCATTTTCAGTCGTTGAGTTTTAAGAAAAGTAAATTCGAATCATTGGTTTTGAAATATGACCAAAGACCATTTTTACCAAAAAGAGAGTCACTATAATGAATCGTGATCAACACCACGTTTAGTTATAACTAAATATCACAATGGGTCGTGACCTACTTTGATTTGACTATTTGTTAGCTTGCACTCCAATGACCCAAATATTACAATATTTTATAACAAACACTAATTTTACAGTAATAACTTGCATGTGATGTCTATATCTATACTATCCATACTATTATATAAAATCACACAATTCATTTGGTATGAACTCATGTATTTTCATTACTAGATCGTCCCTATGCAACTGCCTGAGATTTTGATTTCAAATTTTAAAAGTTGATAACTTCTTCCAATTTCCCCACCCCCCCCCCCCCCCCCGCCCCACATCTACATTCACCTGTTCATAGCACACTCATCGAATATATACATTTTTTGTGTGTGTATATATATTCCATATTCTTATCAATAATCGTTTTCGATATTCATGTTTTGACAGAACAACTTTACTACCTTCCTCTAGGGTGCTTTGCTATATGAAGGCAGTGCATTAATCTTCCTTGATAAGGCCGTGTTTGGACTCTAAATTAACACTTTGGAATGTCTAAATAACTACTTGTGGTTTATCTACTCATCTACAGTTTAATGAACAATAATTTCAAGTCTGTGTTGTTAGTTTGTGAGCAGAACTCCTTTATGGAAATGTTTTAGCCCTAGTGGTTTGTAACCATGTAAACTAAAATTACTTGTTTTTGAATTTACAAACAATACAACTTTTGGAGGATGACCTCACAGAGTTAAAAAAATATGTGGCAAGTCGTGACACGGATTATTTCTTTCACTCTGTTTTATCATTTGTCACATGTCTTTCTTCTTTGTCTCTGTACCAAAATCAAACTTTAACAAACCATAGAATCGAAGATGGTTTACAAGAAAAGGGCCAGAAGATCTTCAACTGACTATGCAAATAGTGTATAGGATATGAATTTGTTTGATTTTTTTCCCCATCAAACCTAAAACTGGTTTCAAATTTCAAACAAAAATTGGGAAACCCAATTAATATTTCAAATATTATACCTTAGGTCTTCATTGTGTGAGAAGACCAACATACTTTCCTCGAGAGACAAGTATATGAAAATGATGTTTAATATACACGATGGTGCAATTAATATTTTAAGTGTGTTTATATCAAATTAGTGTAGAACAATAGTGCAAACATAAAGTTAAGTTGGGTTTGGTTCGGCTCGATATATCCAACCTAAAATGAACGGGAAAGTTTACAAATCACGGGTTCTGTTTCGATGATCCGAATTGTTGAATGTGTAGATTTCGTCGAGTAATTTACCCCTACAAAAAATCACATTGATCGGATATCGATAGTCTCTTGATTAAAACACATTTTTGTCAATGGTAAATATGATTTTAAAAATAAAAATTTGTTCCGATCAAGGGAATACCGATATCCAATCAATGTGATTTTTTGCAAGATAAAGTACTCGACGAGTTTTACATATTAAACGGTTTGAATCATCAAAACGGAACCTATGGTAAACTTCATGGGCCCAACAGTATGCTATAGTATAAAAAGTAGATTGGAGAGAAGTCCCAACCTAAAACAACCTAGGGCACCACAAACCGTTCATTTTGTGAACCTCTCTTATCATTCATTGAAAAAAAAATTTATTCATCCGATGATCATAACATTTTTATCGCATTTGATTCCAAAAAATATATGACACATACATGTTTGGTTCCAGAAAATTGAATCCACTTTTCAAAAAATTAAATTTTTTTCCGTATTTTTTTGTTTTAGTGATTTTTTCTAACACTTAAAAAGTATAATATTTGTGGGGAAAAAAAACTTAAAAAAATTCACCAAATATTAAAAAAATTAAAAATTCAATATATTTTCGTATTTTCTTGTATTCAATAAATTTTTTAAAGATTTTTGTGTCATTTTTTTTTACTTTTTAAGTATATTAATTGATCTAAAATTTTTTAAAAAATGGTTAAAATATTTTAAAAAATTATTAAAAATATAAAAATACGAATTGAAAACTTAGAAAAATATTTTTTTAAATTCAAAATCAAACAAAATATATTTTTTAAAATATACCATTTATTTTGTTAAAAACAAATATAATAAAATAAAAATATATAATTATTAAAATTACTTAAAAAATTTATAAATAATATATATTTTTAAAAAATTATAAAATAAATAATTCAAATTATTGAGAGGGCACCCATTTGGACCTCGAGTTTCGAATTCTTAAAACTTGCATAGGATTCGAATCCAACCCGACCCATTTCCTCGTCGTTATAAACCCTATGGCATAAGCTCTCTGCACACAGTCAATGAATCAATGGAGTCGCCGCCATGAGAAACGGAGAGAACTTGAATCTGTAGAAGTTGGTCCAGATCGTCCCGGCTCCTCCCATCTTCCTCGCTCGTTTTCGGCTGTAGCCAAGGATTTTTGCGTAATCATTTTCCTTTTCTTTCACTTTCTCGCCAACCAAACAGAATATCCGAGTTTTTCTTTTTTCCTTTTTTTTTTTTTTTTGGTTTGGCGGGGACGTTGTGTGTACTATGCGAGAGTCCTTGGCTAACAGAAGATCGAGAAATGAAGATGAGAAGTGTTTTAGGCGCGAACTGAATTGACTTCTTCAGCCACATGTTCTCTCACTTCTCTTGCATATATACCCTTTCGATTCTCTGAATATCGAACTGTCAGGTAAATTTTAGTATTTTTTTTTTTTTTTAAATCTTGCCATGAATTGAGTTTTTTTTGCAGCTGAAGATTTTGATTCTGATCTATGGTAATGGCACTTTATATTGTTTTGCTTTGATTTGATTTTAGAATTGGATGACAAAGAGTATGCAATTCAAGAGAAAATCATGCATGTTGCTAAATTGTTTGAAGCTTATTACTGAATTGTCGTAATAAGGGATGAAAAGGAATTACATCAAATTGTTTGCTTATCCCTGATTTTTTCTGAAAACTGAAAAAAAAAAATTCCCCCCGTGTTTTTTGGTTTTTAAGGAATTTTTAAATATTTTATGCAATTTTTTTTTTTTTTAATACACTTAAAAATATAATATTTGTACGGCGACGATACACACACCACAAATAACTTCAAAAAAAAATTATAACTAAATACAAAAAAGGGTTATAACCAAAGATCGTAAAATAATATCATAATTAAAAAAAAAAAATTGGTCATAACTTAAAAAAATAAAAAGATGTAACGAATGTTGCATATAGTATGTAAGGACATCTACAACAGTACATTTTGAGTAAAAATTTAAGTAAAAATTCTTTTTGATATCTAAGGTGTCGTTTGGTAACACTTACGTTTTCACTTTTCTGTTTATATTTACAAAAATTTTAAAAACTCAAATAAAAACTTGTTTGATAAAATTTTTGATTTATAAATCAGTGGTCTCAGTTTATAAATTTGACCAAAAAATGAAAACACAAAAAATGTGTTTCCATTTTGAGTTTTCAGTTTTTTTTTTATCACCCAACATTAGCCACCATTTTCCACCACCGTCTTCCGCTATCACCACCCACCCTCCACCACCACCTGCCACCACCACTCACCACCCACCTGCTACCACCAGCCACGACCAGCCACGACCAGCCTGCCACCCACTCGCCACCACCACCTGCCACCACCACTCACCACCCACCTGCTACCACCAGCCACGACCAGCCACCACCCACCTGCGACCCACTCGCCACCACCACCCACCCCTTGCCGCCGCCGCCACCACCACCACCACCACCACCACCCGCCTGTCATCCACCCACCACCTGCCAGTACCATTCACTACCCGCCACCACCACCACCTGCCACTTACTTGCCACCACCACTCACCACCCACCTGCCACCACCAGCCACCCACCTGCCACCACCACCCACCACTCACTACCACCACCACCACCACCCACTTGCTACCACTTACCACCGGCCACCGTCACCCACCCACCCACCACCACCACCCGCCACCCACCTGTCACTACCACCTACCACCCACCACCACCATCACCACCACCCACTCGCTACCACCCACCATCCGCCACCACCCGCCACCACCCGCCATCCGCCACCCACTTGCTACGACCACCTACCACCCGCCGCCGCCACCACCACCACCACCCGCCACCGTCACCCACCCACTCGCCATCACCCACTACCACCAGCCATCCGCCACCACCACCACCACTACCACCCACTCGCTACCACCCACCACCGTTACCCACCCACCCACCTACCACCACCACCCGCCACCTATCTGCCACCCGCCATCGGCCACTCACCACCTGCCACCCGCCACCTACCACCACCCGCCATCCGCCACCCACCTGCCACCACCACCCACCAACCGCCACCACCACCTCCCACTTATTACCACCAGCCACCACTACCAGCTACCCACCACCCACCGTCACCACTTTCTACCACCGTCTTCCGCCGCCACTTGCCACCACTTGCCATTTCTCACTCTTTTTTATATTTTAAATTTTTTTTAAATATTTTATCAATTACCAAACGCGTTTGTAGTTTATGTTTTTCTAAAAATAAACAAAAAATAAACAAAAACCAGTTTATAAAATTTTTGTAAATATAATCTGAAAACGTAAACGTTACCAAACACACCCTAAGTGTTCCGACGGAGAGTTTTGTAACTTCATTAAACCACTAGTCAACCGGTCAATATAATTTTTTCACATATTTTTGCCTTGCTTCATTAAACCACCAGTCAACCGGTCAATATAATTTTTTTACATATTTTTGCCTTGAGGTGATTATTCGGGGACATTCAGGCGACATCCGGCAGTGAAAATTTAACGGTAATGAATAATGATTTAATGAAAGGCACATTGATCGTCCGTTTGATAAAATAAAAGTAAAATCTTAAATTTGATAATGGATTTGATGAACCGTTGGAAGAGAAAAAAAGTAACTTTTTTCATCAAATTTAAATTTGATGAATCATTGAAGATGGTCTAAGTGTGCATAATAGAATTCTCCTTAAAAAATTCATCAAATAAAAAAAAATAATGAAAATTCTGTATATTTTTATATTTTATTGTATTCAATAAATTTTAGAAATATTTTGTATAAATTTTATATGTTTTTTTTATATCAAGATTAAGGGATCTAAAAAGTTTTTAAAAAAAACGATTAAATTATTTTAAAAATCACTAAAAATACAAAAATACAAAACAGTGTAAACTTTTATATCAAGGGGTAACTGAGCTTGACTTGCTCCATTATGGGAACTATGATTGAATGATTAGGTTGAGCCAATCTCAAATGCCCAACACTTCAAATCTTTTGAATTTCGTACGTTTAATGGATCAAGATAGTGCGTCATCTTGCAGGTTTTACTTCATTGTGCTTTGATTCTTTATGTGGATGTGTTATGATAACTGGGTTAAAATGACGACTTATATCACAAATATAATTTTTAGATTCAAAGGTGAAAAGCAGTTTTCTAGACAAAAAAAAAAGAAGGATCTAATAAAAGGAAAGCACAATATTTTCTTCTACAAGGCCAATGTTGAAACATAGAGCACTATGATTAATGCATGTTCTCTTGCATTTGCTTATGATTCAATGAGTACTTGGCCTATGAGGGGAGACTGACTATAGTCAGATTATCAGAAATCAGATCTTATCCCCTCCCCAAATGAGTGTGTTAAATGTGTTGTTAGTTGTGTCTGTAGTAAAAGGTTTGCTAACACACAAATTTGGAGAGTTCATCAGTGATGCTCTTAGATGATTCATAGTTGTGGGAATATTTGGTTTGCATCAAGACTTTGAGCTTATACCAAAATTTCTGGTGGGCTATTCCCCCCCAAAAATGCTGCGTTAAATGTGTTTTTAGTTGTGTCTGCAGTAAAAGGTTTGCTAACACACAAATTTGGAGAGCTCATCGGAGATGCTCTTAGATGATTCATAGTTGTGGGAATATTTGGTTTGCATCAAGACTTTGAGCTTATACCAAAATTTCTGGTGGGCTATTTAGCAGATCAGGAACATGGTATTTTTTTTAAGGTGAGTTTTTCTTGCCATCAAGAGTTATTGAAGAAGTCGAATGTCACCTAAATTGGTCTAGGCACATGGACTAAGCCCTTATTTGCGACAGTGAGTGCACTGAGTGGAACCTGAAAGAATGAATTGTGTATTGAATCCCCCCTACAAAGATGGATAGCAATCTAATCAATTTGGGTTTTGTTTTTATATGATTGAACTCATGATAATTTTACTATGCGATTCTTATTATGGATGGTGCATCTAAACCAACTGGGGCTAACTCAATACACTCGTTAGGAGGCTATATCTTCAAAGCTAGTTATTTCTTTGCCATTATGGGTCTCTTCTTATATTGATATGGTTGTTGGTGTTGGGTTTGCGGGTACTTCTTGTTGAACTTTGTTACATAATTGATTATCCAGTTTGCTGTAATTCTCATGATATTTGTTAAAGTGCTAAGACTGAATTCTTGCTTTGTGTTTATGTGATAACATTGGCAGTAATGGATTCCTAAAATTGCTGCACTCATTTATGTACTTACTCTATTATCTCTTTATTTTATCCTTACGAGCAAATAATTTCTCTCAGAGTATTAATAGCTTTCAAAAATTATGTACAATTGTTGTTGCATAGAATAAAGATCTTGAATTTGAGCTGCGGTGCTTATCAAATATAGTTGTGTTTACTTGATTTCACCAAGTTTTATTCGTAGAGAAATCATAGGCATAACGACAAGGACAGATCTCAGTGCATACAACTCTGAGACAAAGATGCATTATTTAAAGAATATTATGCACATATTAAGACATGCGAATGCTGAGTCAGAGACTCCCCCCATCATGATCACACACCCCGGTTGTTAGCTTTTTCATCCCACTCTATAAGGCCTCTTTATGGTATGTAATCACAATTATCATAGTTGTCACGACTCCATTCCGCCCCTAGTAGAATGGTGTCATGATGGCCAGTAATCCGAGATTACCAAAGGCCAACTTACAAAGTCACACACAATCAGAGTATACATATGGGGTTTACATGTGCGGAAGCAATAAATTTAAATCTAAATAGTCTATAAGAGTTGTGCATGGATCAAATGGAATGACATACATAATACGGTTTTACAACTTGAATACTAATGAATTAAAACTAAATATTACATCGTGACCAAAAGGCTTCTAAGCCAACACATACAAAAAACACATGATACGAAGCTAAGAAGCATAATCTTCAAGATGCTAGCAAAACATGAATCCAAAAATATCTTGCAAATAATCATCTAGGCGTCACCGCCTTCTTGCTCTTCACCTACATATATATAAGGAGAAAGTGAGCTTGGATATTCAGTGAATAATATTAGTAATAAAGGTTTAAATAAATGATATCCAAGATCTTTATCAAACAATACATATCATAGCTTGTACAAATCAAGAGATGAACCAAGTTCATCTATCTAGTCTTTCAAAACTTTAAGGGATACTTATTAGCATTAATATAATACAAGGGATGACATTCCGGACAAATCCACGCGGAAAATCGCCGGTGGCAAAACAAAGGAGATATCTCAAACAAACGCGCTAGTTGCATTATAGTCCCCTAGCACTAAGGACTTTCCAAGACAAACGCGCTAGTTGCATTATAGTCCCCTAGCACTAAGGACTTTTCAAGAATGTCATCAAAACAAGATAATACTTGATACAAAACTAGTGATAATCATTCATGCTTGATCAAATATTTTTTCAAAACAAAGCAAAGCTTTATCAAAATTTTATAACATAACTTTATTAAAAATACCACTCACATAGCTCTTCGGGTGTGGGGATTTTAAGAAAGAATCCAAGGCCTACAAGTACATAATAAATTTCATTGAATGCATTTCAAGACGACAAGAAGAGATGCTCAAAGATAGATATGAAATGCATTCCTAAAACAAGCTTTACATGAGTGCAAATGATTTCGGCATTCCCTCAAAGCTAAGTCAAGCGAGAGCAAAACATGCTAAGGGTTAAAACACTGTCTTTTCATCTCAGGAAAACATGCTGGGTACCAACCAGGTCTTGGCCGAGGTCCCACACCTCTTGGCCGAGGTATGGTCCCGATGACCACATTCAGGGAGATGGAGTCTGGAAATTCTGGGTTTCTTTTTGAAGAACATGAAGAACATGAACATAAAGGACATGAATGCTAAAATCTTAACTTGTTTATTCAAAATCTGAGATTTCATGAGATGAGTTCGAAAACATGGACCTGGGTACCCATACTTGAAGATCTTATGAAAACAAACACAAGAAACATAGATCTTGATACAAACTTTCAGATCAAAACATGGTTTTATTTCAAGAACACAAGAATATCATTTTCTCTTTCTAAAACAAACTTTAAATCAATGCATGGCTCATGAATAATGCTAGATCATGCAATGTGATTAGATGAACATGGAGAACAACAAGAGCATATCAAGATTCTAACCTCAAAACTCGGATCTAACAGCTCAAGGTGTGAAGATCAAGCTTGGAAATCTATTCTCACTCTAAGAACTCTTCTTCCTCTCTTCCTAGAGCTTCTCTTTCTTCCTAGAACAAAGATGTGACAAAAAATATGTTTTCTCTACTGCCGGCTGACTTAACCCTCTGCTGGGACACGTGACAACGGCTAGTTGGCTCTCCTCAAAAGGTGACTGACTGACAAGACAAGAGCATGACAAAGTGTATACAACAAGCAAGGTGACATGGGCACTCCGGCAGGTAATGATCTCGGATTATGACAAAGGCTTCGGCAAGTAAGGTCTCAATGATCTCGGCTAGGAAGGATAACACTTGGCCCAGTTGTGCCACACCTCGGCCTAGATATGCCACACCTCGGTCAAGGTCATTCCAGTCCCGAAACAAGATCACTGGGTGCAAGGTTCAAGGATGTCGGATGCCTAGATGATAACATCTCGGCTTAGATGATGACATCTCGGCCAAGACGCCAGGGTGAAGATGGAGGCTAACCAAAGTGGTTCCAAGATGGTCCTAGGTGTAAGAGGTTCAAAGGTGCGACCTAGGCTTAAGATAACCTCGGCCTAACACACGCAAGTAAGGAACAAAGCATGCAAACAACACTTAGATAAAACAAATCAAAGTCTGCAAAAAAATGCAAGCTTAATCAAGACAAAGATCATGCAAATGCATGCAAGCATGACTAAGACAAGGTGAGGGTTGTTACAATAGTGTTGTATTTTTAAGCTTTTGCTTAACTATATAACAAATGTAGCCAGATGTCATGATAGATGTAAAATGTGTTGGTTTGCTATAGTTATGTGAAATACAATTTATTTTGAACTAAGCTTGTGCCTCTACTGCTGTAACTAGGCAAGGTAACTTTTCAGACATGAGCTTTGTAATCATAATTTTTGTGTGGTGATTAATTTCAATTTGCGTCATAATATAGCTCTGTTGTGGTGGCCACAAAGGCTACAGAAAATTGACAAATTGAGCAAGTTGTTGAAGAAGTTTTGATTTATTTTGAATATGCGCTTGAAGTTTTGTACGATTCTGTATCATAACCGAGGAGTTTTTGGACCTTTGATGAGCTTTGTAATTTGTTGGAGATGTTGCTTTGTACAATAAATAAAGAGCTTCCCATTTTTATTTCATGAAACAAAATAAATAGACACTGCTGTTGGTGGTTTTTAGCTCCTAATAGTAAATGATGCTTCTGTGATAGCTGCATTTTTCTTAGCTATTTTACCTGAAGAATTACAAAATATTTGATTGCTTTAAAAATATCTGTAAAGCTATGAACTCTTCAAGGGGGTGGATTGCTTTAATATTTTGTAATTTCTTTCTGGTAATGCTAGGAATACCAAGGTTGCGTTTGATTGAGTTTTAGAAATATAATTTGAGAATAGAGTTGTATTTTGAGTTTGTAAGCTTTGAAATTATGATTTGAGTGTAGAAAATTTGTTTGGTTATGTGTTTTGAAAAGAGTGTTGAATTGAGTTTTAAGTTAAGTGTTGAATTGAGTTTTGAAAGTTTGATGTGACATGTGAAATAAGAAAAGAGTTTTCAAAACTTAATTCAAAAAATTATAATTCATAATCAAGTACACAACTCAATACTCTATTAAAATTTCTAATCAACAGTCATAACTAAACTTTTTTTAAAATTCAATTCAAAAAATTAATTATTAATAAAAAAATAACACTCTTAACCAAACTCTTTTTAAAATTCAATTGAAAAAATTAATTATTAACAAAAAATAAGAGTCATAACCAAATTCTTTTTCAAATTCAATTTAAAAAATTAATTATTAACAAAAAATTTCAATTAAAACTTTTTTTTATTGAAAATATTATAAACAAAATAATTTGAAGGTCACAATAAATATTTAATTACTGATCATATCGAACTTATAATTGTATATTTGATTCGAATTATGTTTTTTCAATATTTTTCAGTTAAAATATTTTTATATTTTTAATAATTACTGTCACAAATCATTTGCTAGTTATTATATTGCTATTTTCAAATAAATGGCCTCAAAATTTATCAGTATTATATATATTGGGACTCAAAAAAAAATTAGAATATCATTTCATTAGTAGCTACACAATTTACCACACGCAATTTAATATTGTTAGAATTTTTTCATTTGCTACATTTCATCAATTTCGTGGGAAATCATAAACCTATTTCCATTGTGGGAAACCCGTGAATCCTATGTACCTTCAGTAGGTATATTATTGTGCCTGATGACTGAACCAACCCCGTGAATACTCTTAACCAAATCCTATGTACCTATGTACCTACAAACCTGTCCTAGACAGTCATGGCCCCTCCTACAAGTCATCTTCAGCGCCTTAGTTCTGATAAAAGCAAAAAAAAAACAAAACATGATGCTATAGTAAAGCTTTTTGGAATGTTGTTTGGCTGAGGCTACAATAGCCTCATAACCTGACTTCAAAACACCTAACAACTTCATTACTTCAATACAACTAGCAATTTCTTCACCATCATCATTTATCTTCACCATTGAATAGTGTCAATACAACCACTACTAACCTGAAACGTACAATCAACTCCTCCACCAGGTACCTCAATGAATTTCACAAATTCAGTCCGCTACTTACCTCAATAAATTTTAGAAATCCAGTCTATATATTTACAAATCTTGATCGTGTAAAACAAGAAGAGATGAAGAGTTTTCATTTTGTTCAAAGGTTCACAACAGCACCCGAATCCAAATTCAGTCCACCACCTTCTACAATTAATTTCACAAATTCAATCAATATATTTACAACTCATATCCGTGTAAAAGAAGAAGAGAAGAAGAGCTTTGATCAAGTTCAGAGCTTCACAACTTTGGCAGAGCTTCACAACAACAGAATTCATCACAGAACCGGTCAGCCAAGCGGTCAACCGAGGGGTCTTCCGGCAAATCAACCGGCTCCACCATTTCACACCTTTCAGCAAGGCTCAACCTAAGGCTTCATTTTGGCTATCCTGTTGCTTACCTTCTGCACACCATTTCCTCACAACAACAGCCGAAACCTTCCATACATTTTGCTTACCTTTTGCTATCATTTTGCTTACCTTCAGAAGTCATGCCTAGAACAAAAAGAGCAAGACCAGAACATGGTGAAACATCTAACCCTCCACCACACCAACAACAGCAACAACAGGCTTATCCAATTATTGATTTTTTCACTTACAATCATAAAGAAGCTTTTAAACAATTTTGCAACCGACCAATTGTCATCGAGAGAAGGGTAAATCTCCCTCGTCAATATGATCCTCTTTTGGTGAACAAACTTGAGACGATAGGGTGGTTAAATTTAATCAATTTACCACAAAAGGTATATCCACGTCTTGTGTATTTATTTTATGTTCACTTGAGACCTACTAAGGGAGAAGTTAAAGAGAATAGCCTGACATCTTATGTCAAAGGTAAAATAATCACATTGAACAGCCACACTTTGGCACAAATTATTAGAGTTGAGCCAGGGGATTTCCAAACCCATTTTCAAAGTGAGTCTGACCTGGTTAGCATTGTTGGTGATGTAAGTGAAGTTTACACTACAATTTGTGAGAAGCGATTTACCGGTAGTAATTTTAAAGCAAGACATTTGAAACCCTACCTTCGTATTCTCCATCAATTCATAGTAAAAAATGGCAAGCGATTCCTCCACACTGATATGCATCTTTTCAATATTGACAAGGCCATTTTGAAGTAAGGCGTCTTTCAATGAAATGAAGGTTAGGGGCATCTACTCGCATGATGTCCATCATTGCTTCAGGGTGGCCACTTAATAAACTGAAGATGTAATCATCACCTTTAAATGAACAAGTTCGTTGCGGTCATCTTGTGGTTGACGCATTGATATGTTCATTCATAGAAGCAATCACCAAAAAGTCCATAAGATCTTCCATAACCTCATCCTCTTCTGATGAGCTTATCATTGCATTGTTTTGTGTATCAGATGACATTGTGTTTTGGCTACATAACAATAGAAGCACAATTATTCTGACTTATTACAAAGAGGATAAGTAATATCGTTATTGATGAATATGAAATTACCCTCTGTAATAAATTAGTTGGCCTTAGTCATATAAGTATTGATTTTAATTGATATATACATTCAATGTATACATGTTAACATTTGTTCGTCTTGTCTAACATGTTGATAAAGAAAACAGGATAGGTAGAAATTTGAATGGGAAATAAATGGGACAGAAGTTGAAAACATTGAAAAAACTGGATAGGTATAAATAGAAACTGGATAGAAATAAATGAGAGATAGTCATTATATGCAGTGTTTTTTTCCTGACAAGAGGATGACAGAAGTAGAAAACATAAACATACTAACAAGGACAAAAAAAAATCAGAAGACATGAATGAAATAGAAAAAATAAAAGACTAACTCATAAGAGCATGTATCAGAACCATTGAAAAAACCGCAAACCCCACCAAAGACACAGCTTCACAGTTGACTATAAAGCTATGATCATTGGCAGGCACATATACGCAGGAGTGCGCATAAAAAACCTCTGCCAATCCTTATCTTTGAATAGTGTCAATGCCTTAACATATTGCACTGGTGGTACATCTCCCAACTAAAGTAGGGCATATTGACATGTGTCAAGAAGATAGTCATCACTACATGCTCTAACAGCCTCCGTGTCTATTGATCGTGCACAGGACTGTTCCATCTTTGCCGATACATAGGCAGTGAAAGCCATGCAAATATCATCAAAGTCACTTGACCGTGACTTTTTGGAACAATCACTGTCACTCTAGCTATGGCCCCTCCTCTTCCTTTTGCCCTTACCTGTTTTTATGTACTCATCTCCACACAAATTAATAGGAATAGCATTAGCTGCATTGCTACCTCCAGCTCCAAGCAACCAAAATTTGTTAAGCATATCGTCCTCTTCATCGGAGTTAGGGGCCCCTATGTGGATGCACGAGCCAAGGCCCCTGTAACACAGCAGTGTTCAACAATGTCAGCCATTTCGTGAAAATACTCAAATCCTTTAGTCCTGAATTTCTTTACATTTTTTGACCAATAAATGTAAGTAATATGGAACAGGTTAACATGATACCTTATCCCAAAATTCATTAGGTGCAATAACCGTGCCTACAATCGGATCTCATCCAAGACCAGTTTGTGCCTGAAGTCGCTTGAAGTTAAGTAATCAGCTTTGAGTCATTGATATTTTTTTCTGACCTGTTTTGGTGTGTATCGGAACCCATACGTATTTTGCAACTAGGTCCAATGCCTCGGTATCCAAACGGTACTACGGTCTTTTAATTGGTTTTTTTGCACCTCGTCTCTCAACATGTTAATAAGTTGTAACTCAATTCTGAAGCTCTATATTTTTGTGTCTTAATTATCATCTGAATTGTTGGTATCCATCTAACACATAATTTATATTAAACTAAGCCTAGGCAAGAAATTGAAAAATAGAACACCTTCTGCAACTTCTCCATAACTCCTAACAAACTTGTTTCCATTGAACCTCATTCACCACAAAAAAAAAAAAAGGCAAGAGAATCACATGAAATATGATAAATGAAAATTAATCACAACAAAACTGTGCTGGGAAATAGAAATTTAAATATGATAAATGAAGATTAATCACAACAAAACTTCAAGAGTACTAAGAAATCAAAATTTAAACATTCTTATAAGGAAGCAGAAGAAGAGCAAAAGAAGAAACCAAATGTAGAACAAGCAGTTGAACCAAAAAAGGTGGCGGTCGACTGATCGAAAGTCCAAGTGGACGACCGGCCAGAAGTCCTGGTAAACGACCGGCTCAGCTAATTTTCGCCCAGATCAGAGGGAACCCATTACACTTCTCAATTATTCTACAACAGATCGACTGAATGACATACATACCACATTAGCAGTAATTGAATAATTGTCACCTTTGACAAAGTGGGTACAGCTGATTGATCTGCGTTGCTTCAGACGCCCTCTGATTCGAGAAAAGGCTTCACAACTTTGACCTAAAACAAACACATTTCAAAAGCAAGTATAGAATTAATTAGTTGCAGAACCCATATATATTTATATACATAAATTTATGAACATTATACCTCTTTTCTATCATTGTTTCGTTGCTTGGAGGGTGAATCGACCACAATGCACAAACTGACCGTCACTTGATTTATGGGAGCTCGTCGATGCCAATTTATGGGTTGAAAGGAATCGGTTCGCAGGCATTGTTTGGATTTGAAGGTCAGAGACTCGTTCAAAGAGAGAATGAAGTAATTTCAGAGCTGCAGTTCCTGTGAAGCATCACCTTTGCTCTTCTTTGGCACGTGAACTTTCAGAATAGAGAAGAAGAATCTGAGCATATGTACGAACGGATGAGAGTTTTGGCTTGCAAACTGTTGCCAAACGTGGAACAGAAGTGTATTTTGAAAATTGTGGTGGAATTAATTTTTGAATACTCTATCCAAACAGAGGGTGCAGGAGAAGGGGTGGAATCATATTTCAGAAGCTTGTCTAAACACACAACCAAATTTTTTACCAAATAAATGACCAAATACTTCACATAGGTGTGGGGTCCACACTTTTATAGACCCCACACCCATGTGAGATATTTGGTCATTCATTTGCTAAAAAATTTAACTCAATGTTTTAAAAATCATACTTATCTGCTAGTTCAATTGATTAACCTTTCGATAAGTCTAGATTTCTATCTTTGTAAATCACCAAATCCATAAGCAAGGTTGACAGAATTTGTCATATGAGTTATACATTATGTTTTCCTTGCCTAATTATTAACCTTGATTTTTTATTAAAATTTTACTTTAATCATTACACTATATCATTAAAATCTCAATTTGATTCTTCCAATTACAATTTTCATCAATAAATAGACGAAAATGTGATATTATAATTTGACTTAAAATATAAAAAATTGATTATTACAATTGAAATAGGAAGATCAAATCTTAAAAATAACGAAACTTATAAAAGTCATATATATTTTTTACATTTTATTTTATATTTTTATTTGTATTAAAATTTTACTTTATTATAATTATTTTTTTATCAATCGCATTATTAATAATAATTTGAACGAAATTGCGATATTATAATTTGACTTAAAAATGAAGGGCAGAGTTTAATTTTTTTTTTTTTCTAAAAAGGAAGAAAATCACAAATAAAATTCGAGAGTTTGACCCTCATAATAAAATTAATTTTAAAATTTAAATTTTTTGATTTATTTTTAAGCTATATCATTAATTAATTTCATTAAATAAAATCAACGGATAAAGAGTATTATAATTATTAAACAAAAAATTTACTTATAAATCTCATCTTGAGGAATGATGATCCATTTAGTCCTGAGAATTTTCTTATAAACCAATTAGTCTCAATGATTTTGGAAATGTAGATTTAATATATTATTTAAAAATTAAATTTACAGTTATACCCTTATTTATATCATGTTTCATTCTCTTTTTTTATTTTGTGTTAAAAAGGTAAGATATAGAATCTATGAGAATCAAATTTGGAATAAATTTTTATATGAAAATCTTTTTTATTTAGAAAACATTTAAAAAGAAGTACAAATATGACTTGAAATATGAGAGGATGTGGGATTTTTAAAACATTTCAAAAGGAGTACAAAAACTCCTTAGTAAGTTTTGGACAAATGTATAATGTCAAATTGTAACATTCCAATGTAACACTCAAACATAATACTTCAAAAAAAAAAATTAGTGTACTTCCAAACGTAACACTCCAATATAACATTCTAAAAAAACTCCTTAGTGCAAAACTTTAATGTAACACACAAAAAAAAAAAAAATCTTAGTGTATTTTTTCCAAACGTAACAATCCAATGTAACACTCCCAAAAAAAAAAAGATGTGAGATTCTTCAAACTATTCCAAAATGAGTATAAAAATTCTTTAATAACCTTTAGACAGATGTATAATTTCAAACTGTGAGTATTTCGTTTAGAAAAAATACGCTAAGAAGTTTTTTAGTGTTTTTGTGTGTGTTACATTGGAGTATGTTACATTGAAGTGTTACATCTGGAAATACATTGATTGGAGTGTTACGTTTAGAAAAAGTGCACTAAAGAGTTTTTTTGAAGTGTTATGTTGTTACGTTTAGGAAAAGTACAATAAAGAATTTTTTAATGTATTGCATTGAACGTGTTACGTTGTTGAATTATTATATTAGAGTGTTACATTTTTTTTCGTAATATGGGATTTGTTCCAAAAAGAGGGAAAATTCAAAACCTCTATAGTGCGGATTGCCTAAATGTGTAATTTTACATTTAAGAGAAACCCACTTTTATCCCTAAAAAATTAAACCCAAACATGAAAATGACTAACCTTTTGTGTGACTTTTACTTTAATAGGACCTTTAGATTCATTAAAAGAAAAAAGAAAAGAAAAAAAAGAGAATTAAAAAGTTTACAAGATCACATTTTGTAATTTATTGGTACTTCACATTTATTAAACTCAATTTAAGGTGTACACAAAATGTCTAAAATAATATTTTTTTCGTCAATTTTACTTAATTGAAATAGATTGAAAATTATAAATTTAACGTTTAGAATGGCAAAATAAAAAAATCATAATTTATTCTTTTGGTAACAAAATCATAATTTATTTTTTAAGAGCGTCTCCAATCCCTCGTCAGATCTTTCATCAAATTTAAATTTGATGAAAAACTAATGAAAACAATGCCCTAACATTTTTATCAGTTTGGTATCAAATTGAAGATGCCTTAACTTTTTATCAAATTGAGTATACTTGTAACCTTTCATTAAATTACTGTAGATAGCCATTAATGCAGAGTACTGGACGACCAGCCGATTGTGGGCAGTTGTCTCTCCAGACATCCACTTCTTTGCAATTTACATTGAGAAGCTTACACTGGCCGATTGACCGATCGAACTTCCTTCCAGTTGTTCTCCAGATCGATCGGTGATTTGATGAAAATTTAAAATTCTCTATTAGGGCATCTCCAACGGTTCACCATTTTTTTCATCAAATCTGAGTTTAAAAAAAAAAAGGACTAGTTTCTCAATCTGATATTAGCCGCTCCAATAGTGCACTGTAGCTTTCATCAAAAGACAGTGGACGTCCGAAGGGAGACGGTTAACTGGACAAGGAAAATGAATTTTTTCCTTCCCCCACTTTTGTTTCCTAATCTCATTTCTTTTTCCCTCTATTAAATATTTTTCATTTTTTTTGCCTCCAATAATGATTTTCTTTCAAAAACTGATATAAACACATTAACCCATGTATCATATAAACTAGAAAAGAGGTACGTTATATCTGGAACCAACCATAACTGAAAGTAGAGCATAATGAGTTCCTCAAATTCTTACGTGTTCACTTCATTTTCATCATCTTCTTCTTCCTCATCCTCTAATGATAAGTCTGATGATAATAAAATTGTTAAACTTTTGGGTGTTTATGAGATAAATAATGTTAGTATGATTCAGATTCTGCAATCAAATGATCGATTAAAGAAAAGAGGTGGTTTCGTTGTAGGACATAATTACATACGCCGTGATAGATGGAAGGGTCATGAACGATTGTTTGTAGATTATTTTGCAGCAAATCCAGGTTATTCACCTGCAACATTTCAAAGATGTTTTAGAATGCGTCGTCCTCTGTATCTACGAATTTTGAATGCCATTAAAGCACACGATCTATATTTTGTTCAAAAAAAAGATGCAGCTCATATCCTTAGATTGTCTCCACTGTAAAAGATGACTACAGCAATGAGAATACTGTCATATGGAGTGGCAGCAGATGCAGTTGATGATTATGTGCGTATTGGGAAAAGCACAACAATTGAAAGTTTGCAACACTTTTGTAATTCAATAATTGAAATCTTTGGACCCGAATACCTAAGATCTCCAACAACAACTGATATTGCTTGATTACTTGCTATTGGGTAGATTCATGGGTTTCCGAGTATGTTGGAAAGTTTAGATTGCATACATTAGGAGTGGAAAAATTGTCCAACAGCATAACAAGGTCAATACATAGGCCATCAGAAAAAGCCAACCATTATTCTTGAAACAGTAGCTTCTTATGACTTGTGGATTTGGCATGCATTTTTTGGAATTCCTGGATCACACAATGACTTGATGAATGTGTTGGATCGATCATCCTTATTTTCTGATATTGTCCAAGGTAAAGCTTCACCTATCCATTACACTAATAGACACACTTATAATATAGATTATTACCTTGCTGATAATATATACCCTCACTGGGCAACACTGGTTCAGACAATCTCTTCTCCCCAATGAGTAAAGAACCAACATTTGCAATGATACAAGAGTCAACAAGGAATGATGTAGAGCGGGCATTCAGAGTGTTCCAATCCTCGATTTGCAATTATAGGTGGTGCCGTACATTTTTGGGATCCCAAAATGCTTGGTAACATAATGAAGAATTGCGTTATATTGCACAATATAATTGTCGAAGGTGAGAGAGATGAGCATCTTGATTTCAATTATGAAATTTCATCAACCAACTAACAAGTAGTACTTTCGTGTAGGAATAACAATGACTTCCAATCATTTATGTCCTGTCAATTAAGTAGTAGAGATAAGAATGCATATCATGCCCTCTGCAACGATTTAATAGAACATATATGACATTTTCATGGTGAAAACTAACTTCACCACGTGGACAAGAACATGAACTTTTGGTTGGTTTTTTCGATTATGAGGTGATTACGCAAGGAAAGCTGTCAGTATTTGTTGTTGCTCTTAAACTTCATGTACAGACATTATTATTTTTGTTAGTCAAATACTGTTAGTGTTTGTTGTTAGTGCTCTTCACAATGTACACATCAGTTTTTGCTAGTATTTTTGATCCGTTAACTTTGTCATTATCGAAAATAGTGTGAATTTGTTACCAATGTACTGATGTCACAATTTATTGATGTTGTGTTCTGATATGACTTTGGACTACTAATATGGATGCCTATAACATATACATTACTTTAGTGCATAACTACTTTTCAAAATTCAGTATCTACATTTATTAAATTACAAATAACTCATGATTGTTATATATATCCACCATTTATTAAATTCCAAATGAATGCATAAGACTTCACAAATGAATTACAAAAATGAGTTTGACCTACTAAATATTATTGGCAATATAAGTGAAGTATATACTACTATAGCTCGACTTTTTCGCGCCCCCTTTCAGAAGTCGAAATAAGCCCTACAGTATCAAACTCCCGCGATTCTGAATCTGATTCCACAAGTGCAATGTGAAATAAATGAACACCAAAGAGTCCAAATTCGGCGAATCTTTTGGAAAATCGATTTTGAATCAAATTGCCAAAAAATGACTGCTTTGTCGAGACAGAGTCGCCACCTAAATGTTTTATTTTGGAAAAAATTAGGAAACCCATGACTCGTGCCAAAGGCCACATGTCCGTCATCACCAAGATTGTCTCGGCTTGCGAACTTAGGTACGAGAGAGGAAGGTCATGAATTGAGTACCCCCGCTCGCCCGATCAAAGATCGGCCTCTACTAATCATGATATGAATCTTATTTTGCATTATATGTTCTTGTTCCGGTTAGTAATCTAGCATTACTATGCGATGCGCACATACAAGTATAAACTAACTTGCAAAAGTTGGAACACTTGAGTCATGTTTGTTTTCTGAAAAGAGTTTGAATTTGCCACTTGAAAAGTGGGCTTAAATGTACATGGCTCAAATTATTCCAATTCAAGCAATTAGCCTTTATCCATAGGCATACAAACAAGTATATCAATTAAGCACTTAGCCTCATGGTAAGTGTACGGGGAAGAAATAATTCTCCTCGTATAATCCTGTTGACTAAGTCCATGCTCCTCCGCACGATGTCGCTTTGTCACCTGAAAACACAAACGTGAGCTAGCCGGCGGGTGTGTGCCGGAAACCTCTCCGATGCCTAAGTCAGAAAACTTGACAAATAGACAAAGCTCAATGTATTCAGGAAGCAAAATTGTATGTTGTGTTATGTTACCTCCTCCAAGGTGATGCTTGTGAGCTTTTATAGGTTTCGAGTGGCCCAATCGTAGTAGAACTTTTATTCCTCCATGCGGAGTCCTCCTAGGATTCATTCTTCTAAAGGATAATGCTTATCATTTTACACCCCCCCACTGCTTAAACCAAGTGGGATGGTTTTTACCGCGGCCGAACTACCATTTGACCGAAGTAAACTGGCTAAGCTGAGCCACAACTTTTACTCCTCATCTCGGCTCTCCCCTGTATGAACCATGATATATTGGGACCGAGCTACCGAGTAGCAAGGTCTTGACCGATCTATCCAGAATACGTCATGACCGGACTAACTCGGAGACCGGACTAACTCCAAGTCGTCCAAACTGAAGTAGCTTTACAATTCTTGAGCCGAAGTAACTTCATCTTTTTTGGCCGGAGTAACTTCTCGGCCCATTTTACCCAATCCGTCGTACTTTGGGTCATAAAATCTATCTCATAGCTCGGCCCAATTTTCTCCAAAAATTACCCTCTCAATTGCCCCTTAATTCCATCTGCACAGCATGATTGGGATTACCTAGTGACCAGCCGAGCTAACGTTTTTAAGCCTTTCCAGCCGAACTAAAAAACCTCCTTTAGCCTCTCTAGCCGAGCTTGCTTTACTCCGGGTTCCGCTTGTCCGGTCAAAACGTCTCTTCAATCACTAACTGTAACGCTTCACTTTCCAATGACACGTGGCAGGCTCTGATAGGCTGTGAGCAGCTGTCACGCCGCCCTCGTACCACGAAAATTTTGAACAGTTCCCGCTTTTTTTTCCCTCTCTCCCTTTTCACAAAACAGCCCTTTCATCTTTGGATCAATCACCTATTTTATTCATCTTCTCTCTTCGTGCCTCTGCTTTTCCAACTACCAAGCTTGTGTTCTTCATTTGCTGCCACTGTTTTCGTCTCCAGCTCTCCCTTCTTCAATCTGGTAAACAGATCCATCTTCCCTGTTCTGTTTGTTTTTTGCATTTGTTCTATGCGTTTTGTTTACTGTATTTTTGCAAAACATTTTCTTCCATTTCTGCTTCGCTTCTGTACTTCCTTGAAAAAACATTTAGTAGAACTTATGCGCGTAAGACCAATTCTGTAGAAAATTAGTCTTGAATCCAAAATCAAGTAGCAACCGAACTAGGATACTGTTTGTCCTATATAGGTAGATCACTTTAGATAATAACCGAACTAGAACTCCAGAAATCAGTAGTTTCAGTAGGTTATCAACTCCTGAATAACTCTAGCCGAGATAAGCCCACCGAATGAAGTTTGACTTTAATAAATAAGGAATCCTCGGTCTTCAACCGAGCTAAGCCTTTGGGGCTAAGCCAGCTTTCCTAGTTTCTAAACCAAGCTCAGAAAGCTGTCCCTAGAGGCTTAACCGAAGTAACAAAACTCATAGTTCAACCGATTTAGGCCTTTGGGGCTGAACCAGCTTTCTTAGTTTTTTAGACCGAACTCAGAAAGCTGCCCCTAGACGATGAACCGGTCTAACAAAATTGTTTCTAAAGCCAGTATGCCGAGATGCCTGCCAAGATTTAGCTAATAAGAACCTTGCTCAAAACCGAGCTACCAAGCACTTTGGTTGAACCGAGATAGAACCTGTCCATAAAGCCGAAGTAGGACTCTTTTACCTCGCTTTTAATTTGTAGCACGGTCCAATGATCTGTGCTTAACCCCTGTGTTTTCTACTTTGCAGACTTAGGTTGCCCAGGCACTCCTGCGTGCGCTCAACCGAGCTACTGAGCACAATTTTTGCACCGACATAACTTATTCTTAAATTATACGATAGATAGGGAAGTATAGATACTTAGTAAATACTCCGGGCGGCCTAGCCGAATTCAGGAAAGACTACCAAATACCTGATGACGTCCATCTGGTCTTGGCCGAAAAAGACGTCATTCCCTGGGACAATGAAGGCTTCGTCCCATTCACCCTTTTATCCATTATAGAAACCGGACTACAGTTTCCAGTCCAGCCATTGATTTGCGAGTTCCTTAGGCAAACCAGACTATGCCCAACCCAACTATCTACTAACTCTTACCGCATCATTATGGGAATAGCCGAACTGAATCGTCAAGCCAGACTAAACCTTGGCCTGGCCAAAATCTTCCATCAATATTCCATTGGCTCAAAAGAGGATGGATGGGTATATTACCTTAGAATACGTCGCCGCCGAGAGAAGATAATAAAATATACACCGGACAAAGACTTAAACGACGACGATTTTTTCTGGGTCTCTGGGAACTTTGAGGATTTTCAAGCCCAAATTCCTGGCTGACCTATAAATTGGAAAAAATGAGAGCTCGGTAATTTAACTTCGGTCTTCTTCCTTGCATTTTTTTACTTCGGCTTTTTAATGTTTCAGCCGGACTAACAGTTGTCTTTTCTCGCAGATTTTGCCCACCTTCACTCTTAATACAGTTATCCAAACCTTGTAACTTTGCGAGCCGCACTACGATATCCTGAACGTAGTTGGGCCAAATTGCTGCAATTCGAGCCGACCTACCGATTCAGCGGTCGCCGGAAAGCCAGAGTAACTAACTTTCTTCTTGAAGACGACCCAGAACCGGACCCATCCTTGCCCGAGATTAGGCTGATCCCACTGACAACTGAAGAAGACATGGCAAAAAAGAACAGAGTCAGGGCTCTTTTAACCGAGACAATCAGGCCCGAAGTAACGCCACCCAGCCAATCGCAGCCTGCTGTTGTGGCCCTCCCTTCTCAACAGTCGTCCTCTTCCCGCCGAACCAAGCGCGCCCGGACTGCCGATGCCGAACAAATTTTGGTTGATGAAGAACCTGCTCTTCCACCGAGCTTGCCACTGAGCCCGCAACCGGAACCTTCTGACCGAACTACCGATAACTAGGCCCCAAAACTTACCTTCAATGACCGAGACATCCAAGATACAAACTCGGTTGTTGCTGAGAAAGACCCCCAGTTGGCCTTCAATCTGGCCAAGAGTGTGCGTCTCCCCAAAGACATGGAGCACCACCAAAAACAGTTAAACACCGAACTGAAGGCCATCCAGTCTTCGACTAAATCCATGATTCTGGTAAGCAACTTCGGCCGTTTTTCTGTCTACTTTCTTTTTTCAACTTCTACTTCGGCTAAAGGGAAATCTTTTGCTTTGTTAGGCCATTCAGAAAAACCAAATCACTCATCGAAAAGTGCTGGAGCTTAGGAAAGTAACAAGGCAAGCCGTGGCAGAAGCTGAAGCAAAAGCAACCGAGCTAGAGGAGGCCAGAAAACAAATGGCCGAGCTACAAGGTGAGATCGGCAGACTGACCGGACTGGTTAGTTCGGCCGAAGCCGAAAAGCAGAAGGCTGCCATTGCTCTGAAGGACAAGTACTTGCGCGAGCTGGTAAAGCTTGAAAAGAAGAAAGACGCCGAGATAAACCAGCTGAAAGAGAGCGCCAAAGGAGCCGAAAAGAAAGGCTTTAAGAAGGCAGAGGATATATATGTCAAACAGTGTGAGGCCGCCAAGGATCTGTTCTTTAAGTGCGGCTGGAGGGGAGCCGTTGAGAAGCTCGGTCATGATCCACAGACCGAGGTTTTCGACCCTCCAGCCTACTTTATACCGAACTCTCTCGTGGAATATGTAAATGCCATGCAACAGTAGTTTCTTAAAGGCTCAGATACTGATGAAGACTCTGCCTCTGATGGCATTCCGGTTGTCAACATAGACCAATCAGTTCAGCTGGAACCCACGGTGGAAGACTTGACTGTTAAACAACCAGCTGAGACCGTGGTTCTGACCGAAACTGCCCATGCGACCGAGAATGAGCTCCCGCCTGATGCCGGTCTTCATGCTAATGCTGATGCTGCTTTTGACGTCGAAATTGAAGATCTTTTTTCTTGATTTTGCACTTTTTCTCTTTTTTGTTCTTTCATCTTTGTAACCGGGCTATGCCCCTCTGTACTTGCTTTTTAATGAATGGAAATTTTGTTTCAACTCTTATTCCGGTTTTGATGTGTGCTTGCACTTGTAATGTCTTCTATTGTTCCAACAGTTATTCCGGTTTTAAATGGATAAACTATGCTTATCAGCCAACCACTCCTTAGCCGACATAATTACTTCGGCTGAGGAGTATGATGAGTTGGTTTTGTAGCCAACCACTCTTCAGCCATAAACATACTTCGGCTGAAGAGTTTCAAGAGTTGGTTTATTCCAGCCAACCACTCTTCAGCCGTACTCACACTTCGGCTGAGGAGTACAAAGAGTTGGTTTAATCCAGCCAACCATTCTTCAGCCATCCCCGTACTTCGGCTGAGGAGTACTAAGAGTTGGTTTATTCCAGCCAACCACTCTTCAGCCATATTCATACTTCGGCTGAGGAGTACAAAGAGTTGGTTTAATCCAGCCAACCATTCTTCAGCCATACTCATACTTCGGCTGAGGAGTACAAAGAGTTTGGTTTATTCCAGCCAACCTCTAAGTTAGTTTTTTCCAGCTAACTTAGAACATTGTTTGGTTATTCCGACCAAATGTCCTGCAACCTGGATCCTTATCCTGGGCTTAGGAAGGATGTTGGTTTATTCCAGCCAATCATTCTTCAGCCATCCCCATACTTCGGCTGAAGAGTACTAAGAGTTGGTTTATTCTAGCCAACCTCTAAGTTAGTTTTTTCCAGCTAACTTAGAACATTATTTGGTTATTCCGACCAAACGTCCTGCAGCCTGGATCCTTATCCTGGGCTTAGGAAGGGTGTTGGTTTATTCCAGCCAACCTTTAAGTTAGTTTTTTCCAGCTAACTTAGAACATTGTTTGGTTATTCCGACCAAACGTCCTGCAGCCTGGATCCTTATCCTGGGCTTAGGAAGGGTGTTGGTTTATTCTAGCCAACCTCTAAGTTAGTTTTTTCCAGCTAACTTAGAATATTGTTTGGTTATTCCGACCAAACGTCCTGCAGCCTGGATCCTTATCCTGGGCTTAGGAAGGGTGTTGGTTTATTCCAGCCAACCTCTAATTTAGTTTTTTCCATCTAACTTAGAACATTGTTTGGTTATTCCGACCAAACGTCCTGCAGCCTGGATCCTTATTCTGGGCTTAGGAAAGGTGTTGGTTTATTCCAGCCAACCTCTAAGTTAGTTTTTTCCAGCTAACTTAGAACATTGTTTGGTTATTCCGACCAAACGTCCTGCAGCCTGGATCCTTATCCTGGGCTTAGGAAGGGTGTTGGTTTATTCCAACCAACCTCTAAGTTAGTTTTTTTCAGCTAACTTAGAATATTGTTTGGTTATTTCGACCAAACGTCCTGCAGCCTGGATCCTTATCCTGGGCTTAGGAAGGGTGTTGGTTTATTCCAGCCAACCTCTAAGTTAGTTTTTTCCAGCTAACTTAGAATAAAAGGTTTGCAATATTCATATCTTCACTAAAACTAACTTTTACAAAGAACAACTCATGCCGACAAAGAATTGATTGTTTTATTGAGGAAAGAGAAAATTACATATATTTGAAAGAGAAAAAGCTAAAAATAAAACAACTTGAGATTGGTCGTGTTCCATGGCCTAGGGATTGCTTTGACGTCCTTGTCTTCTAGGTGGTATGCCCCTTTGCCTGCTAACCCGACCACTTTGTAAGGACCTTCCCAGTTTGGCCCTAACTTGCTATCTCCTGGTACCAAGGTGTTTCTCATTACTTTGCGCAGTATCCAATCGCCGATCTTGAATTGTCTTGGATGCACCTTTTTGTTGTATTTTCTAATCAACTCTCGTTGGTATGAAGCAATGTGAACCAGTGCTTTTTCTCTTCTTTCTTCTGCAAGGTCGAGTTCCAATGTTATGGCTTCTCTATTTAAGTCTGGATCAAAATTTTCGCTTCGAATTGTGGGGAGGCCAACTTCCAGTGGGATTACTGCTTCTATTCCATAGGCTAAGGAGAATGGTGTCTCTCCTGTTGATCGTCGAGGTGTGGTGCGGTAAGCCCATAAAACATGAGGAAGTTCGTCCGCCCACTTGCCTTTTGCCTTCTCTAGTCTTTTCTTAAGTCCATCCAAGACGACTTTATTTGATGCTTCTGCTTGGCCATTCGCTTGAGGATATGCCGGTGTAGAATTGTAGAACTCTATCTTGTATTCTTCACAAAAGCTTCTGAAGATTCTGCCGTCGAACTGAGTGCCATTGTCTGAGATTAGGGCTTTTGGTATGCCAAACCGAGTGATGATATTCTGCCAAACGAACTTCTTCACATCTTTTTCTTTGATTGATGCCAATGCTTCTGCTTCCACCCACTTTGTGAAGTAGTCTGTTGCTGCGATAAAGAACTTCCTGTTACCGGGTGCTGTTGGAAGCGGTCCTACTATGTCCAAGCCCCACATTGCGAAAGGCCATGGGCTGGTCAATGGTAGGAGTTCTCTTGCTGGTTGATGAATTTGGTGTGCGAATTTTTGGCATTTCTCACACTTCTTTACATATTTCTCTAAGTCTGCTTGCATGTATGGCCACCAGTAACCTTGTGAAATGGCCCTGTAAACTAGCGATTTTCTGCCTTGATGGCTTCCACATACCCCTTCATGTATCTCGTACAAGAAAGCTTCTGCTTTGCTAGGATGTACGCACTTTAGGTAGGGTCCTGAGAATGACTTCTTGTATAATGCTAAGGATGGGAAGAGCCAAAATCGCTGCGATTTCGCTCTTATTCTGTTGGCTTCTTTTTTCTCTTCTGGTAGGATGCCGTCTCTTAAGAACAGGATGATGGGATCCATCCAAGAGGGGCCTAGTTCTGTGCAACATACCTCTTCTGCTTCAGGGTCTTCTATACTTGGTCTAGGTAGGTAGTCGATTAGTAGTGGATGAGGTATGGAGGAATCTGCCATTGAGGCGAAGCCTGCTAGTTCGTCTGCTCTGCCGTTTTCCTCCCTGCCGATTTGCTCTATCCTCACTACTTCAAATTTCTTGATTTCTGTTCTGACCAACTCTTGATACTTGGCCATCCTATCATCCTTTGCTTCATAGTCACCAGAAATTTGATTTACCACCAGCTGTGAGTCGCTGTAAACCATTAGTTCGGTGGCCTTCATGTAGTATGCTGATTTGAGTCCTGCGAGAAGCGTTTCATACTCCGCTTCGTTGTTTGATGCTGGGAAACCAAGGTTGATTGCTTGCTCAACAACCAGGCCGTCTGGGGAGATGAGGACTATGCCAAGCCCTGCACCATGCCGGTTGGATGCTCCATCCACAAAGAGCTTCCACATCTCTCCAACGAACAACTTCCAGCACGTGGAGGGGTCAGATGATGTCGTGGGGTCAAGAATGGTGTTTTCTTCAAGGTCCATGCTTGCTGTTTGCCCCTCGCCATCTGATTGTACTGTTGGTGAGCCTTGGTTTGTTTCTTCCTTGTTGTCCTTAGTCTGGTCTGCCTTGGAGTTTGACTGAGTACCTTCTACTAGGGGTTACGCTATTCCGGCGTCAACTTCCGTCCCTAGTTCGGTTGTGTCAGTTAGGTCGACTGGGCAGATATGATGACTTCCAGGAGTAAACTCTGCGACGAAGTCTGCCAAAGATTGGGCTTTTATTGCGGTCCTAGGTTGGAACTTGATGTCGAATTGTCCCAACTCTACTGCCCACTTCAAAATTCGCCCAGAAAAGTTCGCCCTCTCAAACAAAGCTTTTAGTGGAAAAGCCGTGCGCTAACTGCGTGCTGAGAGACTGCCAGATACAAGAAGAGTTCTTCACCAGGTACTGGGGTAACGAGCAGTGGTGGGGAAGACATATACTCCTTCAAGCTTTCCAGAGCTTGGTCGCATTCTTCATCCCACTCAAACTTGGTTTTTAAGGCATGAAAAAATGGTCGTAGTCTGTCTGACGACCTGCTTATGAACCGGTTGAGTGCAGCTGCCATGTCGGTGAGATGCTGCACTTCTTTTACTGAGTTTGGTCTCTCCAAATCTTGGATTGCCTTGATTTGAGAGGGGTCTGCCTCTATACCTCGGTTGGTCACGAGGAAGCCCAGGAATTTTCCAGATCCTACTCCGAATACACATTTGGACGCATTGAGGCACAACTTGTGCTTCTTCAGGATCTGGAACATCTCGCCTAGGTCCTTAAGATGGTCATTCTCATCCTTGCTTTTGACCACCATGTCGTCGATGTAAGCTTCCATTGTTCTGCCTAACAATGGTTCAAACATCTTGGTGACCATCCGTTGGAATGTTGCCCCTGCGTTCTTCAGGCCAAAGGGCATGACCTTGTAACAGTATAATCCTCTTGGAGTTGTAAAAGATGTGACCTCCTGGTCTGGTTCATGCATGGCGATTTGGTGATAGCCTCTATATGCATCCAGAAAGCTAAGTCGGTTGTGCCCCGCCGTTAGGTCCACTAGTTGATCTATCCGCGGTAGAGGAAAGCTGTCTTTTGGGCATGCCTTGTTGACTGTTTTGTAGTCGACACAGACTCGCCATTTGCCATTTTTCTTTGGCACTACGACTGTGTTAGAGATCCATCTTGGGTAGTACATTTCTCTAATTGCTCCTGCCTCCAGCAGGTTGCCTACTTCTTCTGCCACTATTTCGGCGTGGTGGAGTGCCGATCTGCGTGTGCGCTGAATGACTGGTCTGGCGGATGGGTGGACATTGAGTTGGTGACTGATGAAGTTTGGATCAATGCCTGGCATGTCGTAGGGCGTCCAAGCAAACACTTCGATGTTGGAGGTCAAGAATTCCAAGACCTCTAGTCTCTCAGTGCTGGACAACGATGAGCCAAGCAATAAGAACTTATCTGGGTTCTTCTCATCTATTTTTACCTCCACCAAGTCCTCCACCGCTTTTTGATCAGCCTCTTTGCCGACGTCCGCGAATAATTCATTGCTTTCAAGTTCCTCCACCGAATGAACGTATCCTTTGGCAGCGCGGCTGCCGTTTACCGTGACGAAACATTGCTTTGACATGATCTGATCTCCATAAACTTCTTCAATTATTCCGGTGTCATTGGGGAACCGCATTACCTGGTGGTAGGATGACGCCACCGAACGCATGGTGTGCAGCCATGTTCTGCCCAAGATGATGTTGTAAGTGGAGGGGACCTTCAATACCCAGAACTCCACTTGTTTTATTACGCTTCCTGCTCTGACTGGAAGAATTATTTTGCCGACGGGCCACTCTGGCATGGAGTTGAATCCAATTAGGGGAGAGACTGCAGGCGCCAAGTCTTTGTCTTGTAGCTTCAGTTGTTTAAATGTGTCGTAGTACATGATCTCACATGAACTACCCTGGTCAATCAGAATCCGCTTGACGTCAAAATCCTTGACTCGGAGAGTGACGACCAGAGCATCATTGTGAGGACAGTATATTCGATCCAAGTCCTTATCCGAAAAGGACATGACGTTTGTTGCCTCTGTCTTTCCCTTCTTAATGGCAGGTTGGGCACTTGACACCTCTCTAAAGTGCTCAGCCTTCTTGATTGATCCCCTGAGCTCGCATACACGCTCAGGTTCAAAGACTCCATGTATTACATTGATAATGCCTTGAGGTGGGGCGTTGATTGGCATTCCGTTGGGGTTATTGTGATCTTAGAGGGCTGGCTGCGTCCCTCCTTCAATGTATTTGTCCAAGTGGCCCGCTGCCACTAACTCTTCCAGGTGTTGTCTCAATGGTGTGCAATTCTCCGTGCGGTGTCCCTTTTCATTGTGGAAGGTGCACCGCGATCTTTCGTCATAGTCCTTCTAGGCTTCTCCTAGCTTGGCTGGCCACTTGACGAAAGGCTCATCTCTTATTTCGCTAAGAATCCGATATATCGGTTTCTTGAACACCGTGGTTATGGTAGTGCGGATTCTCAACCATCTTTTATCCGGGTCTTCTCCGTTATCTCGTCTGCCACGCCCGTTTTTTCTTTGACGATCTACTGTATTGACCTTCGCTGAGGTCTTCTTTTCTGGTACTGCGGTCGCACTAGATTTTGCTTTTGCTCGTGCGCCATCCTCTTCTACCCTGATGTGCTGATACACTCTTTCCATCAGGGCTTCCATAGTGAGGGGTGGCGCCATGGTGATCGAGTCCCTCAGTCTGTTCCCAACTGGAAGGCCTCTTTTATACTGTGCAATGGCGAGATTGGTAGGGCAGTCCCCAATCTGATTGAATGTCTCCCAGTAGCGACTGTTGTAGGATCTTAGGGTCTCTTTATCGCCCATGTCGATGGAGAGTAGTTGGTCGATCTCCACCGGGGTTTTAGTGTTCGTTCGGAACCTTGTTACGAACGCTTCTGCCAATTGCGCCCAAGAGGCTATGTTGCCCTCAGGAAGTCTCTCGAACCAAGTCAAGCCTAGGTCGCCAAGACTTGATGGGAAGAGTATGCACATCAAGGCCTCGTTTCGCCTGTATACAGCCATGACTTGGCGAAAGTGGCTCAAGTGTGAGTACGGGTCCGTCTTCCCTTCATATGTGGTGAATTTCGGCTGAAGGAAGCCTGATGGTAGCGGCGCGTTTTCGATCGCTGGAACAAACGACGAAGTTTGTAATCTTGCCAATGCTTTGTCCGTTGGTTCGTAGGCTGGGCGCAGTATTGGCATCCCAACCTCGACGCTTCCGTGCGTTCGAGGAGCCAACCGTTGTAAGGCAGAAACTCTGTGCGGGTCCCGCGCCCTGGCGTCCTCCTTGCATCGTGCTTTCTCTTTGAGCACGGTTCGTAAGTCGGATGATCTGGGTAATTCCGTCTGTCTAGATCTAGTTTGATGCGAATAAGAGGGCCAGTATGTGCTTCCTTCAGTGTATGATCTTTCAGACTTCGTCCTCTCAGACCTGGAGTGACGATTTCTGGAAGACCATGATTGAGTATCGCCTATCCTGAGGCTTCTAGTCTCTCCTTGTGAGGGTGTAGTATTCCTACTACGATTTTCTGAGTGGCGAGGAGGCGTCTTGTTTTTGCGCCCCTCTCCTGTCGCCATTTTTTTTTTCTTCATCTGGCGTTTCAAGGCCTCCATGTCCGCTGCCATCTTTCTTATCAATTCATTTTGTTCTTTCACGCGGTCTTCCAGAGCTTGAGGGTCAATCCTCCGTCTTTGCCTGTCTGGACTTTGTGAATGAGAGCGATGGGGGCTGTTATTCCGCCTTCCCCTAGCATCCCTCCTGGAGGTATGTCGTTGGGGCTCCAAGTCCACCATGGGAGGGACAGAAGGTAATCCTTCACGCCTTGCGCCCCTATCTGGAGTTAGT